>NC_062565.1:145397780-145700810 GCF_022837055.1 Prionailurus viverrinus | reverse complement strand
CTCTTCACGCATTCATTTATTGTTCCTTATCTGGATCTCAGCCTGCCCAAGGGCCCTCCCTGTTCTAATCACTCCATCCTAATTCCCTTGTAAGGTCCATTTCAAGCAATCCCCTTATTCAGTCACACTGTGGCTTTCCCTGGCCTTTGTGGAAAAGGCCATATTTCTTCACCAGGTGCACTTGACGCTCACAATCAACGTCTCTCCTCCCTGTTGAGCCTGAACTTGGGCCTTTCGTGCCACACCATGCCTCTCTCCCCTTCCTATCTCTTTCTTCTGCCTGATAATGCCCTCTGGCTCTTCCACCAGGAGCAAGACAGTGAGCTACACCCGGGTGAACTGTCCACTCTGACTCACAAGCACCAGAGATCTTACCCACATAGAACTTTACTAAATAATGTGAAGAATGCAAGTAATTGGAAGCCTCAGACAAACAAGGAAAGATTTGGCACAGCGAGGGCAGCTCCCCGGGTCCTCCCTTCCCATGTTGGACATGTCCCTCTGCCCAGAATAGATGAGGTGTCTGAGTGTCTCCAAAATCAGGGAGCATCTGAAACAACTTAAAATGTCTCTAGTTGGCGCCCATAGAAGTTTTATAGCTTATATGACATTCTCCAGGAAGCCGTTTCTGGTAGATCCTGAGTTCTATTGACTACAGGTAATCCTTGCCCAAGGGATATCCAGTAAGGGCATTTCAAAAATAAGGTTTCTTCCTCCAGCAAGTCCTAGTTAACAAGGTTAGACCAGGAGCCAGCCCCAAGGGATGAGTTCTGGTAAAGGGAATGAGTGAGGGCAGGCTGCCTTAGCTCATTCTTCTCAGAAACACACCCTGCCACAGACAGAATGGATGCATCCCCGCAGACCACTACAAACCCACCACAGAACGTACCCCCTCAGACCACAACCAGTAAACCTAAAGCCCAGCAGGATGTGCCCTGCATATATTCTCTCTTGTCATCTCTGCTACTCGTCAGCAATGTAGATAGTGTAGTCCACATTGTATAGATAAATAAAGGTGCCCAGAGGGTAATTTGCCAGGCTCATACAGCCACAAACAGGAGAGGCCTGATTTCAGCAGAAGTCTGAATGATTTAAAAGCCCTTTCACTTTGGTAATTGTTCATGTGAATAGCAGTCTTGGCATTAGGCTGAGTTCTTTGATGGGTAGGATTCTGTCTCTCTGTATGTATCCCCCACACACTGTACAGACTTCGACCACTAGTAAATAGCAAGTGAATGAATGAATAAGTAACTGGATGAATGAATGAGTGAGTAAATGAATGAGTGAATGAGTGAGTGAGTGAATGAATGAATGAGTAACAGAACAAGTGAACAGATACACTTGTTTTTTTCCCCATGACTCCAGGGAAGGATGTGTTATCTTACATTTACATAACATATGGTCAAGAAATCGGTATTATTTAATAAATAATAAATAAATTTAAATATTTGTAATAAGAAAAATTTTATAAAAGCAAAACTTTAGAAACAGGAGTGCACAGTAGATTTTTATGATCTCACTTTGCAAATTAACTTACGCATAAGGGGAAAGGGAGCTAGAGAGCACACCATAACAGGAAAGCGGGGAACGACACTGGATAGTAAGTCTATGGGTGATTTGTGCGTCCTTCTTTTTGCTTATCTGTATTTCCTAAAATTACATTGCCTTGTCCAAAGAAAATTTTTTCCCCAAGGAAAGTCTGTTTGTAAGCTTGAGTTTAATGAAAAGAGCCACTCCAAAAGAAAATTAATATTACTGATATTGATGTTCAGATGATCAATATTATTTCTATTGGTGCATCATCATGGTGATGTAGGCAAATAGAAAAGAGATTTGTGACGGTTTAGTGAAACTGTGACGAATGTCAGTTAACATAATTTAAATGGTGTAAATACCTATTCATTCCAGTCCCCCTCAACATGCCCTCATTTGCTCAGAAGTTGTAGTCAGTTACAACTGATTTGTAAAACACCAAGTGAAGAAATCAATGGTTTTAAAAATTTGGCATTAAAACCTCACCTCTGCCAGGAACTTGTACCTAAATTGACCTGAACTCTTAGGGAATTAGTCATTTGTTAGTCTTGCTTCCTAAAAATTACTACAAACTTAGTTGCTTAAGTCAATACATTTTTTCCCCAGAAGCTAGAGTTGATGTTTTAATTTAATCTATCCATCTGTTGTGTGAACTTTCTCCTTTTATTATTGTGGTAAATAGCATATAACATGAGATAGACCCTCTTAAATTTTTATGTGTTCAATACAGTATTGTTTTGTTTTTTAATTAATGAATTAATTTATTTTTTAATTTACTTCCAAGTTAGCATATAGTGCAACAATTATTTCAGGAGTATATTCCTTAATGTCCTTACCCATTTAGCCCACGCCCCTCCCACAACCCCTTCAGCAACCCTCAGGTTTTTCTGAGACTCAGTTTGAGTCTTTTATGTTTTGTGCCCCTCCCTGTTTTTATATTATTTTTGCTTCCCTTCCCTTATGTTCATGTGTTTTCTATCTTAAATTACTCACGAGTGAAGTCATACAATATTTGTCTTTCTCTGACTTACTAATTTCGCTTATAATACCCTCTAGTTCCATCCACGTAGTTGCAAATGGTAAGATTCATTCTTTTTGATTGCTGAGTAATACTCCATTGTATATATATACCACATCTTCTTTTTTTTTTAATTTTTTTTAATGTTTATTCTATTTATTTTTGAAAGACAGAAAGAGAGAGCCTGAGCAGGAGAGAGCAGAGAGAGAGAGAGAGGGAGACCCAGAATATGAAGCAGGCTCCAGGCTCCGAGCTGTCAGCACAGAGCCCGATGCGGGGCTCGAACTCATGAGCTGTGAGATCATGACCTGAGCCAAAGTCGGATGCTCAACCGACTGAGCCACCCAGCTGCCCCTATACCACATCTTCTTTATCCATTCATCCATCGATGGACGTTTGGGCTCTTTCCATACTTCGGCTGTTGTCGATAGCGTTGCTATAAACATTGGGATGCATGTGCCCCTTTGAAACAGCATTCATGTATCCTCTGGGTAAATACCTAGTAATGCAATTGCTGGGTCATAGGGTAGTTGTATTTTTAATTTTCTGAGGAACCTCCATACTTTTTTCTGGAGTGGCTGTATCAGTTTGCATTCCCACCAGCAGTGCAAAAGAGATCCTCTTTCTCTGCATCCTTGCCAACATCTGTTGTTGCCTGAGTTGTTAATGTTAGCCTTTCTGACAGGTGTGAGGTGGTATCTCAATGTGGTTTTGATTTGTATTTCCCTGATGATGAGTGATAGTGAGTGGTTTTTTCATGTGTCTGTTAGCTGTCTGGATGTCTTCTTTGGAGAAATGTCTATTCATGGTTTTTGCCCATTTCTTCACTGGATTATTTGTTTTTTGGGTGTTGAGTTTGATAAGTTCTTTATAGATTTTTGGATACTAACCCTTTATCTGATATGTCATTTGCAAATATCTTCTCCCCTTCTGTCGGTTGCCTTTTTAGTTTTGCTGATTGTCTCCTTCGCTGTGCAGAAGCTTTTTATTTTGATGAGGTCCCAAGAGTTCATTTTTGCTTTTGTTCCCTTGCCTCTGGAAACGTGTTGAATAAGAAGCTGCTGCAGCTGAGGCCAAAGAGGTTTTTGCCTGCTTTCTCCTCAAAGATTTTGATGGCTTCCTGTCTTACATTGAGGTCTTTCATCTATTTTGAGTTTATTTTTATGTATAGTGTAAGAAAGTGGTCCAGGTTCATTCTTCTGCATGTTGCTGTCCAGTTTTCCCAGCACCATTTGCTGAAGAGACTGTCTTTATTCCATTGGATATTCTTTCCTGCTTTGTCAAAGATTAGTTGGCCATATATTTGTGGGTCCATTTCTAGGTTCTCTATTCTGTTCCATTGATCTCAGTGTCTGTTCTTCTGCCAGTACCATACTGTCTTGATGATTACAGCGTCGTAATACATCTTGAAGTTCAGGATTGGGGTGCCTCCAGCTTTGGTCTTCTTTTTCAAAAGTGCTTTGGCTATTCAGTGTCTTTTCTGGTTCCATACAAATTTCAGGACTGTTTGTTCTAGCTCTGTGAAGAATACTGGTGTTATTTTAATAAGGGTTGCTCAATATGGTATTGTTAACTATAAGCATTATGCTCTACAGCAGAGTTCCAGAACATTTCCATCTTGCCCAACTAAGACTCTGTGCCCACCAAACAGCACCCGCCTCTTTCCCCACTCTAGGCCCTAGCAACCACCATTCCCCTTTCTGTTTCTCTGAGCTGGGCTACCTTAGATTCCTCATATAAATGGAATCATGAAATATTTGCCCTTCTGTGACTAGCTTATTTCTCTTATCATGGGCCTTCAAGGTTCATCTGTGTTGTGGCATATGACAGGATTTTCTTTTTTATGGCTGAATAATATTCCATTATACTTTTATAGATTACATATAAGTGTATATTATATATATGTATATATTTATAATTGTATACACACACACACACACACATATATATATAAATCCACATTTTTTTAATCCATGGGATAATCCAAAATAAGTGCAATCAATTCAGTAGTATGGCCAAGGACTAAAAATTTTCTGTCTTTGGGACAAAGCTCTGATTCATTTAAGCAAACTAAATTACCTCTAGTATTAAAATCTGGGTAATTATATCACATCAAGTTGTATAAACAACCATCAGGCTAGAAGCTGAGGGAGTTTTTAACTTCTCAGAGGTATAGTAATCATTCCCAAAGTTGACTACCTGTAATATTCTGGTTTTATTCCAGAAAAAGCGTATCTACCATTGCTTTTCATGTCTGAAAATGATTCTGCCTGGTGTTACTATTCGTAAAACAGGACTGGGGAGTTCGGTCTATAAAATTGGGAATCAAAACCCACAGCCATTTTAACAAAAAATAAAATGAAATTACAAACCTACAAGAGAATTCATAACATTGTCTCAATCAGTTCTTTCCCTTCTGGCCTATTTTTGTACTTTTACACATATGGAGATTCTATGGCCCTTTCCAGTAGTTTTAAGACTTAAAAATCCATATGGTCCTAAATCAGATTAAATTTGGACCTATTTTTTTTATATAGCTAAGTAGAGGTAAAAATTAACTTTTTAATATCTTTCTGATAATAACAAATTGTATATTAAAAGATTAATACTAGGGGCGCCTGGGTGGCACAGTCGGTTAAGCGTCCGACTTCAGCCAGGTCACGATCTCGCGGTCCGTGAGTTCGAGCCCCGCGTCAGGCTCTGGGCTGATGGCTCAGAGCCTGGAGCCTGTTTTGGATTCTGTGTCTCCCTCTCTCTCTGCCCCTCCCCCGTTCATGCTCTGTCTCTCTCTGTCCCAAAAATAAATAAATAAACGTTGAAAAAAAATTTTTTTAAAAAAGATTAATACTAATTTTTCATGACCAAATTTATAAAAATCTATTTTTATTAGTAATATTTTCCTAATATTAGTAATATTTCTCAATGTTAGTAATGTCAATATTAATAATATTTCCTCAAGTAGAAAGTCAGCATTTACTGAGAAGTGACTTATGGCCTCATCATTGTGCTACTGCTTCATGGGTGGTAATGGGGGCCACATTAGAAATTGCCATTTGTCCTCTGGAAAAACCCTGGTGAGACTAAATAAATTTGCACACTTCCAGCAAGTGAGGGTGGGGCCAGATGTTGACTGCATGAGGAGACCAGGTAGTGCAAACAATCCACTCCACCCTGGACATGTAACTGAGATTCAGCTAGCCCCATAAGTCTTTCATATCTTTAAACATAATAGGTGCACCTAATGAAATATATACCTTTCTACCAACTCATGAAGGTTATTCACATATGTTAGTATATGTGTTTGATGTTATGTATTCACAATATACTTTGGTTCTTGTGGTTTCTCTTTGATGTTAATTTTAGTTTGCTGCTTATTCACATTCAATACTTTGGTTTAATTGGTCCTCATTTCCATTGCACTTCCGTCTTCAGCCATCTCTGTTTATCTTTGTAGAGTCTGTTTCTGATTTGGAGTCCATTCCATTCATCCTGTAATTTGCCATTTGCATTTCTTCAGTTCAGAGTTTTTTTATTTTTTTTTATTTTTTTCATGTGGATCAGCCACTTTTATATTTCCCCAAACCCTTAAATCTTTTATTAGATAAAACAAACATTCAAAATGCGCACACAATGTACACACTTCAGGGGAAAATATGCTCAAAGGGAATACATTTGTTTTAAAATGTTTTATGCCTTCTGTTAAATTCAAAATTAGTGAATTCATGTAATGTTGCATGTAGAAAATTTTAGCATAATTTCAGAAAATGATTAGATGCTTAGAAATGCCTCGTTACTCTAAACAGTCACAGAGATTTTTGAGTAGCAGGAGAGATAACAACCATTTGCTGGGTCCTGCTGATGGTTCACCCTCATTTTTGCTGTAATGACCCACCGGATGGGTTTTATCCAATCCCAACCATGGGTGTGTCCATTTTCTGTGCATCGTTACCGTCACCCTGGATGCATTTCCATTCTGTAGTCTCCCAAACAAGAAAATATACCGGAATACAACTGCTTTGGAGCAAAGTTTTCACAGGTTTTACCTGCAACATATTCTACCATATTTTTTTTAATTTGCAAGTCTTATCACTTGACTATTAATCACAAGCTCCTTTTGACACACAGCATGTCTGAGTTGGACATCTCAGTGAATCAGGTTAAAGAAGCACAGCACCAAGTTTCTAAACTGTATTAAATGAAATGAAAAATAAGAAATGGTCTCAAAACTGTAAAATCCCTACCATTATACAAATGCAGGACAATTTTCAAATTGGTTATTTTTCTACCTGGAGACGACATTTTCCCAACCTACCATAACTAAATGTAATAACGGTTTCACTTAAAAATACAGTTGATTTAACTATGACTTTACGCACGCATGCAGCATAAATCTGTCATTTTCTTTTAATTATTAAGGGAGAAGGATTATATCCATAGAATTTCTTTAAAAGTCGATTTTTTTTCCTTTAATTACTCTTGAGTCTTAGGTTTTATGTAAAGCTTTGGTTTCTGTTGTAGACTCTAGGTCTGAAATTCTTTCTTATCCAGTAAGAGAGCAGGACACAAGATTGAAAACGTGAGAGAGGCTAATGTCCGAGAAGAGACAAGAGCCCTGAGTAAGGGTCCTTGCTCCATTTTTATTAAGATTAGAAGGCTTAAAAGCATGATAGACGTTCACAAAGAGACAATGAAACCATGAACATTAACTCAAGGGTGTGGGGAAAAGGGGGTTTTGAAGATGCACAGTGTTAGGGGTTTGGTTAAATATAAAACAAAATCCAGGTGCTGGGTGCAAGGTTGCATACAGCAAACATGAGGCGCCACCTCTGTTTATCTGAACTGGTCTAGGGGACAAGAAAGACAGAGCATGCTACCTCAGGATCAACAAGGCACTTTTTTCCTAATTAGCTCCACTCTGGGCAACTTCTCCCTGCTGAGGTAAAGTCCTGTTTACCTATTTTGGTCCTTCCTTCCTGTGAAAGCAGCTTTCTGCTATTGTACTACATTGGGGGGCATTTCCACCCTGAATCCCTAATCTTGTTTACCTCATCTTGGATGTTTTCATCCTGAGATTTCCTATTCCTATACCTTTGTCCTATACTGGGGGCCTTTGCCTTAGGCCTTTACCTAATCTTATTTGCCTGTTCTTGTTCACCCATACTTTAGTGTGTACAGCCTATGGCTTTCTAATTCTTTATGCTTTGTTAACCCACTGGTGCAAGCTCAGGGAATTCCTAAGCTTATTCCCCACAGGTTTCCATTTGGTGTTACCTTATAGTATTATCAGAGTTGGTGAGAAAAGTAAAAACATCGCCATGAGTAATTATTGTCTTCTTAATTAAAGATCAGTGATACAATATCTTAGATGCTGGAGTGAGTGAGCTGAGTGTCATTTGAGAATTACAATAGCAAAGTAAATTGTATGTCAAGGGAAGGGTTGGATGAAGAGCAGTCACCTCTTTTAATGAATGCCTTCTGTTTATCTCATTCACATTCACAGTTTTTGAGTGTTAAAATCATTTCAGAGGTTTTAGGTAGACTTCTCAGGAAACAGCTGTACATCTGAGTTTGACTTCATGTTGGCTCAATGCATACAGACTTTGGGATTCCATGGTTATTTTTCTGGCAGGACAGAGGACAATGTGTGAGGAGCTTTGTGAAGTGTATCCAACTGCACATGTTTTAGTTTGCAAAATGTGTTCTTGCTGTTGAGTTTGGTCTCTTTTGGGAAGAACAGTGTAGCTTAGATTAAGATCGTTTTACTTCCTGCTTCAGTTTCCTGTGTAGCATTCTCCAGTTGGTCAAAGTTGCCTCTGCTCCTCCCCCATGAGAGTATTGCTGGGTTCAAAAACCTCAAAAGAACATCTCACCCGAAAATAAACAAATGCACATTGGATAAAATCTCTCCTTTTTTTTATATTTATTCATTTTTTTTAGTCATCAGTGTCTATTCCTTTTATGACAGTTTATAATAATATTTAGAGTATTTTTCCAGAAACTTGTACAGAAAATGACTATTCTGGTTGTCCTGACATAACGCTCTATTTCCAGTCAGGTGGGGAAATGTCACCCTGGCAGATGTAGAGCTGGTCTGGCCAGAACCCCTCTGATGAGGTTTAGAGAGAACAGTACAGGTCAGTGTGAATGGATCTTCTTGAAGAAAAAAAGCAAAGTAGATGGGGGCATAAGATTTGCTGAAGAAAGAGCTGCTATCATTTGCCCCCAATTGGAAATCACTTATGTTTCTGTGATTGAAATTTCTGTATCTGTGGAATAGCGTTTTTTCTTACATTTTGATAGGAAAAAAATCCATGATCTTAGCTCCACCTGCTGAGACCCAAGAGAAGTTTGAACAGATAAACATTCTGCAAATTGCCAAAAACATTCATCTTTCAGTGTGTACAGAGCACTGTCAAAACAAAAGTCCTGAAACTCTAATGATGAGACAAAGGTCTTTGCTCTTGGGAGTTTCCATCAGCACAACAAAATGAGTGATGATGGACATCTTCTGGAACGTCCGAGGCCCCAATTATGAATTTATTTACAAAACTTTAAAGTCTCGGATTGCATTCAGGAGCATTTTCTGAGGTGCAGAAGTTTTTATTTCCTTATTAAAACGTCTTGCTATTTAGAGAAAAGTATTTAGTAATACATAGCAATAAATAAACCAAATCATATGGAAGCAAAAACAAAATATTCTGGATCTTTGTTGCAGAATGTCAGCCAATCTCGTGGAAAACCACTGGCTTCCTTTATCAATGGCACAGAGTCTGTTAGGAATAAAAGCCGACACATCAACCCACGTTCCTATGCACGTGTGTTAAATAATTGTACAATAATTGATATTGTATCGCAGGTCAGAAAGGGGCTCAGACCTCTCCCTCCCTTTGAAATAGATCCATCAACACGGGTTAGTCACTGTGAGCATTTTTTTAAGACCATAAAATGAGGGAATTGGGTAAGCAATGCTAAGACTTTCTCTACAATCAACAGGATTGTGTTTATTGATCAATAATTAAATGTTTGTCTATTTCTTCATTTTGAGTCGCTCCCGGTTCATCCTTGTTATCTTAAAGCAATCCACTCTCTGGGGAAAAGTCGGCCCTGTGATCTATAACAGAGATCATTCAGGGACTTGTGGTAGCATGAGAGGGTCAAGGTCAGGGGCTTCAGCTCCTGTGACTACTGCACATTCCCCCTTCTGTCCTCCCAGGAGAAGGCAGTCCTCAGGATAACAGTAGGAAACTAATGCATTTGCCTGGCAGCGGTTAGACAATTGAGGTGTGGAACTGTCCCTTCGCCCTGATTTTGTTCTGGATGAGAAAATAGGACTCCAGTTGTGGGGAAATTACAATTAGCTGGCAGCTCCCATCGGCTTTGTGGCCCCAGTGGCTATCTGCAGTGTCCTCTCTCTGTCCCCCTCTCCCTGTCTCCCTGGATCCATGAAAAGACCACTGTGCATCATTAACACTCGGCTCCCAAGGAAGGAAGGAAATCAAGAAGGCAGGACCATCCCCTCTCTCTCTGACTCAACCACAACGATACCCAGGACACAGAAGCCGGCTGTTCAGACATGGTTTACTGACATTGCTAGTTTGGAAGAGCCAAACAAAGTTCTAGGACTGCAGGAGCTTCGCTTAGTTGAAAAGAATATGAGCCTGAATTTTGTTTTCATAGTTTCAGAGAAGAGAATTGTGGTTCCATGGGGCGCCTGGGTGGCTCGGTTGGTTAAGCGTCCGACTTCAGCTCAGGCCATGATCTCACGGTCCGTGAATTCGAGCCCTGTGTCGGGCTCTGTGCTGATCGCTCAGAGCCTGGAGCCTGTTTCAGATTCTGTGTCTCCCTCTCTCTCTGCCCCTCCCCTGTTCATGCTCTGTCTCTCTCTGTCTCAAAAATAAATAAACGTTAAAAAAACTTAAAAAAAAAAAAGAATTGTGGTTCCTGATTGGGAGAGCTGCCTGAAATATTAGGTGTCTATCTGCCTCCTTTTCCTTCTGTGTTTCTATTTTATTACCATCATTTTTATTCCTGCCTCTTGAACCACATCATGGTTTTTCCAGTTCTGATGCAATAGTATCACTTGAATAGCATTTGACTGTTGTAGATCTACTAAGTAGAGGGTCATTTAGTGAAACTGATTATTTGTGACTGGTGATTTTATTATCTCTCTTTAGAGCTCTATTTGAATGATGCTCTCAGAGGATCATTCTTGGATTCAAGGTCATGATGGACCACATGGATCAGACCTTAATTAGGAGAAGGAATAAAAAAATGGACACATACTTATTAAGCACCTGCTGTGTGCCAGATGACATGTTAGGTACTTTCACAGCAGATTTTTCTTCACAAACAGCAACTGAATGTTCTTCATTATTTTACACATTTGTTCTCTTTATTTATTCATGCCTTCCTTTGGTCCTTGGAATTCTTAACAGCAAACAGAGCTTCCAGAAATACATTGGATGATATGACACATCTTTTAATCCACCTGGGTGCTATTTTTACTTAGAATAAATGTCATTTCCATTATGTGAAGTGAACTAAATTTTATTTCAATCCCTCTCCTTGGGAATGAGTGTCTCATAGCAGGGATCCAGATTTACAAGGTGCAGATTGACGGAAACCTCAGACTGACTTTACACCCTCTTATTTGTGAAGTGAAGTCAGCATCCTCACTCCAGCTGCACATTACACTGCCTTCTTCTGGTGTGATGGTCATCGAATGTGCTAAAACAAATGTGGAGCACATTTCATGTGAAAGAACTCAGAGCTTCTGTAGTTAACCTTCTGCTCTGACAGGATATGGTGGGACAAAAAAATCAAAAGCGGGGCCTTGTCACTGCAGATCACAGTGGGTGTCAGGCAAGGTGCTGGGGTCTTTGCCAAAATTATCTCAAATAGAGGGGCCCGGATGGCTCAGTTGGTTGAGCATCCAACTTCAGCTCAGGTCGTGATCTCACAGTTTGTGAGTTCAAGCCCCACATCAGGCTTGCTGTTGTCAGCCTGTCAGTGCAGACCCCACTTCAGATCCTCTGTCCCCTCTCTCTGCCCCTCCCCCTGCTTGTGCCCTCCCCAAAACTAAATATTTTTTAAAAATATATAAATTATCTCAAACACTCACTTCAACTCTGACACAGAAGAATTCACTCTATTTTATGGGCTAGGAAACTAAGAGTTAAGGTTAACCGATCACCCTAAGGCCTTAGGGCTCAGCAGTCCTAACACTAGGGTACCCAGCAGCCTCCTCCCCAAACACCCACAAGCTCTTTCCACTGTTGGTATAATGGTGTTATCACTGTGAACAGGCAAGAGGAGCCGTGCGGTGGCCTTGGTGCCTACAAGGGACGATTGGAGAATGCTGGTGTCATCTTTGTTATTTGTGTCTGGACAGACTAAGGCCCTGCCCCGCCTGTCCCTTTAGCAAACCAGTTTTGCATCTATCATCTGTGAACCCATTAAATATTTAGTTGATGCTATCTTTGAAGGTAATTGATTCCTTACCCTATCAGGCACCAAGTGCTGTCGTTCTTACTTTTATTTGTCCTGAGTGTGCTTCCTTCAATCAATCTAGGATCTGGAGAACTAGACTGAGGTTACCCTATCCACTGTCTTTATCATTTCAGAGATGTGGGTTGTTGAATTATTGAAATGTCTGTGTTAGACCAAAAAAAAAAGTAATCATCTGGACATTTATCACAATTAAGCTTCAGTTACTAATATTATTATTCAGGCAGTGAGAGATGGATTCTAGTAACTTCCAGACCTCCACCTACTTAATTGGTCCCAGAATTATAAAGGACTACTCATATTTCTGCAGCCTACATGATAGACTTGGAAGAAGAAATCTAGCATTTCAGTCTAGGCTCAATGAAAACTATTATAGGCTTAGCATCCAGAAATTAAATGATGTTAGGTGAATAGAGAAAATAAGTCAGGCTTTGGGTAAGTAAAAATCTGAATTGACATTGGAAATGTGAGCACAGGTACTCAAGAGTATAATTTTCCCAGCTTCATGTTCTCATGACCATCAACACCAACAATAGCATAGGTAGCTCTGAGAGTATGAAGGCTTACACAGATTCTCAAGTAGGACTCTATTACAAATGCAGAAACATGCCTGCTGTTTGTGGTGTTTCCATGCCGAAGCCTTTCTGCATTTGTATATATATGTGTGTTTGCCAGTTTAGAGAGCTGCTGTGTGCTTGGACCCATACGGAACATGCAGGATCACTTTTATTTGACATGAAAGAGCTCTCCCCCTCTGCGGTCGCATCACTAGGACCTGGAAAATGAGACTCTAGCTCCTGTGCCCGTCCTCCTTAGGGGTGATGGATGGACATCCTTAGAACTAGACATCATTGACTCACCAGCAACAAAGCTCCACTTTTCCTGAGTGCCTCTGAAGAGAGAAGTGTTGCTGTAAAATCTGCTTCCCCCTTTTTCTGCCAAGTGCAGGCCAACTGAAGGAGGAGCAAGGTGAATTGTTGATGGAGACGGCGTTTACAGGCTGAGCCTTTCTGCTGTTTCCTCTGCCGAGGCAGTGGGGAGGATCGGGTCTTCCCTGACAGCATCTGAGGGGAGCATTCGCGGGGGACGTGAATGAGGAAGGAAACAAAAGCCTCAGCATTCTAGGGCAAGGAGAGGCTTGTGGCCACATTGTATGTTTTGGAGAACATGTGACTAAATTGCTAAGGTGACCAGAGGCCCCGGTGTAAAGTGACAGACTCAGTCTCAAGCAGGACATTCATCATCTCTAAATTCAGGAGAGTGCCTACTCTTCAATCTTTCCGTCACCAAGTTTGAACTTCAGGATCTGAGGCTGCCCAGAGGCCATAGATCAATCTCCTTGCCCGCCGCCTCGGCAGTGTCTGGAAGGCCACTATTTTCAAGATGGCGAAGCCAGCAAAAGTGTAGCATCTCTCTGCCACACCAGATCCTTAGATCAAGTGGCAGGAACCGGTGAAGTCAAAACATAGCTAGAGAGATGCTGCAGCCTAGGAAATGAGTGCAAAGCTGTTCCCTGGAAGATCAGTCGGGACAGAGATGCTTCACACCCTTGCCTTGCAAAACCTTAGGAAAGGGGCACGGGCTATAAATAAGAAATTTATAGGGGAGGGGTGTTGGGTGGCTCAGCTGGGTAAGCGAACGACTTGAGCTCAGGTCGTGATCTCACGTTCATGAGTTCGAGCCCTGCATTGGGCTTTCTTTTGTCCGCACAGAGCCAGCTTCGGATCCTCGGTCCCCCTCTCTCTGCCCCTCTACCACTTGCGCTCTCCCAAAAATAAAGAAAAAGTAAAAACAAAGAAAAAAACCGGGGCGCCTGGGTGGCTCAGTCGGTTGAGCGTCCGACTTCGGCTCAGGTCATGATCTCACGGTCCATGAGTTCGAGCCCCGCATCGGGCTCTGTGCTGACAGCTCAGAGCCTGGAGCCTGGTTCAGATTATGTGTCTCCCTCTCTCTCTGACCCTCCCCCATTCATGCTCCGTCTCTCTCTGTCCCAAAAATAAATAAACATTAAAAAAAAAAAAAGAAAAAAGAAAAAAATTTACAGGGAAACAATACCTATGGCTAAAACTACACGCCACACTAGTGACGTGTACGTGTTCATGTGTCTTGTGGTTGCCGTCTCCCTGTGGCCCAGCACCGTATTTGGAACACAATGAGTACTCCATAGATTGCTGGTGAATACATGGACAGTTTCTGATTCTGGGTGGTTAGGGGCCTTTGCAGACTCTCTCCACCCTGAAATCCTTATTCTAACTGGCAGTGGATTGGGGTTAAAATATAAATGTATCACCATACGTTAAAAAAATACCACAAGTGAAGGATTTGTGATTTTAACCTGATATTTGTGAATTGCTTTAATCATGCAGACATACAACTGGAAATTTCTCAATGAGGACCATTCTTAGAAGAAAGGGGAACTTGGTAAAGTTCTTCTGAAAAAGAGGTTTTAAAAGCCAAAACCAGGGGCACCTGGGTGGCTCAGTCAGTTGAGCGTCCGACTTCAGCTCGGGTCATGATCTCACAGTCTGTGAGTTCGAGCCCCGTGTTGGGCTCTGTGCTGACAGCTCAGAGCCCAGAGCCTGTTTCAGATTCTGTGTCTCCCTCTCTCTCTGACCCTCCTCCATTCATGCTCTCTCTCTGTCTCAAAAATAAATAAACATTAAAAAAATTTTTTTTTAAAAAAAGCCAAAACCAGAAGGAAATCTCCTAAAGTATCAAGTCAGGAGAGAAAACTCAGATAAATGTTTTGGTAGAAAGATTGGAAAAAAAATCTAAGGCCAAATAATACAATAAGTAGGGTAGACAACTTAATGTAGACAACTTAATGACAAATTAAAAGAATAATAAGACACCATTTTATTTAATTGCCAAATGTTTTCAAAAATGCGTGTAATATTCCCTTGTGTCCAGAATGGAGGGAATCAGGAGCACCACTGACAGAAAGACAAACTGAATCAAGTTTCTGGGGGAGAAATTTGCTGATGTATCAAAACCCTTCAACCAGCAAATATACTGTTAGGGATTCATGCTAAGAAAATTCCAGATATGTAACCAGGATTATGTTCATTTTTGGTATTTAGACCATTGTTTATTGTTGTGGGAAGATGGATACAACTTAAAGTTCACCAGCAGGTGCTGGGCTGTTTTGATGAATCCTCTGCCACTACTGAAACCCTTACGTGTAGAAAAAACATCTGATGATACAGGATATATTGACTGGATGATGTTGCACAACAGGATATACATTATAAATACAGCTATTCAAAAATCTACACACATGAGTGTTAGCTCTAGTATTTGTATGCTGGTGGCATTATGGCTGGATGCCTGGGTTTTCCCAAATTATCTATATACTCAGAAGACAGTTTTTGGTTTTGTTCTTTTGTATGTTGGGGGAGGGGCAGATGCTAAGGGTTTACCTTGGGACCCCATGGGGTTCAGGAAGGTTGGCCAGCCCTACCTGTGTCATCAAAGAATGAGACTTACAGGAGTGTCCCAAACTACAGAGGAAGGAGTAGCCGTTTCGTTTCGTGCTTTAAATAGGTTTCCTCCTTGTCATTTTGAGTGGGGGAAAAAAAAAAGCTTCCAGACCAAGTGCTTCTAAGGTCTTATTCTAATCCCCTTTCAAAAACTTTTCATTTCATCTTTAGCTGAGAGCCTGGGGACAAAGCAGTTCCACTTAATATGGAAAAGCTGAGATTCACATGGAACCTGCCACTGCCCAAGCGAAAGAACTGTATTTCTGGCAGTGATTTGAAGTCTTTTAACTTTTTCCCGTCTGCTGAGTGGGGGAGCGACACCATGACCCAGGGAAACCATGTATGCTAAGAAGGCAGCAGATTACAGTAGGGGGAGTAGCTGAACTGCCATCATGGCAGACGCAAGGTGCACGGGGCCCCCAGGGCCCACGACCCAGGGCTTCAAACACTCCTGTCAATAAAATTCATTTCAATTTCTAGCCTCATTGTACTACATGCAAGACTGGCCTTAGAAGCCTTTTACAATTTATGTTTCCCCCTTATTTTTTTAACAAGTAAATCATCACTACTTAGTCTCAGAAGTTTAGTGCCCTCTCTGTATATTTTTGCATCTCCATTTTTAGCCAAGAGAGCAGGCTACTGCTCACATATTGGTACGAGGAAAGATATTGGCCTTCTAGGAAACCCTATTTACGCACTCTTAATATATATGCTAAATTCACTATAAAAGTAAATTTGGGGGAAAAATATGTAAATATACTACATACTCTGTGGGTTTAATGAAGGAGCCTTTTAATAATCATACAAGTCATACAGCTTACAAGCCCTTTTTCAAGGGGTATCTTCATTTTGTGCTTTAACAGTTAAATTCCTTAATTTTATTCAACACAGACACAGTTGGATCAAAATTATGTTTTACTTTTTTTTTTAACATTTATTTATTTCTGAGAGTGTGAGTGGGGGAGGGTCAGAGAGAGAGGGAGACACAGAATCAGAAGCAGGCTCCAGGCTCTGAGCTGTCAGCACCAGAGTTTGATGCAGGCCTCGAACTCATGGACGGCCGATTGGTGACCTGAGTCGAAGTTGGACGTTCAACCGACTGAGCCACCCAGGTGCCCCACATTTTACTTTTTTTTTTAATTAAAAACAACAACAATTTACATCTCAAAGTGAGAAATTTTACCAGATCTAGAGGATCTCCATGGATCAAATGCTAGGTAGAACCTTCATGTTGTGCATATCAAGTGTGATTACTAACCATTAGGAAAAATTTTGATAAGATCCCTTCCAGAAAATAAATCCAGCCCAAGTCCA
Source organism: Prionailurus viverrinus (assembly GCF_022837055.1). NCBI lineage: Eukaryota > Metazoa > Chordata > Mammalia > Carnivora > Felidae > Prionailurus > Prionailurus viverrinus. The sequence continues at coordinate 145,683,959 of NC_062565.1, read as the reverse complement.
AACACTGGTTAAAATAGCCTGCAGAGCAATAAGCAAATAAGCAAGTCTTCTTATTTTTATTTTTTATATTTTATGTTTATTTATTTATTTTGAGAGAGAGAGAGAGAGAGAGGCAGAGAAGGGCAGAGAGAGAGGATCCAAGCAGGCTCCACACTGTCAGCACACAGCCTGATGTGGGGCTCGAACTCACGAACCATGAGACCACGACTGGAGACGAAATCAAGAGTCGGCTGTTCAACTGATGAGCCACTCAGGTGCCCCAAGCAAGGCTTTTTAATTGTGAATAGTGCCAGGCTTGTTGATTACAGCCTTAGTTATGCGTGAAAGGATTGAGACATACTTAGCCCGTTTCACGAGAAGAAGTTTATCTTATATTGTGAGATGCTGCCAAAGTCATCTCGCTGGCGCTTGAATCAGAAGATGGACTAGACCAGTATTCTCAAACCTTTGTTTTTTCTTTTCCTGAGGGACGGAAGACCTCCTCTTTAGTCACCGAGCAGAGGAGTTTTAAGCTCTTAAAGCATCTTGTGAAATGAGTTTCTCCACCTCACAGGGTTATCACAGCTATTACAAAGCATTGTTTGAATTTGAATACTAATGGTGATTCGTCAACAAGAACATAGGAACAAGAATTAAAGTAGCCATGAGCTAAGGATGCCAGGGGATCTTTCCCTTCACTTCCCCATGGCCTTGAGCAGTTCCTTCCTCTTTATGCTCTGCGATGTACTTTCTCACCACCCAACTGCCATCTTGACCTTCTACCTGGACTGTGACATCAGAACCCAGATGGATCCGAACACAGCACCGCTATCACTCTCCGGTTCTGTTGACCTTACAGCCCTTACGATGAACCCCCCAATTGCCCTATGTTTTATTTCTGTGATGGTTTACCATCTGTCCCCTGGTAGGACAAAAATCCCCCAAGAGCTGGGGCTTTGCCGGCCAAGTCTGTGGTGCAATGAACAGCGTCCAGAATCAGGGTTTGGTCAGGGGGTAGCCCGCCCCCCATGTGATCCTTCTCTAATTATGGTATAGAGTTTCCAGTTGTCCCTCCCTTTTTGAGAACCTAAAGTGGTTGCCCATTGCTCATTGTATCTAAACCAGATCTTTTATCAGAGCTCTCCTCCCGGGCCACTGGGCCACTCTAGCCACCTCCTGCCACATGGCCATGAAGTCAGGGATTGCACTGTTTTACTGCTGTTGGAACAACATATTTCCTTATGATTGTTCGCAAGCCTTCTCTGCCCAGCCAGAGTGAAAGCACGGCAAGTACATGGACTTTGTATTTGTTTGTTTTTCCTCTTGAGACGTCTTGCACATAAAATCCCTTAAACACAGTAGATATCAGCAAATGCCCGTTGACCGATGGACTTGGACACAGCATTTCGGTTTATTTGTTTGTTTAGGGGAAAGAGGTCAAGAGGGCTCAGCCTCTAAAAGCATTTTTTGTTCATAGTACAGCCATGCTTTTGAAGCTCTCACAGCAATTGCCACCCACACACGAGGAAAAAGGATTTCTGTACATTTTTTTTAAAAATCGGCTCTGCTGATTTCAATGCAGCACAGCTATATTTCATGCCAGTGGCACGTTGGAAATAAGGAGAAACAGCAGAGGCCCAGAAAACACCTCTGGCTCTTCCCCATTTCTGAATTCTCTATCTGTCCTGACATCTGGCCGTAGAATAGTACTCTGGCAGCAGTTTTGTAAACAGAGCCTCAGAAGCAAGGTTGCGTTGCCAGCGGATTAACCCAGTCTCTGTGAAGTCTTTGTGTCTCACAGGGCACTAGGGTCACAGGGTTGTTGGAGCCGTTAAGGAGCAAAGTTTACAAGAGGAGTCCGGTCACTACAGCTGTGTCTCCAGGCCAGATGGAAATTTCCTGAAGGGCTTGCTACAATGCAGATTACTGGGCCCTGCACCCACATTTTCTGATTCGGTAGTTCTAGGGTGGGGCTTTGTCATTTGCGTCTCCAACCCTTTTCCCCATGATGATGATGGTGCTGATGCAGGATTCTCACTTGGAGAGCCACTCCTGGACAGATGGCCGAGCAGGGAGTCCCAGCTGATTGCAGGGTGGCTTGGGAAGATGGCGGATCTGCCAGTTGTGTCACTCGTAACTGGTGTTCCGGGGCAGCTCCAGGAAGGTGGAGCCCTGCCAGGCTCGGCTCTGTAAGGCACACCAGCCAGCCCTGATGTGGGGCAGCATCCACACCCATCTGGAGGCAGACCAGGATCTGGGCAATGGAGATGACCGCTCTTTGTCATGGCCTTTTTAAGAAGGAACAGCGTCAACTTGCCTTTTTAACTAGCCAGCCAATTGAGCCAAATTCTCTAAGAGCTTTGTGGGAGACCCTTCCTTTGATGAACACAGACTGCCATTACTGACCAAACCTCATCGGTTTTTTAAATGAAAAAAATTTTTTTTTGTTCTTATTAAAAAGTGAGACATATTCACTGAATGAAATTGATGAGATACAGATAAACAAGCAATGAGTCAGAGAAGAAATGTGCATCATCCCATCACCAAGAAAAGGCCACAGGACATTTGAGATTTCAAATCATTCTAAAGGTTAGGGAGACAACAGGATTGCTCCTATTGAGTCTTCTAGTCTTGCAATTCTCTGATTCAAATTATCTTTGCCTTTTGTTATCTGCTACATTGGGTTTTGTGTTACCATTGGCAACCTCTTAATATCAGTGAATGACAGGTCCCAGAGCTGCTCCAGTTCCAAGAAAGCAAAACCATAAAAACAGCTAATGTGTGTATTTTCATAATAGGGACCCAGTAATGTGAGCTGAGCAGATGCACAGCTCCTTGTAACTGTGGCATTAAAGCCTTCAGCCACATTAAGGACTAGGAATGTTATCATCTGTGGTTATTAAGGGTTCTGTGAAGGAATGGCAAAAAAAATAATAATGATAATAATGTTAGGCACTAAAAATGTCGTATTTGAAAGACATGTGGGCACTTGGAAGTTTACTCTGCTGTGGGGATTTACCAAACCTGCAAACCCCAATTTCAAAGATGGAAACTCTGATAGTGTCTTTGGGGTCACAGCCAGAAAGCATTGGGCATCTGTACTAGGAGTGATAGCTGAAGTGCCCACCCGTCTGCATTCTTTCATAATGCACTCACTTATCTGTGTGTTTCTGGGAGAAATATTCCTTATGTGTGAGGTAAATGAGAAGATTGCCTTTATTTTTCTCTTCTCTGTTTGTAAGGTCTTACAGTGCCTTGAGTTTTGGCTTTTAAAAAGGAAAGAACAGGCACTCCTCCACTACGAAAGTGTTACGGCAATGGCTGATCTCTCTTTCTCCCTTTCTGCTCAGTATCTGTGATTCACCGTGGCCACAGTTACTGTCACCACTGCAATAGCAGATCTCAAAATATCCGACTCCAGTCAAGCCACAGATGGATATTTGCACCATAAACCCGGTGCCTCTTGCCAAGGGCAGCATGAATGTGAATAAATGAGTGTGAGCAGGATAGTGATGGACAGTGAAGGGGAATAGTTGAAGAAATGGGTCAGCTCAGCCTGGAGAGGAGCAGATAAGGTGGAAGAGTGGGAGAACCTGTGATATGTGTCTCTAGATAGTTGAAGCCTTTTCCGGAGAAGGAAGGGGTAGAAATCTGCTGTGTTGTTTCTTACAGAAGAACTTGGATTCATATGGAAGTAAATTTAATAAGCAATTGATTTATATTCAAAAGTAGAACAAATCTTAGAGTTGGTACTACTGGAAAATGGATTGGGTCTTCTAGGGACATCACAAGCTCCCAGTCAGTGGAAGGTTTTTGAGTCTGAATGGATACATTTCAGAAATGTCATTGGATGGCTTCCAACCTGGATGGAAAGTTGTCATTGATGTTCTTCAACTATTATTAAGAGCTAAGACTTTATGCTATAGGATCAGTACAACACCATTTTAACCAAGCTTCCTACCCTCATTCATCCAATTGCTCCTATTGTTTCTGTTAGAATAACCTATTCACCAATGACTGAATGTTCACAATTATTTTAAGTATCAGTGATGACTCTGCACTGCTGGTCAGGTGAAGTCCATCTACCTGAGGCTCTCATTTGAAACATACTGCCAAAGCTTGGCTCACTTTCGACACCTAGTCTCTGTTACCACATCCAACCTGTTACCTCTCCCCACAACGTCTGCCTTCCTTTCTACAAACCTAAAATTGTTAATCATCGGGTAGAACTCATACTCCCAAGGAAGTTAGACCCCTTTTCTTTTCCACATGTTCTGACTCCTCTCCTTTGTTCTCTTCGTGTATAGACATAGATATTAGAAGATAGAAATAGATGGAGGCAGACAGACAGAGGAACAGAGGGAGACAGATGATTTGACTTCCTTCCCTGTGTCTGTTTTTAAAACATGTCCCAGGGGTGCCTGGATGGCTCAGTACGTTAAGCATCCGACTTCAGCTTGGGTCATGATCTCAGGGCTCTGTGAGTTCCAGCTCTGCATCGGGCTCTGTGCTGATGGCTCAGAGCCTGGAGCTGCTTCGAATTCTGTGTCTCCCTCTTTCTCTCTTTGTTCCTCCCCTGCTCACACTCTTGTCTCTCTCGCAAAAATAAATAAACATTAAAGGAAATTTAAAACATGTCCCAGAAGATAGGTTTTTCAATTTCTTATTTTGTTTGTCTTTTAGACATTTCATTGGAAATTGGAAATATTCTTTCCCCATGTCTGTTGCTGAATGAAATAAGTGCCTTCTTAGAAAGAAAGGAAAGGAAATAAAAGGAGAGGACAGGAAACATCTTTGTAACAATGGAAAGCAAGAAAATATCCTATTTTATTCTCTGATTTACATGGATTGAGCCAGGTTGTCAGGAGCTAGCTTTGGCCTGTTGGCACACCTGCCTGGAATGGTTACATAGAAGTGGAATATAATTAGAGCTATAACAGAAGTCTGGATGATACATTGTTCTCAGCATGTTTAAATTCTTGTAGAATGGTGAACTGTCTCACACTCATATGCACACACACAGACACACACATGCACGCACACCCCACACACCTATATACTTAGCTTAACTCAGAGGATATCAAGCATAAGAAGCAAAGACACATAGCTACTATTTTATTTTTAAGGGTGAGATAAGACTACCTAAGGTGGGTCTTTTTTTTGCTTTTCTTTACTTTTTGTGGGTTTTTGTTTTGTATGTGTGTGTTTGTTTTTGTTTTCATTCGTTTTTTGTGTGTGTTTTTTTGTTTGTTTGGTTTTTTTTAGAATGAAGGAATTGAACAATTGATCAAATTCCATGGGAAATTATTTCCTTTCTTTCTTGCAGGTGTTTAGATTCAAAGTATCCGATTACATGTTATCTTTAGTTGTAAAATATTTGCAAGCAAATACTCTGAACTGGGTTGTGCTTAATCATGGAGCTATTTAATTAGGAGCCCACCCAGAAGGCTGATTGAAATCTAATAAGTCTCCACCAAGTATTGACTGCTTAGTAAGAGCAACAATTTTATTTAGAAGGAATAATATTTCTAATATAGTTGCTACAGAATTATTTATTTATATTGCACTTTATTCCAAAGATGTTAAAAATACCTTGGTAATTTTTGTCTTATAGGGTGATTTTTTTTAATCCATCCTTAAGCATTATTTTTGATGTTTTACATACAGAATTCTTGTAAAAGACTTAATACTTAATGCATGGAAATCCTGAGATTATTTTAGGAGAAGGATTTGTATGTAATGGAGCCAGGAAATCAAATACAATAAATTAAAAGAAATAACAGGAGAAATGTTTGGCTTCTCGAGTTAAAGATTTTATAGTCTTTGCTCCTAATTCAAACTATTGAGTCTCGTGGTTTGTCTTGTGATTTAATATTAATTAAACTAAATACGTGCCTTATTGACCCACAATTTTCCTTTTAAAATGTAGCATTTGTAGGGGCGCCTGGGTGGCTCAGTTGGTTGAGCATCTGATTTCGGCTCAGGTCATGATCTCGCATTTTGGGAGTTCGAGCCCCGTTGTCGGGCTCTGTGCTGACAGCTCAGAGCCTGGAGCCTGCCTCAGATTCTGTGTCTCCCTCTCTCTCTCCCCCTTCCCCGCATATACTCTCTCTTTCTGTCTCTCAAAAATGAATAAACATTAAAAAAAATTAAAATGTAGCGTTTATATACTTAGGGCAAAGATTAGCATTTTACCCCTAGAGCTTAATTTAGCATCACAGTTTCCACTTAGAGCATTTGCTCACATCTTGGTACATTACAAAGTAAGTATTCTGAGGGAGGAAAAAAAGAATATTTACGTACACTTTTTTTCTGGGGAAAAAAAACAAGCTTTCATGTGCAATTATTTAAAATTAATTAAAATAATTAATTTATTCTAGCCAATTCACATGAGAGCAGAAATCACGATATATCCTGGCTGATAACTTAAATGGCAGTCATTTTTATTTAAAAACAGTTAAAACTGTATCTCCAGTTTGAGTGAGACACTTTTAACTAATCTCAGAAAAGCAGCACATACTCAGTGCAATTATAGCAGAGATCACCTTCTCCAAGAGTATGTCGATTACTATTTTATTTTTAAAACATATTATTCTCAGAATATTGTTTTATAAATGCCACTCTATATCTGCCTCGGCCTTCGGAACTGAGATGTGAATAGTGTAGCCACTAGTCCACTGTGGGTACTTAAATTTAAATGTGAATTCGTTAAAATGAAATGGAACTTAAATTTCACACTTCACGTGATCAGTAGCCACACGTCGCTAGTGGCTGTCCTGATGGACAGAACAGATAGGCAACATTTCCATCATCGCTAAAAGTTCTTTTGGAATCCATAGCTTTATATTGCTTACTTTCTTGAGGGCAGAGACTGGGCTCATGTGCCATTGCCAGTCTCAGCGCTGCACCTGGCCTGTCCAGCAGGCAGCATCATTTATAGCTGGGGGGACTCTGTAGACCAACTCCAATACTTGTAACCAACCTTATACATCATTCTGAGGCTCAATTTTCTCTTTTATAATGAAACTAATATCGGCTAGCAAAGTTCTTTTTTTTAATTTTTTATGTTTATTTTTGAGAGAGAGCAAGTAGGGGAGGGGCAGAGACAGAGGGGGGCAGAGGAGCCAAAGCAGGCTCTGTGCTGACAGTGAGAGTCTGACATGGGGCTCGAACTCCTGAATGGTGAGATCGTGACCTGAGCCAAAGTCTTGACACTCAACCAACTGAGCCGCCCAGGAGCCCCCAACAAAGTTGTTCTGTGGTTAAATGAGATAATCCATTGCTTCAAATCTAAAACAGGAAGAGCTATTTATATAATAGCTATTATTGTTGTGACAATTGTTTTGTTGTTTGTCAGTTGAAAGAACGGTGGTTTGTTGTTTGTCAGTTGAAAGAACGGTTAAATGATGGATGTTCTTGGTACAGCTTCAGTAGTCCAGAAATATCTCCTCCATCCACACAGACTCCTCCAATTTTCTATTACTTTTCTCTTTTTTATTCTAAAAATAAATATTTATAAACCTATGTAATTGTGACAGAAATAAAATGAAAAATTGTATTATTTTGGATATTTTGAATATTTTAACTCATTTTAAAGCTATGTAATTCCATAAAAAATATATAAAAATGCTGAGTATAAATTATAGAGCAAATGTCTCCTGTTCTATCATCAGACACAATCATTGTAAAAGCTGTTTTTTAAATTCATAAGCTTTTAAAATCATAGCTCGTGCATTGTTCTATGCACAATTTCATATTCTGTTCCTTTCACTAAAACTTCCATTATTATAATTTTTTCTGTATTATTAGGAAGAGTCATATTTATAGCTAGAAACTTTTTATTACAAATGCTAGACACAATTCTAGACACTTTTAAAATATCATATCACTGAATGAAGACAAAATATTTCAAAAGTGAGATGTAAAATATTTATAGATTTATCTATTTTCTTATTTTTTAATATTTAGGTTATTTTTAGGTTTTCAGAGAACAGTGTTTTTTTTTTAAAGAGAGCCTCTAATCTGTAAATATAGGAACAAACATCTGACAGAGTCCTTTCTGATTTGTTACAAGTTTGAATCTAACAGGCAGCTTCTTTGCTGTGTAAAACACAGCAGCAGCCAGTGACAAACGTGTGGATAATAAAGACTGATCCATTGTCATACTGAAGAATAATTAGATCACTGCAATTGAAACTCTGGTTTCAAGAAAGAGAGAAAAAAAATTCATTAAAAGCCAAAAACATTTATAAATACAAAGCTGCAGCATATCACATATAAAATCTCTCTATTCTAATATTTCAGCGATAACTACTAAGAACAGTGAGATTTTTATGCTAACTAAATTACTGCTGTTCAACGTGTGACATTTTAAAGCACCTGTTTAGTATATTTGTTATGTTGAAAATGTAAAAATAACACTTTGATGTAGAGCATCTACAAGCCATCCATATGCCTGAGTGTCCATATGGTACTATAAATTTTAAAAAGCATTCCTCTCCTATTGGAGAAAGAGATTTTTCATTAACTCCCCAGAGACCCCTTATTTAGTGACTATTGTTCTTTTACCTTACCATACTGACGTTTCCTTAATGCACAATTATGATATGCTGTATTGATTGTAGCAGCAACAACCTACTCAGAGTTAATCTCCATCTTTCTCTTATGACCATACAGATTTATTAAGCCTAACCACTTTCCATTTTATTGCTAACATTAAAATATGTAAATGACAAGTAACCACTTTTCCAAGGGTTATTTTTTAAGTGGATGGCACAGCATCCCACTGGAAATTAATTGTAAAGTTGAAGTCAGTATTTTTAGACCTAAGCTATCCATTATTCCTCTATATCTACCAAACACATACACAAGACTAACAAGTATACATGAGAAATTAAATGGCTTGTGAGAAATATATGATAACCGTGGTTTGGAAAATGAAAATTTCTGCAATTTTTTTCAGTATAACTTTTCCGCAGATATTGTTGCTTGTCTTTCCTAATTATTGTGAAGTAACATTTAACACCATTCTCTCTCTGGCTGTTTTAGTATTTCTTTAAAGTATAAGAATAGAATAAAGGAGCCACCTGGAATACTACAGGCATAGATTAGAATGCCCCCTTTCTGTCTTGTGTCTTTCGTTTGTTGATTTCTTCCTGTGTGCCAATCCAGTGCTAGAACAGGTAAATAAGACACCATCGTGGCAGCCAAGAAGCAGACGGCAGCTCAACAAAGCTCCACTGTGTGTCAGAGAAGCACCTTGAAAGCAGTGAACCCAGGGTGTCATGGGAACACCTTGGGCATGTGACCCCTCTGAAGCCAGTGCCAAGGCCAGTGACCCCAAAGGGGTGACTCCTGAACTCAGTCTTGAAACAAGAGTAGGATCCTGCATGGGCAGAGGTAAGGAGGTGAGAGAGGCCACAAAGGTGCAAATCAGTCCACTGGCTGAAGGCCAGAGAATGAGGGTCATGTAGAGAGACAGCGGTAGAAAGGAACTGGCCCAGGCCAGCAAACTTAGAATGACAGCCAGGTGAATTTGGGTTCTATCCTCTGGCCTCTGAGAAGGCTTCAGAATGTGTGCAGTGGTGACTTCATTTACTGATCTGATTTGCAGGGTAAGAAAGCAATCTGGAGAATGGCCACGAGATGCATGGTGACTGTTGGTCCTTCTTCCCTACTGAAATCTGTCTTCAGTGTCCGTCCCAGTGAAACTATGCCCTGGGCCAGGAAACTGATTAAAATTCAGAAACTGAAGACTCTTAAACCTGGGAGTTTTAATGCTGTGAAGCAAAGACTGAGTAAGGGTGATTATGCTACCTACGATGACAGACCCAGGTAGCTTCTTTAGATGAAAAAGGTCCTTCCTGACAACTCAAATGACCCCATAAAAGCCATTTTATCATCCAATAAATGATGAATGCATTAAGAAATAGTGATTACAATTGGTTAGACTTTTGGGTAGAATTGAGGATGTGAAGGCAAAGAGGAAGAAGAAAGTGTGCCACACACTTATAGAAGGTTGGGAATCCATATTATCTAGTTTCTAGTATATAGGGTAGACAGGGCAGCTATAGGAAGTAAGGCTCACAAGAATGGTTGATCCCATCCCAGTGAGGGCACAGGGAACGTATAATCTGGTGAAGAGCCAGTGGAGAGTTTTAAGCAGAGTAATGACATGATTAAGAGCTGTGAATTAGAACTTTGAAACTGGAAATGGAGTAGAAACTTGGCAGGCACAATGCCATGGGGAGAACACCAGCATGGCAGGGGCAGAAATGCAGAGGAAAAGGGAACAGGAGAGAAGACTCATTTGTAGCATCTAAACTTCCTCTTGGCAAGGTAAGAGTTAGGGAAAGCTACTTTGCTGGAATTTTGCTTCTATTTAGTGCAAACTGTAAAGCAAGTACTCTTATTTTCCATTTTACAGATTAGAAAATTGGAGAGACAGAGAACTATTATGCATTGAGTACCTACCATTTATTACTAAAATTTTTAAATTCTTAGCTCTTTAATCTACACAGTAAACCCTTGAGGCTGAAGCTGGAGCCCCTTACACATGGTAGAGGATCTGGGGTTCAGATGGGTTCAGTTGCCACACAGTATATTCAACTTTAAAGCCCACAGTCCCTGGTGCTTAGTGGATTTCACCTTTTGCTGCACATCAGCATTCCTTGGGAAGCTTTTAAGAAATGCCAAAGCCTGCATCCAACCCCAACCAATTAAATCAAGAATGTTTGGAATGGACCCCAGGCTTCAACATTTTTTTTAGTCCCCTGTTGATTCTTAAGCATGTCCAAGACTGCAAAACACCGCACGACTGAGAGACCTGAGTGATCCTCTCAAGACAGGAGCCCCCCCAACCAGCCCTGATCCATGAAAGATACATTCCAAGACTCCCAGTTGATGTCTGAAACCACAGATAGTACCGAGCCCTATGTGCACCATATTTTTTCCTATAAGCACATACCTTTATAAAATAGGCACAGTAAGAGATAAACAACAACAATAATTATAGAGAGCAATTGTAACAACATACTATAATCAAGGTAACCTGAATGGTGTCTCTGTCCACACACAGCACCTTACTGTACTTTACTCTCCTTTCTCCTTGTGATGATGTGAGATGATAAAATGCCCACATGATGAGAGGAGGTGAAGGGAATGACGTAAGCATTCTGATGTAGCGTCAGGCTATTACTGACCTTCTGACTTACTGTCATCTGCTCCTGACCATGGTTGACTTTGGGTAACTCAAACTGTGGATAGGACTGTAACTGGATGGGTGTGAGGCATGATGGAGAAGGAGGAATCATAGATAATGCCAAAGTTTGTGGCTTGGGTGACGGAAACAATTATGTGGACCTAGAGGTGGAGTCAGGGAGGTGAGGCCGGAATAGCAGTCAGGAATGGTGGTACAGGCACCTTAACTTGGCGCACAGCCACGTAGATTCGGGCGGCTACTCACCAGTCAGTTACAGCCCAGGTGGGAGACTCCTGGGATGTGCGGATTCTCCACTTATGGTTGGCGGTGAATACCTGAATGCCCCTGATTTAGATGAGACCTGAGGACAAGATTTTTAAAAGGCTAGGGCGCCTGGGTGGTTCAGTTGGTTGAGTGTCTGACTCTTGATTGTGGCTCAGGTCATGATCCCAGGGTTATGGGAGACTGAGCCCCACCTCTAGCTCTGTGCTGGGTATACAGCCTGCTTGCAATCCTCCCTCCCTCTGTACCTCCCTCTCTCTCCCCCTCTCCCCCTCCACCCAGCTTGCATTCTCTCTCTCTCTAAAATAATAATAATGAAAAGATTTTTAAAAGGCCAAGAAAGGAATCCCAGGGTAACAAGGCTTATGAGTAAAGTAAAGAAGAGAAAGCAGGAAAATTCATTTTCTTAGGGAGTGTTTACAATGGAAAGGTGAGATTTAAGTAGACAGTAGAGGTAAACTGACTGAAGATGCCAGTGTGAGTAAAGGTAGGGATGAAATTAGCCTAGTGAGGGGAGAGGGGGACCAATCCAAGGTTGGTGGGGGGGGGGGGGTGGGGGGAGGAATATCTGTATCTGATTCCTGGACAAAAGAGCTTCCTGGTCCAAAGTGCTTCATTCCTACCACATATGTTTATTGAGTGTATATATACCGCATGTTAGGCAAATCACCAAACAAAAGACACAAAGATTCCAGCAGGTGCAGAGTGACAGTAAACATACAAATTAAGTAACTAGCATTGAGAGTGTCCCCTGCCAAGTGAGGAGGGAAAACAACAAATGAGGGCTTGAGAACGCTGGTGGAAGATCCACCACAGTGTTGAACAGAGTGGTACACAGAGATGTCACAATCTGTTCAGGCTGCAGTAACAAAAATGCCACAGACAGGGTAGCTTAACACAATCGGAATTCACTTCTCACAGTTCTAGATGCTGTAAGTCCAAGACCAGGGTGCTGGCAGATTTGGTGTCTGGTGGGGACCACTCTGGTTCATAGCCATCCACTCATTGTGTCCTCACGTGGCAGAAGGACCAGGTTGCTGTTCAGAGCCTCAGCCCCAGCCAACTCCACTCTACTTTCAACCTCTAAGATTTTGACTACTCTGTGTACCTCCTATAAATGGAATCATACAACATTTGTGACTGGCTTATTTCATTTAGCATAGTGTCCTCAGGTTGTATCCATGTTGTAGCAGGAGTCGGAATTTTCGTCCTTTTTGCAGCTGAATAATATTTCTTTGTATGTATATATCACATTTTGTTTATCACTTCATCTTTTGATGAACGCTTGGGTTACTTCCACCTTACATTTGCTTTTGATATTCTAAAATTTTATCTTTTTCACTAATTCTGATAGAATTCCTATCCTCTCCTCTTTTAGTGACATTTTACTGTTACAGAATTTTTTTTATTTTCTTGTATGTCTGGCAATAAGACATTTGTACTTCTTTTTTTAAGTTACCACAAAGAACTGCAAAATGAAATGTACGTTTATATTAAGGAGTGTAAGTTTAGATGAGTAGGTTATTCAGAAAAATAACGGAATAATTGCAATTAACTCTTGAAGTAACTTACAATTAAATAAGTAAAAGAGTGGGGCGCCTGGGTGGCGCAGTTGGTTAAGCGTCCGACTTCAGCCAGGTCATGATCTCGTGGTCCATGAGTTCGAGCCCCGCATCAGGCTCTGGGCTGATGGCTCAGAGCCTGGAGCCTGTTTCCGATTCTGTGTCTCCCTCTCTCTCTTCCCCTCCCCTGTTCATGCTCTGTCTCTCTCTGTCCCAAAAATAAATAAACGTTGAAAAAAAAATTTTTTTTAAAGAAATAAATAAGTAAAAGAGTGTTAGCACCATTGATTTGGCACTATTTCCATGTCTGGTCTTAGTGTATGCAGCTTCTCAAAAATATGTTTCCCAGGGCAACTGGGTGGCTAAGCATCTGACTTTTGATTTCAGCTCAGTTTGTGAGATTGAGCCCTGCATCAGGCTCTGCACTGACAGCATGGGGCCAGCTTGGGATTCTCTCTCTTCTCTCTCGGCTCTTCCCTGCTCACACTCTCTCAAAACAAACAAACAAACAAACAAACAAACAAACATTTAAAAAAATATATGTTTCCCACTGTTGACCACTTGAAGTTCCTGAATGACCCATATTTGAGTTTCCCATAGTTTCTTTGGAATACATTCCATTTGTGAATGAAGTTATGTCTGTTCTAGTAATATGTTTAAGAAATAGAATAAACAGGCCGATTTGAAATATATCTTAAAATGTTAACTTTTAAACTGATATGAAATACAAGTATATGCAGTAACCAATCACCATCATAATTACCTTTAGACAAAATTTAATATAGGTTTTGTGCATACAGATCACATTGGTCAATATTGTTCAATACACACCCCTAAATTTTTAGCTTATTATTGGAAATTGATTATGGCACTAAAGAGAATATACAGTTCAATGATTTATAATTTTATAATAGGTTAGGAAGAAAAAAGAAACTATAGAAGCTATAGCTGGAGGAGAAATGCTTCTTACAAATATTCTTTAGTTTATCTGAAAAGGTCATGCTTTAAACAAAATGTTTACCAGCAATCCACAGCCAAGATATTTATACATATAAATGTATATAAATGTATATATAAATATATATTAAATATATATAATATATATAAATATATATAAATATATAATATATAATGTACATGTAAAGTGTATATATATAAATAGTATTTTATATATAATATTTATTTATATATATATTATATATATAATAGTAATAGTAATTTCATTTTCATGTTTCACTTTACTTATTCCAAGGATTCGAGCAGGGAACTAGAGGAAGTATAAAGACAAACACGTTTCAGCTGCCCACAAGTGGCAGGGAGGAACATAATGGAAGTACTGTTTGAAAATTGAAAAAGACAGTCATCTCTGCTTGAGACTGAGTAATGCTACTGTTAATCCACAGGCAGAACTCTTTCTTGCCCAGAGAACAAATTGGAGGAACAGTTAGAATACCAGGAAGAAGTTGCTGTGACACTTTTCTACTTTAGTTACGCCAGTTCCTAGCACCTTTCTTAACCATTTAGAGATCAATAGATACATTTATAAGAATGATGGATTTAGTAGGGGCGCCTGGGTGGCTCAGTCCGTTAAGCATCTGACTTTGGCCCAGGTCATGATCTCATGATTCATGGGTTCGAGCCCCGCTCTGGGCTCTGTGCTAACAACTCAGAGCCTGGAGCTGTTTCAGATTCTGTGTCTCCCTCTCTCTGCCCCTCCCCCACTCACACTCTATGTCTCTCTCAAAAATAAATAAACATTAAAAAATAATTTTTTAAAGAATGGTGGATTTGTAGATTTACATAATAAATCTCAAGAGATTTCCTCCTCAATTCTGTGAAAGGAAGGCTGTTTCTTTTGGAAATGCCCCGTCCATACAGACAAACAAGATACCAAGCGGTAGCTACTGCATAATAACCATACGGCCAAACTCTATAGTTTGGAATGTTACCTTCTTTAGAATTTCTTTTGAGGGTCCCAGATTGGATCAGAGATCCATTTCATCCCTCCCTGGCTAAGACACACTGATACCACGTTTAGAAAACTATGTAGTATATGGCAATTTCACCTTCATAATTTTCTTATGCTAAGACACTACAGGGAAGCATTTCTTAGGAACAAAATGTCTTCTTGTGGCATAAATGCTCAATAAGAGAAATGATCACTTTTTGAATTTATTATATTATTCTCAAGGGCAGTAAATAAACATGGTTTTGTTTTTGGTTTTGCTTTGGCTTTAGTCAGAAGAATGTCCTTAATTTTTCTCCAGACAAATGGAGAAAGAGTGGACTCAGACAGGAGACTCAGTCCCCGGTTCCTTGTATCAGGTCCCCAGTCAGCTCAGATCAAGGTAGTCTTATGCCCTAGAGGATTACTGACAGGTAAACAGGTAAGTAAAATTCAGTGGGGCAAATGCTGGTAGGAAAAGTTTAGGGGAATTGACAGGAGAATTACTTAGACTTTCTCAACAGAATGTTGTGCAACTGAGACTAAAGAATGTGTAAGAATCAGCCAGGAAAAAGAGGGTAAAAGAAAATTTCTGAAACAGAGAACTTCAAATAAGAAGACTGAAAGCCAAGGTGAAGTATGGTGCATTGAGGGACTTGAGAAGAGTTAATACAGCTGGGCATCATGGGGCAGGAAAGAGCTGGGGACATAAGCATGGGCTGAATCTGCACTGTAATTAACAAGGAAGATAGGGAAAATGTTTAAAAACCATTGGGGATGTGGGGTTGTGGTGATGATAACAGCAATGATCCAAGAGCTCATAATGGCTCATGGATGGAAACCAAGGAAGATTAGAAAGACTCACGGCAGCAAACCTCTCAGGCAAAGTAATATGTCCAGTGAAAGCTTCTAAAGTTTTGCAAAGAATTCAAAATTATAGATAGTGGGGGAGAGGGAAAATTGAGGGATTATAGAACTCTGAAACAATTTTTTTAATGTTTATTCATTTATTTTGAGAGAGAGGGGGGCAGGGGAGGGTCAGAGAGAGAGGGGAAGAGGGAGAATCCAAAGCAGGCTCTGTGCTGTCAGTGGACAGCCTGGCACAGAGCTTGATCTCACGAACCGTTGCGATCATGACCCGAGCCAAAATTGAGAGTTGGATGCTTAACTGACTGAGCCACCCAGGCGCCCCTAACTCTGAAAAAATTTTATTGAGGTAACTGCATATACTGAAAGTGTGCAGTCTGGGAGCACCTGAGTGGCTCAGTCTGTTAGGCATCCGACTTCGGCTCAGGTCATGATCTTGCAGTTTGTGACTTTGAACCCCACATCAGGCTCTCTGTGGCAGTAAGGAGCCCACTTTGGATTCTTTGTCTCCTTCTCTCTGCCCCTGCCCTGCTCGTGCACTCACTCTCTCAAAAATAATTTAAACATTTAAAAAAATATAAAGAAGAAAGTGTTACAGTCTGATCATTTTTGGCATATGTGTGCTCCTTTGAAACAACCATCACAATCAAGATAATGACCGTCTCCATCTTCCCCCAAAAGTTCCCTCAGTGCCCTTTCGCATCCCCTCCTCCTACACTTTCCTCCCTTCCCACATCCGTAGGCAACGCTTACGCTTTTGTCAATGTAGATTTCTTCTACAGTTTTATATAATGGAATAACAATGTGGTATATATTCTTTCTTGCCTAGCTTCTTACACTCAGCATAAATTGAGATATATGTTATTGAGATTATTAAGGTTCCCCATGTTGTAATATCTGTCAATAGTTCATTCCTTTCATTCTTCCCATTGTATAGATACAACACGGTTTGTTATCCATTTACCTGTTGGCGGGCATTTGGGTCATTTCCCACTTGGGGCTATTAAAAATAAAAACTACTGTAAGTAATTGTGTGCAAGTCTTTATGAATAGAAGCTTTAATTTCTATTGGGTAATTACTTAGGTTATATGGTAAATATATGTATAACTTTTTAAGTAACTGCCAAACTGTTTGCCAAAGTGAGTACATCATTTTACATTCCCATCAAAAGCATATGAGGATGCAATTCCTCCACATCTTTGCCCACATTTGGCAAATGGCCAGTGTTTTAAATTTTAGCTATTTCTGTAAGTGTGTGGCAATAATCACTGCATTTGCATTGTTTAATTTGCACTTCCCTAATGACTAATGACGGTGAGCATCTTTTCATGTGCTTATGTGATACCTTTATGTCCTCCCTGGTAAAGTGTCCATCCACATCTTTTGTCATTTTTTAGTTAGACTTTTATTATTGAGTTTTGAGAGTTATTTCTTTGTTCTGGTAACCAGTCATTTATCAGATTTATGAAAATATTTTCTCTCAGTGTGTGGCTCATCTTTTTAGTTTTCTAACAGTGTCTTTCAAAGACAAAATGTTTTAATTTGGATGAAGTCCAATTTACCAATTTGTGCTTTTATTATGGATCATGCTTTTGGTGTCATAACTAAGAAATCTTTGCCTCATCCAAGATCACAAAGTCTTTCTCTTATTTCTTTTTTCTCTTAGAAGTTTTATAGATTGGGGTTTTATATTAATTTAGGTCTATTACCCACTTTGTGGTAATAGGCATGCATCAAAGTTTATTTGCATATGGATACAAATTAATTCCAGCACCATTTGTTGAAAAGACTATTCTTTTTCAGCTGAATTGCCTTAACATTTTTGTCAAAAATTAGTTGTCCACACGTGTGAGTATCTACCTATGAACTTTATAGCTTGTTCCATTAATCTATTTTGTCTATCCTTGCACTAACCCCACATTTTGTTGATAATTTTAACTTTGTAAGTGTTGAAAGCAGGTGGTGTTGGTGATAAAGATTTGTTCTTTTATTATTTTATATATTCTAGGTACTTTGTATTTCCACCTAAATTAAAATTTTAAATCAGTTTGTCAGTTTCTCCACACACACATATACAAACCAGCAGGGGTTTTCATTGGGATTGCATTGAATGTGTAGATCAATATGGGGGAAATTTAATCTTCCCAGTATCCAGTGTTCTGGCCCATGAGCAAGATATATCTCTCCATTTATTAAGATAGGCTCTGAGTTCTTATAGTAACATTTTAATGTCTTTATGTGCTAATTCTAACATGCCATTTATGGGATGTTTATTTATTTATTTACAATGAGTTGTATTTTTCTGCTTCTTTACATGCCTGGTAATCTTTGATTAGATGGCAGATATTGTGGATTTTAACAAGTTGGGTGCTACATATCTTTGTATTTCTATTAATATTCTTGAGTTCTCTCCTGGAGTGCCACTAATTTATTTGGAAACAGTTTGATCCTTTCGTGTCCTGCTTCTATGATTTGTTATCTGGGTCCTGAGCAGTTGCTCAATCCAAGACCAATTCTTCCCCGACTCCTAGAGTCGTTCCAGTCTGCATGATGGAAATAGACACTGTTCCTAGTCCAGAGTGAATATCAGGCACTGTTCTTTTATCCTTTTTGCATGGTTCTTTCCCTGGGTAGTTCTCTCATATGCATACTGATCACTGCACATTGAAAATTCAAGATTAGCTAGGATTCTCTCTCAAAGTAGCTGTTCCCTCCTTGGAACTCTGTTCTGTGACTTCTAGCCTCCTTGTTCTCCCAAAAGCTCAGCTGCAGAGAGTTGGTTGAGTTCCAGGATTTTCCCTTCCCAAGCTTCAGCCTTGAAACCCTCAAGGCAGACAGCTCAGCAGAAGGAGGGGTCACTTAATTGGGAAACATCTCTCACGTGATCATTGCCGAATATGCAGTATCTTGAAAACCATTGTTGCGTTTCTTTTATCTGTTTGGTTTCTTTCAGGAGGGAGAGTAAATCTAGTCCCCTTTACTTCCTCTTGGCCAGAAGCAGATGTGTGAGAGTATATAATTTAATTAAATTAATAGAAATGAATAATAACATTGGTAGTTGCAGAAGTGGAGTGCTGGAAAGAGCCAGGCTTATGAACGGAGCTTTGTAACAATCGCAGAGAGAAGTCCATAAGACTGGAAAATTTCAAGGGCCTTTCCCTTGCTCGAAAGGGAAACTTTCTGCTCCTTAGGACATAATTGAAATACTTTCTTCTCTTGTTCCTGATTTGAATTACAAAGTATTTTTAAGAAGTAATTCTCAAGTTCAATCCATTCATGTGTAGAATGGATTGATAAGAAAAATTGGAGATTTGGGGAAAACTTGCTTTTCAGAGGAATTTTGACACCTTGTTGAAGAGCACAGGCTTTGAAGTAAGATAGAGCCTCCTCATTTACTTTTTGGTCTACTTATCATTTAATTGGCACCTACTGTTTGCCAGAGTCAAGTCCCTAACTTTTTAAAAAAAATTTTTTTTTCAACGTTTATTTATTTTTGGGACAGAGAGAGACAGAGCATGAACGGGGGAGGGGCAGAGAGAGAGGGAGACACAGAATTGGAAACAGGCTCCAGGCTCTGAGCCATCAGCCCAGAGCCTGACGCGGGGCTCGAACTCACGGACCGCAAGATCGTGACCTGGCTGAAGTCGGACACTTAACCGACTGCGCCACCCAGGCACCCCTCAAGTCCCTAACTTTACACAAGAGACGAGTCAATCACAATTCTTGACTTCAGGGAAAGTTTAGTTACCTCCAAGCTCTGTTACTTCCTAGGTCTCTGGCACTTTCCATGTACTCAATCTATCTAAGCCTCTAGTACTTTTTTAGTAAAATTAGTATACAGTTGATCCTTCAACAATACAGGTTTGGACTGTGTGGATCTACTTATACATGGATTTTTTTTCAATAAATACAGTACAGTACTGTAAATGCATTTTCTCTTGGGATTTTCTTGATAACATTTTCTTTTATCGAACTTACTTTTTTTATAAGAATACAGTGTATGATACATACGAAATACAAAATATGTGTTGATTGACTATATTTGTAACCGGTAAGGTTTCTGCTCAACAGTGGGCTATTAGTAGTTAAGTATCTGGGGAGTCAGAAGTTATACACAGATTTTCAACTGTGTGTATGGGGGCGAGGGCCAGTGCTAATCCTTGCATTGGTCAAGGGTTAAGTGTAAACATACCAACTTCACAGTGTTATTGGGAGAATTAAAAGGGGTACTTAAAATTATTAACACTCTGCCTGTCATACAGTAAACACCCAATATAAAAAATATACTATCTCCTTAAATTGGGATGCATGCTAACATCAATCCTCTCTTAGACAAATTTAGATTCCAACCATCCACAATAAATGTTTGTTTCAGTGGATGAATAATTGATCTTTGTTTGACTTGTATCTTTTTTTATGTGTTTATGTTATTTAATCCATCATAAATTCTCAAGTTTATTGGCATATAAACCCACTGTACTGTTAGACCCTTCTCTCTACACATAGTCTATCAACCTACTTGTATTCAGTGTGATTTTTTACACTTTGTTCTTTAAAATTTTAAGTATATAGATCTTTACATGCATATTTGGAACATATGTGCTTCTTATGTTAATTGGTTCATTTAATTCAATCATGATTATTTTAATTTAATTTCATTAATCTCCTCCTAGAAGTTTTGGTTATATTTTGAACTATGTTAGTATGTTTTGAAATTAAACATGTGCCTTTCTGAAGTGTCATGCATGAAATTAGAGACCCAAAAGCTGAGGAGGAAACTTGGAACATTTTATAAGAGTAGTTGTTAGTGGGGAGTGAATCTAAAACTGTAGAATTGGGGGGAGGAGGAAACTAATAAAAATGAGAAATAAAAATGTTAGTCTCTATGAACATAGAATCTGACATGGAAAATTGTTCTACAATTAGAAAATGGCCAGGATTGATTTTCAATAATTGTCCCTCTTTGGTGTTTAATTTAAGAACATTCTCAATTTAAAGGTCATGGTGGATTGAGTTTTTCTAGATGATGGTCGATGAGAATATGTTTGGAAACAGCTATTGAACCTACCTATGGCTTAAAAGATTAGGGAAGGAAAAGAGGGAAAATAATCCTGCTCTTCAGTCCTAGGGAGGTATAGTATATTTTACATACTGCCAGTTGAGAGGAACAAATTAACCCAAAACAAAAGGAAAGGGTATTAAGACTGGAGAATGAAGTTAATGGTCTTTATCACTGGTCAAGTTTAGATCTGGAATTTTTTACTCGGGGAGACTGTGTTCTATTGGGACTTCTGGAACACAGTTATTGAGAGAAAAAATGTACATCTATTTTTTAGCTTTTGTAGGATGCCCAGAGTAAACAGCATTACTATAATGTGTGCATTCTTTTATATCATTGGCTTTCCTTCTGTACCAGAAGTGGGAGATTACAAACAGCAGCTCTCAGAATGCCACCACACCAGAGGTGTGCTTCAGGAAACAAAGCTTTTCTGATCCCTAAATATTCAGGTCAGGTATCATACCAGTTGGAGAACTGCCCATAGTTTCCAAATTTCAAATGCTATATTATGATTCACTCATACATTGATGCTTAGGAACTGTTAGGAACAGGCTCTTTGATATGGAGCCACCTGAAGAATGAGTGTGGGATTCCTTAAAATTGTGTGTAGTCCAGGTGACCCAAAGCTGATGCCAGATCCACTTTACTGCTGCGAACAGGGAAACTGCATTGTGTGCTCATGAATAGTGGCCCGTTATTCAGGCACTCACCGTTTCAATGAAAGAACGAAGAGCTGACATGTTGTCTTTAGTTACTGACTCCAGGTGCACACTTCTACCCACAAAATATTAGCAAATTAGAAAACTGGATACTTAGTATTAAGGCAGACTGAGCATGCAAATACTGTTTTTTGCAATAAAAATCATAAAAAAGTAGTGCATTTGCATGCATAGCCTTAATTACCTAAGTTTTAACATAACATTCATATTTATGTGCTGTGCTTCTAAAGTAATTTTTAAATAATTAAATCACATTTTCATAGAGACATATAACCATATACTTCGAAATGCCCTGGTTAAAATATATATATTTTTCTATACATACATACATACACATGCATACTTTCATAACACAATGCAAACTATTACAGAAGTGGAAAAGCCAATCTTATCCTCCAAGCTGACTACTAAATATATGTTATTATCAAATAGCCTCTAAAACTTTGCATAAGCGGTTAAGAATACCCTTGGATTTGGGTGTATTCTTAAACCGGGCATACGGAATATTGCAGACCTGAGTGAGTAACATTAATTGGGGCTTTTAAATAAATTGCATGGAACTAAACTGAGTTCTGACCTTTATTCATTCGGAGTTTAGTCCCTTAGAATAGAAACCCCCAAATACCTACCCTACCCAAATATTTTAGGTCATGAAAATACAATGTCAGCCCCTGAAATGACGTATCTTGAGGATCAGAGACCCTGATGGATGGGATATCTTCATTTTGGAAAATAAATGATATCCCCAAATTGTATAATGCTTTACCTTTTCCAAACCCTTTTATCTACTGGTTTCTCTCATCTGATCCCTCATGGCTGTATTCTTGCCACTCATGCCTTATATGTGACTTCCACTGTCTTTTCTCATGGATAGGAGGAATGAGAAAAATACGTAATGCTCCTGGATGTTCTGTACAGAGGTGAAGATATCTTGTTTTTAAACCCATCCTTTACAGGAAATTCTGCAACCTCTCTCCATCACTCATTCAACTGAGCAATCAGAAAAGTGTTCCTCATAGACTATTTGCTTGAAACTTATCACACTGTGCTTGAAGCTCACTCTGTTCTTACTGTATCTTTTATGGAAGTGAAGAACACCCGGTCCCTCCTTTCTGTATCCTCTTCTGACACCCTCAGGTGACCCCCAGTGTCGCTCTTCCCTCCATGGTGGTCATTTCTCTGGAGATATCTCATACTTACAGGAGAAGGAAGTCCCCATTCTGCATTGTTCCTTAAATTCCTTCCTAAATCATCAGGTCTTTTCATTCCATGGAGTTAAGCCTGAAAATGCAGTGCTTCGGAGTGAGGTTACCAGGTGAAGTTACATTCATCTCCATGGTGAGGTCCAGGCCCTTCTTGAGAACACATTTGGGCTGGGGAAGACATTGAATGCCTTAAAAGAGTGGTTAAAGGTACACCAATAAATGTGTAATGGGGGTGGGGGTGGGGGGGGTGGAAATCCCATTTACCTCTGGACTGGTCCTCATTAGATCAAAACATTATGGTGACTGGGGTGCTTGGGTGGCTCAGTCAGTTAAGCATCTGACTCTTGATTTCAGCTCAGGTCATGATTTCACGGTTTGCAAGTTCAAGCGCTGAATCTGCTTGGGATTCTCTGTCTTCCTCTCTCTCTCTCTTTCTTTCCCTCTCTTCTTGCTCTCTCTCTCCAAACTAAATAAACATTAAAAAATATATACGGTTACTCTGTCCTCTGTCCTTTATTCATTGTCTTAGAGAAACTTCCCCCTCCCAATTTCATGTATTTGGAATAAATTATGTGACATGCATCACATTAGTATTTCACTATTTTGATTTTTCTGAAGTCAGATTCATTGTACAGTTGGTCTATGACACTAGTTACTGGGTAATTCATAGTCAAAGATTTTTTTATTGAGAATTTGCTGTTATAAAGTATATATATGGAATGGGTAATCTGGTAAATGAAGCATATTAAAAGTTCTCTGTAATTTTTAGTACATTTTGTTATTATAAAATGCAGAGACTGTGTCTCAAAGGAATGATATTCTGACATGGCTCTGATTCCAAACCCTCTTTTTTATAGAATGATCAAGTTCACAGTATATTCTGCCTCTGTGTGTCTTCTTTTGAGCTTTTCAATTCCTAGGTTCATCAGTGGAGGTGGCGCCATGCTTTTCAATTCCATTCTCCTTGACAAAGGCAGGGAGAGTCATGGCAGGACGGCGTCTCCATCCCACAATCTCAGGCGAGGGTGAGAGCACATCAGAAGGCCACCTTGGCTGACCTGTGAATCTGTGGCCTCTGATTCATCCAAGAGTTATCAAATTTTACTACATTCAGCAGTTATCAAATTTTACTGCACGTTGAATTCACCTGGGAGATTTTTTAAGGGTACCAGTGCTTAGTCTCACCCAAGAACAATTGAAATTGAATTACAGGGATAGGGCCCAGGCATCTGTGTTCTGAGACAGCTGGCCAGGAACAGCTGATGTACAGTAATGTCATGTGAGCGTTCAGTACTTCCAAGCCTTGGGAGCACCCATTTCATAAAGCAGCCAATTCCATTTCGTACTCAGACAAGTCTGCCTGAAAATACTTCCTTAGGCATCACTGAAATCTGTAACTCTTTTGCTCATGCTAGAAAATAGAGATTCCCTCACCCACGCGGTGCACCTGAAAGAGTATGAAATGTGACTACTTATTGTAAGAAGGATCAATTTATTGGAATCCATAAAAGGAATTGGAGAGTTGCATGTACCTCTTGTTCTTAGACAAAACTGAATATTGGAATGTGATGGGTATGGTATGACTGTCAGGAATTTCTTAGATGAGGAAAGGAAAGATATTATCCATTTCTACAGCTAAAATTTTATCCCTCTCCCCCTGCCAAAAACTCCATACTGACTTTACTCAAATGGAAAAGAGCAAAGTTGGTTCATAGTAGCTATAAAGTGTACCCTATCTGCCTAATTGCTTTTAAAATAATAAAGGGCATTTGTGTTATGTATATTTTACCCCAATTAAAAATAAAAAGGACAAAATTATGTGAAGTGCATCTCATTAGTATTTCACTATTTTGATTTTTCTGAAGTCAGATTCATTATACAGTTTGTCTATGACCCTAGTTACTTCATAATTCATAGTCAAAAGCTTTTTATTGACAATCTACTGTTATAAAGTATATATATGGAATGGATAATCTGGTAAATGAAGCATATTAAAAGTTCTCTGTAATTTTTAGTGCACTTTGTTATTGTAAAATGCAAAGACTGTGTCTCAAGGAATAATATTCTGATGTGGCTCTGGTTCCAAATCCTCTTTTTTATACAATGCTCAAGGTAACACTATGGAGGTTTTTTTTTTTTTCCTTTTGCTTTTCCTTTCTGTCTTTTGAGGATGTCCTTCAAAGAAGAGCCAAGGACATTTACAAGGGTTTCTAGGCTTCTCCATCAGCTGCCTGGTGCCTGTGGCTAATCTAACTGTGATATATGGTAAATATTTTCCCTTGCAGGAAAAGGGCTTAGAGCTATTTCTATGCATTGATTGAGCACATTAGACTAATATTTATCCATTTGAAACTTTGGGAATTGGCCGTACATCATTTAATAGCTGTGCACCAATTATAAGAAGTAATTATATGTAAGAATTTCTAAAGAATTAAGTCTGGGAGAGAAAACCTATCATAAGTGCTTCGGTGAAGATTAAATTGGGGAAAGCTTGAGTTGTTCATATTACTTATTAATATTAAAAGACATGTGGCTTTCCCAATATTAGAAATAAATGGGAGGTTTTCTATTTTGAACCCTAGAGCTAAAGCTTCCAAAATTCTTATTGTTGGTAATAATTAGGTGTATATTTTAGCAGAGACAGATAATTTTGAGTATCTTTTTCTGAGAATTTGTATACAGGAAGGGGTTCTACACTTGCCAATTTCATTATTTGGTCAGCCTGTATTAATCTATCACCTGGATGAGGGACTAAGTTACATATATTTTCCCCTTTGAAATGAAATCTAATAAGATAAACTATCTACTCCCCTGTAAGAAATGGGAGACAAAATAAGCCATTATTATTTTTTTAATTAAGAACAGAAAAAGAAATCTATCTTTTCAAAAGAAAAATCTATGTTGGTACCCTTTTGTGAAGGACACATTTAAAATGGCACTGTAATTGGTTTTCAAAAATCATTAGGACTGTTTTCCCTTGTTTCGTAGGGTTTTTTTTTTTTCATCATCATCTTTATATATTTATGTGTTTTTCAAATTCTAAAGACTTAGCATCTATTTTTATGATCAGAAAATTACTTTTTTTAGTAATCAGAAATATATTATCTTTAAAATCAAGGACAAACAATTACTAGAGTTGGGGCACCTGGGTGGCTCAGTTAATCATCTGACTCTTGATTTTGGCTCAGGTTATGATCTCCTGGTTTGTTAGATCAAGCCTCGCATCAGGCTCCCCAGTGACAGTGCAGAGCCTGCTTGGGATGTTCGTTCTTGTTCTCATTCTCTCTCTCTCTCTCCCTCCCTCCCTCCCTCTCAAAATAAATAAATATTAAAAAAATCACCAGGGTTGCTAAAGCTAATTTCACTTTAAGATAAGTAGTGATATCTACCTACTTTTCTTACAGCAGCTTCTTACCTTTTTCTCATCCTATGGCCATTAAGATGAACGCTTTTGCTTCTAAAACCATATTCACAAGTTCCCCTCACAAAGATCCCCAGGAAGACAAGAATGTCAAAGCTTGCAAAAAATATTTTAAACCACTGCCTACTTATTGTTTTTGGCTCTCCTTGATCTCATCCAAGTTTTGGAGCTAAAGAGAGGAACATGTGCTGATTTTAGCAACAGAAAGTAATTATCTGCACAATACTCATTTGAGGGGTGATTATAGTCTCGAGGTTTAATTTTGCTTTTTTTTTTTGAGTGATTCTTTAAAAACTTAGCCTGTAAAAGGAAATTGTTTTGTCTTTTTACTATGTGTTCTCCTTCTTGGTATTTATTTTAAGACTCAAGTTCCTCCAGTTATTTTTTCCTCAGGAAAAAAAAGTCATGCTCTCACAAGTTGAGCTCACAGAGGCTGTTAGAGGCCAATCTGGCTTCAGTGCTCACTGTGTGAAACCCATACCGATTTCCAAAGTTCTCCCGTGTTTTTACTTCCCTTTTCCTTTATAGGGTACTGTCTACTGAGATGAAAAGAGGCAAAACATAGGAAACTGGAGAGAGTGAAAATTTAGCACAAATTCTAGATAATCCACAAATTGGCCAACTCCAAAGATACTGTGTTCAGTGTGGAATTACAGTCAGCCCGATTATTCCCAGATTCTGTATTTGCAAATTTACCCACTAAAATTTATTTTGAACCCTAAAGTCTACACTCTTGGTCCTTCTGTGGACGTTCTCAGGCACACACAGAGTGGAGAAAATGTGAGTCACATGAGGAGAACGTTCCCAGCTGAGATCTAAAAAGATGCCTGCCTGCCTTCTCATTTCAGCTCCTTTACTGCAAACAAGTGTCTTTTTCACGGACTATTTAGTGCCATATTTTCACACTTCTATGCTTTCTTTTTTCTTTTTTTTTTTTTTGATGATTTTGCTGTTTAAAATGGCCCCAAGCATAGTGCTGAAGTGCTAGCTAGTTGTACACACAGCAAGGCTGAGGGATGTGCCTTGGAAGAAAAATGTACGTGTTAGAGGAGCTTTGTTAGGCTGGAGTTAGAGTGTTGGCCATGAGTTCAATGTTAATAAATCAACAACGTATGTTAAATAAGTTGTCTTTACACAGAAGTACACATAAAACAAAGTTGTATATTGATTGGTTGATGAAACTGTAGTGACCAGAGCCTCGCAGGAACCTAGCCATGTATTTCCCCTAGGAGCAGTGCTTCAGTATTTGCTCGATCAGAGTTCAAAGTGACTTTAGATAACATAGGTACCACAAATTATAAGAGACAACTGTGTTTAAATGTTTTTCACTTTGTACAGCATTTGTGTTTTGAAAATTGGGCTTTTAAATCAAAATTTAATAATTGATGTATAACTTAAATGTAACACACTTCTTTTTTTATTATTTAAATTCAAGTTAGTTAACATACAGTGTAGTCTTGGCTTCAGGAGTAGAACCCAGTGATTCATCTCTTACACATAACACCCAGTGCTCATCCCAAAAAGTACCCTCCTTAATACCCATCACCCATTTGACCCATCCCCCCACCTACCTCCCCTCTAGCAGCCCTCAGTTGGTTCTCCGTATCTAAGAGTCTCTCATGGTTTCCCTCCATCTCTGTTTTTATCTTATTTTTACCTCCCTTCCCCTATGTTCATCTGTCGAGTTTCTCAAATTCCACATATGGGTGAAATCATATCTTTGTCTTTCTCTGACTGACTTATTCTGCTTAGTATAATACACTCTAGTTCCATCCATATTGTTGCATATGGCAAGATTTCATTCTTTTTCATTGCTGAGTAGTATTCCATTGTATACATATAAAGACTATCATGGCTAAAGTTTTCGCACACTAAATATTTACTTTCAATCCTACCTATCTGTTCCTTGTATTCAAATATCCATCCTTCAGGTTTGCTTAAAACACAGTAGAATGTGTGTTAACTATACTGACATAGCCTGAAACCATTTTAAATATAGGATCCAGACAATCTGCACCTACAAGACCCAAAAATATAGACACTGAAAGGCCCTTTCCCCATGTTAAGTAGACTCTTCTTCTTAGATATTGGTTGTTATCACTTTCAGTCCCAGAAATTGATCCTCAATTCCAGCAAAGGTGTTAGAAAGTGAATTTATGGGCTAGGCATACCCTATGGTTTTTGGGTTTTTTTTAATGTTTATTTTTGAAAGAGAGACAGAGCATGAGTTGGGGAGGGGCAGAAAGAGAGGGAGACACAAAGTCCAAAGCAGGCTCCAGGCTCTAGGCTCTGAGCTGTCAGCACAGAGCCCAATGCAGGGCTTGACCCATGAACCGCAAGATCATGACCTGAGCTGAAGTTGGACGCTCAACCAACTGAGCTACCCAGGTGCCCCATTCCCTACAGTTAAAGTCGAGCTGATC
Source organism: Prionailurus viverrinus (assembly GCF_022837055.1). NCBI lineage: Eukaryota > Metazoa > Chordata > Mammalia > Carnivora > Felidae > Prionailurus > Prionailurus viverrinus. The sequence continues at coordinate 145,655,296 of NC_062565.1, read as the reverse complement.
CTGCCATGAGTTCTGGAAAACCTGGGAGGGGACTTCCTGCAAAAGTCAATCCTGGGAGGAGAAACATAAGGCCAAAAAGGCTGAGCTCTGGTTCCTGAGATCAAAAGTAGGAGGCTAGGGTTAAAGGCTGCGAAGGATCTGATTGGTAGATTAAACCTCCAAGGAAGACACAGAGGTTTACAACGTCCCTCACTAAGGCAGTTAATAAGGTAACAGGTTAGGTATGCATCTAAGTCCATAAGTCTCAAACATTTCCCAAGTTCTTTTTATTATAAGGACTCTGAGGCATGTCCATAAAGGAGCTGGACCTCTTGACACTAGAGAAATTCAAGGTCAGATCCCTTTGACGGTAGATCTATGCTCATTCCACCACACCCCAGAGCTCTCTTAATCACCAGAGGGTGAGGAAGGCCCATAGTAGGATGGCCCTCTAAATATACAGGAAAAGGGGATAACAGTAAAATGTCTCGTAGATTGTAATGGAAGCAGACCACGACACCGAGTGGTGTTTCCACAGAATGACCACATTCTGTGGTCATTAGGACACACTGTGCAGGAGATCATGTTCATGCATCCTTCACTGGTCATATGAGGAAATTAGAACATGGAATCCACCTCTAGTCGGAAAAATTATTATTCTAATTCATTTAATTCTAAGTTAAATTTTGTATTCTCTTTCAAAATACTGTAATATTAAAAAAAAGTTCTCATGAGTGGTTAAGCTGGAAATGAAAACAATTAATGTTTCAAGAGGACAACTAGCAGGTTAACCCTCAGAAAAGCATTAACTGAGGACATTTGGTGCATGCTGGGATGGTGAACAAGATAGACACACAGTTTCCAATGACCCAGGAATTTCTTGGCATAGAAAATAATAGCTTTTATTAAAAAAGGTTTTGACAATCCCTACAGGGTGCTGAGTAAGTCCAGAAATTTATAAATTTGACCTTTTCCTTCAGAATTATTATGTAACTTAGTGGCTAAGCCAAGGCAAAATTGTGTGTGCTAAGGTTAATCATCAGAAAATAAAAGTGTTAGCAATGGAATGACCTGACATACAGAGCGTTACAGAAACAGTTGATTAAAACTGATATAAAAACAATAGCTTTCAGGCCAGCCTCAAGGGAACCAGGACCTGGATTCACTTTTTTGTGGACAACTTAATTCTCCCTCTGATGCAAACAAACATCTAGGCAAAACTTGAATACATAGTGAACGTACTTCAGGGACTGCCAGGAGAGTATGAATTAAATAGAAGAAATCAGGGAGCACTATATTAAATTTTTCTCTGACTGAGAACAGATTATCTTCATAGTGTTTGCACTCAAAGAAATAAAGTTGGAAGGCAATAAACTTCCAGTTTCCCTTGGTGATCTCGGCGCAGCTCTGCTGACTAATCTCCAAATAAACTGGCAATCATATGTAGAATTGTTTTCTTGGAAGCTGAACCTGAGACTTGTTTCCCTCCATGTCTCACATGAAGCTTTGGCCACATAAAAGGACTGCTAACAGTCAGCATGCCATTGCTTCTGAACTTGGCATTCCAGAGAGTGTGGTCACAGCCCAACTGAGCCAGTATGGCTTAACTGAGTAGTTAGAATAGCAAAATGGTAGATTATTCATTCACTTCCTTATTGTCTGTTTCATCCACAAACAATGTAAATTCTCTGAGTGTAGATATGCCCATCTAGTTTACTGTTGTATTTACACCACCTAGAATAGAACGTACCCATGACATGCACCAAGCTGGACTCACTGAAAGACAAGGACTAGGGGCAGAAGCCAGAACAGGCACATTTTTGGGGGCAGCAAATTTGAAGTTCATAAATAAATGAAATTCATGTTTTTAAAATGTTACCATTTTCTTTTTTTTAATTTTTCAAAATGCTTATTTATCTCTTTTGCAAAAGAGAGAGTGTGCGTGAGCAGGGGAGGGGCAGAGAAAAGGGGAGGGAGAGAGAATCACTGTCAGCACAGAGTCTGATGCAAGGCGTGAACTCACAAGCCATGCGACCGTGACCTGAGCCATCCAGGAGTCCTTAAAATGTTACCATTTTCTTACTGTAATAATCTTGAATGAACTCACAGGGTCAGGTGACACTTTTTGATAAAACCCATTTCTAGGAACTTATAAGCATGAGAACATAGGCTCTTACATGCGTTTTGAGACACTCTTGATGTACTTTTTAACAACTCCCTTCTGTCCTGTTATCCTGTTTCTGCTATCCCTGGGGAAAGGAGATCACAATTCCATTATTTCTTCCAGAATAACCAACAGGGAAACCTTCCCAAGACAAGTGAAGAGAGCGTGGAGTCCTTCCCAGGGCTGGGGTTGAAGATTATCAGAAGTTCACTAAGTGCCCACTGATGGCATTTACACACCATTTCCAGATGTGTTTCTATCTCTGTCATTAAAGAGTCAGCATGGGTCACAGAAGAGCAGTGCAGCTCAAAGATGAGCATGAGTTATGAGCAACAGGAAGGCTGCTTTGGGGGCAGAGAGTTGAACTGTGGAAGTAGGAGTTAGGGGGAAATTTTTTAAAAGATTGAAGCAGGAAGGACATAAAATTCACTCTGTGTGGGTTACTGAAGAGGTAGAGGAGTCTAAGGAAAGCACATTATGAGGCAACTTCCTACTACAATTTTAGTTCCAACATTCTTCAATTAACGATGAAAGCAGGAGGCAGTACAAAGGTGCAAAGATTTCCATTTGAGAACAGACACGTAAGCCTTTCTGATATTAGAACTGTATGTTGTCAGATCCTAAGGACAGGAAAACAGGTCTTCTACATATATGAGGAAGATAGATGTTTTTTTAATATTTTCTGTTTTATTCTTTTAAAAAATAGCACTGTCCATTCCATTTCTACTGGCCACCCATTTTGTCTTCAGTTCCATTCAACGTAACGTTTTTTTTCAACCTCTATAATCTGCATAGCATGGAGAGAGCTATAAGAAACTTTCTCTGTCTTCAGTGAGTTTACTTTGTCCTCAGGAAATGAGACGAGTAGCAAAGAGCGGTACCTCCAAGATCATGTGTGGTTCCTGCTCCAGTAGTGATGTGTGCAGTGCTGTGGGCGTAGAGAGGGTTTCTGCCAGGGGACCTGGGAGAACTTCAGGGGAAAATGGCGACAGCATGGTTTGCCTTTGATAGGGAGTCTGGATTACATGTATTTCAGGTCAGAGGAACAGAAGCAGCACAGATTTGAAGGCCGAGGTTCCCATTCCTCCCAGAATATAACCCTGATTTAACTGGAGCCTTATGTGTTGATAGTAAGTAGTTTGAAAACAGATTGGAAAATCTTGGCAATGTGCTCTGGGTTGTTTAAGACTAACCTGAGGAGTTTGAAATTTATTTTGAAGGTCATGGGGATTCACTGGGTAGATGAGATCGATAAGAAAACTCACAAGCAGTTTTTTCATATGATTTATGCTTTTTAATATTTATTCAGTGTTAACAAGGTGTCAAGGTTATAAAAACATTGTAATGTATACATAATTCCTAGCCAAGGCATTTACAGTTTTAGCTTTGTGGAAACGTAGAACATAAACACATTGGAAGAGTTCAGGGTGAGAAGGAATGAGGAAAGGCAGATATTGTGTGCCATGGCATCCAACTTTTTACTCCATCCAATGACATTACATGGAGAGCTGTTAAATATATCAAAATTTTGTGAAATGTTCTGGGTACTCATTTAAAACACGCACACACACACACACACACACACACACACACACACACACACACAGAACTATAGCAAAAAGATGGTGTTTATGATTAAATGTTGATGACCTAAACTCCCAGGAACTTCAGAGTTGATCATAAATGTCCTATGGTCCCAAACGTACTGTTTTCATATAGTAAAACCTAGCTCTATAAAATCTTGGATGATCAACAATTTACCCCAAATCTTTTCAAATAGATATTTAGGCATTAGGCTTTTGCTCTATGTAGAAAGAAACAATACAAGGGCCCTAATATGTATACATTTGAGTGTGAAGATAACGTATTTGTGATGTGTTAAGATTCTGATAAGGGCTTAAGTAGTGACTTATCCTAGAAAAGTTAACTCTAATAAAACAGTATGCACCAAGTCTTCAAGTTGAGGCTGCATTTACTCCTCTTCTAAGTTGCTCACCAGAAGGGATATGTGCCAACTGTGTGTCTTTGTAGTTCTGACACCAAAGAAGTGATGTGATGGGTCAAGATCCCTGCAAGGGCACCGCAACCATCTGGCGTGCACAGGCAGGCAGTTAAGGCAAAGTCTCTTTCCTGATAGAGCATTGGTTTCTCCATTCTTAGGATGTCCAGGTCACCCAAAGTTTCCTTCTCGAAGCAGGGAAACCTTGGCATTTACTTTCTACCACAATTTATACTTCACAAAGGAGAAGGCAAGATGCCAGAAGGCAGTCAGGTGCTCACTGGCTGGATTGTCACGGATCCAACGTGGTTGGACCTGGATGGGAAGGAAATGAGCCAAACTGGCCTTCTTGTCCCCAAACATGTTTGTGGATGATAAAATTTGCACAACTTTTTGTATGAGGATCATTCCACACAGGGAAGAAGGAGTCCTCCTAAAGTTTCACCACCAGATGAAATAAAACAATTTGCCTAGTAAAATTTGATGGCAAAGCCATCAAAGGTGTACATATTTTGGTAGAAAAAAAGAAGAGTTTTTCTGTTGTTTCCAATAGGCAACAAGATTATGTTAGCAACAGCCCTGAGAACAAAGTGATTTCAATTCGCAAAGGATTCTGACCCCTAATGAAGGAATTTTAACTCAACTGCTAATCAACTAGATGCAGATACAATAGAAGTGATGCATGGCCCTTCTGTTCTGAACAGAAATTCATTTCTCAGTTGTTTCATGATGTCTTGGATTCTGTAAAGGGCTGCACACGAATAGTTTTTATTTTACATAAAAGCATTTTCTATGACCTAAAACATAAACCTTATTGAAATAACTATGGTTTTGTCACTAAAACTCTTATTTGCCGAATTATCCCATTTTTTTGACAATATTTTATAGACTTAGAAATCTACATTTGTGTTTAAAATGCTGGTCATTTCCAGTCATTACTACATGCATTTTCCAAATATTGGACATTTTTTAAAAATTTAATGAGATATTTAACAGATTTTATTGGTTCTGAAATAATGAGATATTCATTATTCAAGGGTTCGAATATAATATTGTAAATATCATGATCTCTATCATATAACAGACTTCTTAGCCAATTGGAAAGAAAAACAATTGGTCACTGGGTGATAGCAGCCAATAAGTGGATTTTCTCCTTATTAAACTTTTTAAAAATATTTTCTTGGGGCGCCTGGGTGGCGCAGTCAGTTAAGTGTCCGACTTCAGCCAGGTCACGATCTCGCAGTCCGGGAGTTCGAGCCCCGCGTCGGGCTCTGGGCTGATGGCTCAGAGCCTGGAGCCTGTTTCCGATTCTGTGTCTCCCTCTCTCTCTGCCCCTCCCCCGTTCATGCTCTGTCTCTCTCTGTCCCAAAAATAAATAAACGTTGAAAAAATATATATATATATATTTTCTCCAAGTCAACATAAATTTTAATCACTCTTAGACTAATTTCAAAAATTATCTAATATCTCACACCTGACATATTAAAAGACATCTTTTTTAAAAGAAATGAGAAAATTTTTGATTATTTCGAATAAATACTTTTAAAAATACTTGGGAATGTCCTTATTTTACATTTAGAGATGAGTTTCCCCATGGCAAGTCTGACAATCCAAACTTTCCCTTTTGGTGTTTTTGTTTGTTTGTTTGTTTGTTTTTTCCCCTGCCAAATGCCACAGTTTCCTCTAGACAGCCAAGGGATCATGTGTTGCCCAGCTGAGTGCCATGGGTTGACATGATGTCAGAGCCACTTGGGGATCCAAGTTGGTGGGATGGGAAAGAGGGTGACCCAAAGAAGGGATGTTGCCCTTTTGTATTATTCTGTTAGAGGGGTCCCAGAGTTGTGTAGGGCATGCCCGTTGTTTTCACAGATCTGAATGAAATCATTTTTCCTGCCCTTTCTTCCCAGGACCCAGATGCATGTGTCAAGGGACTAGGTGGAAGTGGGGTCACCGGGCTGTGGTCAGAATCACCACTGCGCACAGTGCTTCACTGCCCTTTGGCCCCTGACTCCTGGTCTCTGCCCCCAGAGGCGTGAAGGGCCTTCTCTGCAGGTGTCAGGGGGAACCCCTTCAGGGGTCCTAGGCAGGTGCTTCAGGGCAGGTGGGGGGCCTGCCATGTTCCCCCTTAACAACTGCTGCCATCCCCTGTTGTTTTTAGGACGAAGGAGGGTATAAAGAGCACCTGTCATGTGCCAGGCAAACTCATTATATCTTCCAATGGATGGTCATTTATTTTCTGGAGATGCACAACAGTCTTTCTGGGGACAATATTGTGGAGATAACCAAGGTGTAAAGTGCTGAAGGACTTTCCTTGAGACCCTGGGTCCATCCCAAGAGTCTCCCAACCCCTCCCTGGGCCACACAAGGGTTACTCTTTACACGCAGACCATGATCTCCTCTTCCTGCCTCAGTTCTCTCCCGGCTTCCCCTCCCGTGATGCATTCCTTCTGCTCTCTCCTATGAGGTGAAGAGTTTCCAAATGAGGATCTTAAAACGAGCAAACAAACAAACAAAAAAGCTCATTCACTTCACCTAACGTTGTTCTCCTGAGCTCAGTGCCTAAAGTTCTAGCCCCTTGTTGCTCTTCACCCAATTGCTTTTCCTCAGACTTTGAGACCGGCTCAGGGCAACCTTTCTGGAGCTCCAACCATGCTTTCCTCCGCGTGCCCACTGTAGTCTTGTTCACACCCCCATCACGACATATGGCAGTGATGCGCTTGCATGTTTTGGTGGGTACAGATAGATTTTGAACCACAAACCTGAGTGTGCAAGAAACACCACACTTCTTTAGTTTCTTAAAATCAAATCTGCCTCCAGGCTGACCAGGGAATGCAGTCTCAGTATTTATCAGGTTCTCTTTCCCTCCCTTGCATCCCAAGAATCTGGGAGACTTCTGTGGTATCTGAAAAATCTTCTGATATTGCCATGTCCCAAGAAGGCCCAATGCCAGGCCAACGGAGCCACTTTTCTGGAAGGGCTCTGCAGTTTCCCTTTGGAGGCCCAACTGTTTCCCTCAGACTCTTCTAGGGAGCTGATCCTAGGACAGGCAAATTCTGGGCCTCTCCTATTCTGGAAGAGTCTACCATCTATATGTGGTTGACTCTCTTACCCTCAAAGCCTCTCTCTGTCTCTCTCTGTCTCTCTGTCTCTCTCTCTCTCTCTCTCTCCATCTTCCCCCTCCAGGAATCCCAGAATAATTGGTAAATTTGGGCTCCATCAAGAGTAGGAGAGTGGTCATGGATTATCAGCAACATTTAGTTTTAGCCTCATAGCAAAAATACACTGTAAGGCAGGTAAAAATGGCTTGGCTACTACTGTCTTGGAATGGAGAAAAGGAAGTCCAGATGAACAAAATGTGGCCTGGTCCATCATCCTGCCACACACATCTGTGTCCCCCTTAGGACAGCAAGCTCCTGAAGGACAGAGGCATGTGCTAAACACAGCTAGGGCCTCTGCCACGGACCACACCTGACACACAGTGAGCTCTCCGTTGAGTACTTTGTCAACCAAACTCAAATATCACTCACACTGTGGGTCAGAATGTGAAAGAAAAATTACCTAGCACTGAACCGAAATTTAAATAATGGTTACCTGAGTGTGTAATTTAAAAATAAAATATGTAAACTGGCGTTTTAGGAAATAATGTCATTTTAAATGTATTGCCACTTACAACCATTGAAATAAAAGTATTTAATACTTTCAGAGACAATCAGAAGAAAAACATATATTTTGACTCCTGAAGAGTTGCAACTGGAAAAAAGTAAGCAGAACTTAATCAACTTTTATGGGGTATTTTCCAGTGATTGCTAGAAGAAACTCCAAATAATTAAGTACGTTTAGTTGCTGTCAAGAATATATGTTTGCAGGGCCCTTGGGTGACTCAGTCGGTTAAGTGTCCGACTTCAGGTCATAATCTCACGGTTTGTGGGTTCAAGCCCCAAGTTGGGCTCTGTGCTGACAGCTCAGAGCCTGGAACCTGCTTTGGATTGTGCGTCTTCCTCTCTCTCTACCCCTCCCCTGATCTCTCTCCCTCTCTCTCTCTCTGAAAAATAAATAAGCACTAAAAAAATGTTTTAGAGGAGCCTGGGTGGCTCAGCGGTTTAAGCATCTGACTTTGGCTCAGGTCATGATCTCACAGTTCAGGAGTTCGAGCCCCACGTCGGGCTCTGCACTGACAGTGCGAAGCCTGCTTGGAGTTCTCACTCCCTCTCTCTCTCTGCCCCTACCCCACTTGTGCTCTCTCACTCTCTCTCAAAATAAATAAATAAACTTTCAAAAAAATTTTTTAAAGAATATATGTTTGCATTTTGACCACAAGCGCATACCCGTCTTTAAATGCCCATTGACAGACATGGGCAACTCGTCTGAGGGCTTGACAGAGAGCAGTCAAAATGAAAGACATTTTCTTGAGTGTTTTAAGAGCTGATGATTTTTTTAAGAGATAAATTTTTAAGAACATCACTGTTTAAATCCATCCTTTTTTCCATCTTGTCATCTTTCTCCCCAGTCTTCTTAAAATCTTCATTTTCATTTCATACATGTCCACAAGGAAGCTGCTTGGTGCATTTTTGGAGAGTTGGTTTGTTTCCAGAAAGAACAACAAAATCACTAGAGGACATTTCCAGAGCCAGCACAGGGCTTACCAGAAACCTGCAGGGGCAGACGGGCAGGCTTGCTGTGTTCCCTCTGGGATGGAAACGCTCTTCTGAGAAGGTGACTCCCCTTTGCACTCCGGTCTAATGACAGCTGAGATTTTAAATTAGCACATGCCATTTTAATACTCACTGTAGCATTCGGCAGCGTGCTCATTGCATTAATCAAAGTGTCACCTCACTCCATCAGTGAAGGGCACCCCTCATCTAGGCAGTGGCTCACACGGACACTGGAGGACAGCAGTGGAACTCCACTGTTCCATGGATGTCACCGCCTTGCGCTGCCTGGCACTGCGAGGATTTACAATTGCTTTGGATAATAGTCCATATGGAGATATTTATTTGTTTATTAAAGCGTGTTAACCTAGCTAGCAATTGGAAAATGGAACTGTTCGGCAGATTTATTTCCTGTAGTTTACTGAGTCAGCCTAATTTATCACAATACTGAGTGCTCTAATTAAAGGGAGAGGGGAGAGGTTCTTTCACGTTCTTTATGAGGAGTCATTGCATTTCCATCTCTTGCTCAGAGAGGTCATTTAGAACAATGGGATGTATTCCTACCATTTCCCCTGGCAACAAGGCGGGTTGTCCTGGAATTATCCCACTCAATAAGCTGGTTCTGATTTAAAAAAAAAAAATGAAAAGATTTCCTATTTCTAAAAAAAGATACGATCCTAAAGGAAAGGTTTCTATTATTGAAACTCCTTTCCCCATTTTGATGGTGCTTTTCTACCGTGTAGAGTGCCCTGGGTTGGTGTTTACAAAAGGCTTGAAATTCCAGCTTGCCAAGGAAGAGCCCAAGTGGGAAACATTTCAAGAGGCCCTAGGGAGATGGAACTAGAACATTCTGACTTGCAGCCCTAGCACAGATCCTCCGGGGTCTGCTCGGGGCCTCAGGTATCCTCCGCAGAGCTCAGCCCTCCACAAGGCTTCCAGGGACTCCCTCCCGGCACGTCTTACAGGCATCTTCAGCAGCCACACTGGAGACAAGTCACACTGGAATGTGTTTGCCTTGAAAAGATAAAACATTGTGTCTCACTGTATTTGTCCTGTAGGGGCTGATGCTACAGTAGATATTTAGTGCCGCCCACCAGCCCCAGACCCACCCCAGCCTGGTTGTCTGCAAGTCTGTGGCCATCTAAGCTGGGCGCTCAGAAGGGTGACTACTGGCTAAGTGTCACTGTATCTGGAGACACTGCCCTCTGCCGCTCAATCTGATACAGTAAACTGATATTTTGAAGTGTATGCTGTGTGTATGTGTGTGTGTGTGTGTGTGTGTGTGTGTGTGTCCTTCCTTCCTCAAGTACCTCACTGATTGACACTGTAAAAACTTCTACTTGGGGTCACCAGTAAGCAAGAGTTTCATGAAATGGTTGTGTTCTCTTCTGCATTTCTTTCCAAGCCTGAAAATTATCTTTTTTTTTTTTTAAATAAAAGCAGGCACTAAAATAAAGGTGAAATAAAAAGGCTTTTTTTTTTCTTAGATAAATGTCATGATTGATAGAAAGTCAGTGTTTATAAGCTAGGCTATATGTATATTCCTAATAACTTACAGTGAGAGCTTTTACCTTGCACTGAGTACATTACCCTTGTTATTTCATGTTTACCATTATTATCATTGTCCTTTTAGACATAAAAAAAAACTAAGTCTCAGAAATTAAGTAATTGTCCAGTTCACACAGCTAGTAGTGGTAAAGCAGAATTAAAACCCAGACTCCTCCCTAAAGCCTGTGACCTTGAGCCCTTCAATTGCCCATGAGTTCCACTGAGAAATTGGTGATTTGCTTTTCCTAACATTCTTGTGGGTAAATGCCTCACTAAGAAAAATGTGGCTTTAGTATTGTGTTTCATCACAATATCCCTGATTTATAGTGTTTAGGCTCTAAGTCAACATGTCTTTTATTTCTTGACTCTTCCTTTAAAGAGATTCTTAAAAGTAAAAATAATTCCATTAAAATAGAGCTTTTCTACTTTTTGCCTTTCAAAGCAAGTAATTTGAGTTTCATGATAAGGATAAGGTATGTTGAGAGTCTTAAAACCAATATCCTTGAGTATTTTCCATAAATAGCCAAGATCCCTGGTAGCACTCCTTAAAAGATTTTTCCCCAAAATTTCCTTGACTGCAATTGAAAATTTGGGGTCCCTGAGTAGCTGGTTTCACCTCTGTAAAATATTGTTTTGGTTCGGTATTGTCAGTCTGAGTGGATGAAACGTTTTCAGTATCTTTCAGAAACAGTTCGTGATTCAACACATGTGCCCAAAGGTTAGTTAAGCCCAAGACTCAGTAATAACATTTCCCTTTCCCTTCCTAGTTTCCTGAGCTTGACAATTGCCATTCAGATGGTTTTTTTTAAATGGTTTTAAATGTTTATTTATTTTTGAGAGAGAGAGAGAGAGAGAGAGAGCAAGCTTGAGCGGGAGAGGGGCAGAGAGAGAGGGACACACAGAATCCAAAGCAGGCTCCAGGCTCTGAGCTGTCAGCACAGAGCCCGACGCAAGGCTCGAACTCACAAATGGGGAGATCGTGACCTGAGCCGAAGTCGGACACTCAACCATCTGTGAGCCACCCAAGCGCCCTGAGACATTTTTAAATTTAACTTTAGGATGGTTAACATCATGTTCAAATTGTAATAGACTCTTTCAATGTGTCCCTTGGTATCTGTGATAGATGTAGCTGTGAAACAGCTCAGAGAGCTCTCCTCCTACACCATCCCACTTGACTGGTGTAGCAGTGCTGGCCTTATGCTACCACTTGGCGGCTCAGGAAGCCCAGGCGAGGGGGCAAGCAGCGATCTGTCACAGATCAGTCAGCTATGCAGTGGAGAACCCAAGACTCTGATCTAGCCCTTCGCATTCCATATGCCTGCTCTTCACGTATCATGTGGAGGTGTCGTAGGCATCCAACAATTTCTCAACATGACTTCCTCCACCCCATCCTCCTCTGAGGCTAAGGTTTCATCATAGAGAATTATCGTTTGTCTTCCCTATCAGCCCTCCTTTTCCAGAAGGGACATAATCCAGTCGTATCACCCCATTTCCTGCATAACTTGCATAGAATTGTTCTAATCTGTTTATATCTTTTTATCCTGGTGAAAATAACTTAACAAAAGGAACCTGGGGCATTTTGTGACTTGCAAAATCACAAGAATTGATGCAAAATAGAGCACAGGAACCAAAACAAATATATTTTCATTAAGGGATGTTTGCAATTAGAGTGAGCTGAGTGGTTTTGTGCACTCTGCTTGAACATGATAAAGGACTGGAGATTACTTTAGCATCATTTCAGACAAAGCTACTTAAAATACTAATTACACCACCAAGGAGCTTTTCTTTCTCATCCTTGTACTCTGACAGGGCCAACTTTTCTCCTGGAATGTTCTTCCCTTGTTGTACCCCATTATGTCCTTCAGAATTTGATCACGACGTCTTATGGTGGCATCCTAAGCAAAATCAGAGGACTAACCTTTGTCTGGGCCTGCAACTCAAAGGCAGAGATTGGCAGACTTCCCTATAAAGAGCCAGATAGGAAATACTTTTCTGCAGAGCATCAGTCTCTGTCTCCGCCTCAAGCATGCTGTCATAGTACAAAAGCCCTAGACCATCCTCAACAAATGAGTGTGGCCGGTTCCAATAAAAATTCAAGGACGCTGAAATTTGAATTCCACGTAATTTTCATTTGTTATGAAATAGTATTCTTTTATTTTTTTCCTAATCATTAAAAAATAAAAAATAAAAACCATTCTTAGCTTTTGGGCCAGCGTACTTACCCCTGCTCTAAGACATTTAAACTGGTCTTGGAAATGGCCAGTCCCAGGGACTGCTACAACAGGCGTTTCCTCTATATTCAGTCATTGATCTATTGAGCTCCAGGTTGTGCAGATCTATGGAACAGCAGTCCCTGATTTAAAAGTAAATTAGTGACACATGGGTGGCTAAGTTGGTTAAGCAACCAACTTTGGCTCAGATCATGATCTCACAGTTAGTGAGTTCGAGACTCACTCAGACTTTCTGCTATCAGCACAGAGTTTGCTTCAGATTCTCTGTCTTTCTCTCTCTCTGTCCCTCCCCTGCTTGCACTCTCTCTCTCAAAAATAAACATTTTTAAAAAGTAAATTAAAAACCCTTGTTTGAGGGGTTCTATTAGATACTATTCTAATAGTTCTATTAATACTATTTCAGTAGATACAGGTAGATGTTACTCCAAAAGTATGTATTAATATTACTGTACAAATACTATTAGATACTACTAGCTTGTCTTCTGTTAGGTAGACGATTGGGCCAATGACTCTTCTTCGCACCCTCAGTCTTAGAAGATTCTGTCCAAGAGAGAAAATGAGTTGTTTTGGAATTGTGGTCGCTATTGAGTGTTAACCATTTAGGACTCAGAATATTTCTGAGAGGTCACATAATTCAAGAAACCATGAGAAGAGAATAATTCAAGACTGAGGCAGAGTTCTTGCTAAGTGTTGTGCCCTAAGGCAACATCGTGTGACCACTGCAAACACGATCTACATTTCAAATGTATTTTCAAATTTACTTTTATGGCCACTCTCCTAGGCATTTTCAATACATGTAAAGCACAATCTTCACAAAAAGGCACGTGTAGGAATTGTAAAACATTTTATGTCTTTATTTTTAAAAGTCCTTTGTAATTCCTTGAGGACATTCTTATAAGGAATATAGAACACAGGTCACAATGCAAGGGGAGGATTAAGTAGAATAGTAGCTTAGGATGTATGAGTTGGAAAATATAATAAGAGGAGAAAACGACAGAATAGCATAGCGAGCAGCAAATGAGCATATAATGGGTTGACAAGCAGATGAGGAAGATTAATTCTTGCCGCTCAGTGCCACTGCCCGTGAACCTCAGACACCTCCACCACCAGCAGTAAATTACAGCATCGTAGTTGTCTTTGCCTTTTTATCAGAGAGAGTTATTAAATTGCATGTTTCACAACATAGGTTATTATCCTATCTATAAATGCTGCATTTTGTTATTATCGTAAAGTATGCATTTGTTGTTTCTGTGCGAGGATCTAAGAGCTCCACTCTGTGTTTCCATGGAGACCACACCAGGATCCGGTCCTCAGCACTCAGATAAGATGCCTTCTGTGAGTGTGGTCAGATGGTAACCTTCAACTGTCACAGCTGGGGAAGGAAGCGGTCATACATTCCCTCTGAAATGGTGGGCCAGGAAACTTTACAGCCAAATAGGGGAGGGTTGAGTTTCAATTTTTTTTTAGTCATTTATTGAGCACCGACTATATGAGGCACTGTGCTAAATTCTGGGGATTAAAAGGTAAACTGAAATGTTAAAAGGTAACAAGCTTCTGCCCTTCAGGAGTGTAGGAGTCTAGGACCGGACCTGTCTGGAGAATGATGCCAGAACAAGCCTCTGTGCAAGTTTAAGACTGTATTTGCCTTCCTTCTCAGGACCGAAGTCACTGCAGGTCTGTGCCACTAGAGCCAACTGATAGTAAAGCCTGAGCATAACAAGGGTGACTGACAATAATCTCCCACAGGTCGCTCCCTTTGGCCACCTCCTTCCTCCCTGAGCTCTTCATCCTCCCAGGAGACACCTATCCACAGGGCAACTGTGTGTGGGGCCTGCCTCTTCTGCGTCTACGTCAGCGAGGGGAGCAACAAGTACTCTTTTTGGTTTTTTTTAATGTTTATTCATTTTTGAGAGACAGAGAGAACAAAGCGTGAGCTGGGGAGGGGCAGAAAGAGAGGGAGACAGAATCCAAAGCAGTCTCTAGGCTCTGAGCTGTCAGCACAGAGCCCAACGCAGGGCTCGAGCACACTGACCGCGAGATCATGACCTGAGCCAAAGTCGGACGCTGAACCCAGGCGCCCAAGTACTCTTGACTTAAAATATATGTATTTTATTTAATCAAATATGGAATGCCACAGATTGTGTGATGCACCTTTTTGGTGTATGCCTCTAAGAAGGAAAAAAATGCCACCATTTTGAATTGTAAGATGCCATCACTTGTAGGACACATTTTGATTTCAGAGAGGTTAAAATGTGAAACAAAAAATAGTCATGTTAGAATTAATGAAATATAATTCTTGGATTAAACCCCTGAATAGCCACCAACTGAAGTTAACCCAAGAGAGACTTTAGTAGCAATAAAAATAATTCTTATGAGTATAGTCACATACACTCTACGGTATAATCCATTTATATTTGTTAATTTCAGATAATTGATTAAGAAAAAAACCTATATGGCACAGCCACCCTTTCATGGCCAGTACACTATAATGACTGCTATGTTCTTCAGATCATTCTTATGATACTTTGCTATGTTAGAGGACATCTTGGTTCTTCTTCCTTTCTACAGATTGTATCCCCAGGGCTCAGGCCTAGACCCCTTCTCCCTTTTCTTTCTCCTCTCTTCCCTATCTCCATCTCTTTCTAGCTAGTTTCATCTACTCTTCGTTGATTTAAATATTCACCATATTCTGACAATTCTAACATTTATACCGCTTGACCTGACTTCTCCTTTGAACTCCAAAATGAAACCTCTAGCTGCGTCCCGGACTTCCCATGCATGACTGATGGGCATCCATAGTTCATGCTTCCAAACATGAATGCTGGATCCTTCTGCCTCAGTCTTCATCACCTCCATAAAGGGACACCCCAGTGCCCAGGCCAAAGGCATCATCTCTGAGTCACCTTGACTCTTCTCTTTCTCTACACCACACATGCTATTCATCAGCAAATCCTGCAGATGTTTCCTTCAGTGTTCTTTCCAAAATCTGACCACCCCTGCCACCCTGGTTCAATCCACCATGGCCTCTTGCCTGGATTATTCCAACAGCCTTCCCGCTGATCTCCCTGCCTTTATGCTTCCCCTTTCCAGTCTGATTTCCGAAAAGATGTCAGGGCGATCAATTAAAAATTTAAGTCATATTATGCCCATCTTCTGCTCAAACTCCTTTAATGGCTTCTTATCCAAAGTAGTTAAGCAGCTGCAGGGCCAATGTGATCTGACCCCAGCTAAGTCCCTGACTTCCTCAAGCCATTCCTTGAATGGCCCACACTAGCCATGCCTGCCTCTGGTCTTCAAGAGTGCTTCACCCTCAGGGTCTTTGTGCCCCTGTTCCATTTGTCTGGGGTTCTTTCCTAGCTTCTGTATACACATTACCTTCATTTCCATCTGTGCTTAAAGTGACCTCATCACAGTGGTCTTCTCTGAGGACATTTGGTTTCCCTTACTCCACAGCACTTATCGCCAAATGACGTCAGTTTACTCGCTTACTTGATAGTTTCCTGGAGTCTTTGTCATGTTTTCTGTCTTGCCATCTTGAATGAAAAGTGCCATGAGGGCATAGGCTGTCTCAATTTTATTTACTCTTATGTCACTAGTGCCCAGAAGGCCAGGCTAAATGGATAAAGCTCCAAAATAATACTTTGAATGAATAATGATAAATTACATGTCTGGGTTCTGTGTATTGTTCATCAATTCCATTAATTTGCAGTTACATAGGGTCGAATCAGTGGTGATCTAGATTCTTTTAAGGTATGTTCTATTGACATTATAATTTTGTGTCTGATAAGAAATTCATTGAAAATATTTTATAATAATTTTAATTTTGGATGATTCTAGAATAGGCCAGAAGCTCTTGTGAAACAAATTGCTTATAGATTAATACAGGATAGGCTTTATTTAATTTTAGTATCTTTATTTTAAGTTGATAATGTGCTACAATATCTTTAAGATCAAGATTAACATTCCATAGCATAGTTAAGTGAAAATTTTGTTAAAACTAATTACTAAGAAACAAATCTATACATTATTTAGTTACTGCAATTTTATTTAGACACTTACATGGGTATGAAGAGTTGTTTATCATCTAGCAATTGCATTTTAAAAAGGGACATATGGCTAATTAATGGTGTTGGGGGTTCTTTTTTTCCCTATCAGAATCATAGTACAATTTATACACTTGCTATATAAACCATTGTCTACCTCCCCTGTTTTTTGTCAGAAATCAGACTATGTTGCCTAGACGTTTAGGGCTGTTGATTGTTATTCATAACCCTGCAGGCTGAATAATTTATTGGTGTCATTGATTTTGTATTAAGAGTCACCGAGAACGTTGAACTCAGCCTAGTAGAACATATTCATGAGTGCTAAAACAAAGGGACTGTATGAGGCCACACCAAGCGAGAGGAAACCTTTTCAGGGCTCATGAGATTTCACCATAATTTTGAAAACGATCGGTTCTCTGTAGAGTTACAGAAATTTATATTAAAGATCCTACTAAATCTGACTGAGACGAGAATGTTTCCAGAATAAAAACCTTTGAAGACAAGAGCAAACAGGGGCCAAGACCACCAGGGAACTGAGTAATAACATTAGCTGAAGAAAACGGCGTTGTTTATTTTGATCAGTATGACTCTTTGTGTCTCTCTTCACCTCTCAGTTTATGATTGCTTGCTCTGGAAAGGAAAAAAAAAATAGGTATCAAAATTATAATCCCTTAATATTGTTGCTGAAAGACTGTGCTGGCGTCACGACTTTGCTCTTTCGGCCGTTCTTCATTTTTATTGGTGCACCAGCTCACTTCTCCCATCCAGGCTACTGAAATGACAAGCAGGGGAGGAACTGGAGTGGCCAGTCAGTCATACTGTGGAATACTGAAAAGGTCAAATCCATATAGAATTGCACTCAATGTATTGATAGATGAAGCATTAAAATGTTGAATGCACTGACTCACAGCGTGAATGGTAACCGAAACAGGACGCACCATGACATGGATGTGTGTTCTTCACGATGATAATGTGAGGACCTGTAGCCTCTGCTCCCCATTAAGCGATGTGATGGGAGAAGTTTATAGTCTTGGCTGGTAGTGTCAGCCTTACTACTCAGACTTAAAAAGGGCGTGCGCCACTGCTCGTGGAGATTTATTGAAGATCAGGCAGGTTGTCTCGGCTTATTATGTTTCCAAGAGCAAAACACAAGCCCTCGCATGCAGTTTTCCCTTCGGGAACCAGGCACAGTGTGATATTGTGATGTGTAATAAGAAATAAATATTTGTCCCCCTTCCCCAGGCACAAAGCTCCTAAAATCCCCTGAGGTTTCCAGAGTGGTAAGAGCAGTGGGAACATCCTCTGTTACATGATATTTGCTCTTTCTTCCAAGGTTCCTGAAATAGCTCCAAGAGCTAAAGGTGAGAGGAATGTCTTTGTTATTCATAGCAAGCCCTTTCAAGCACACCAGAGTTTATGTTAATGAGAAGATTTTTGGAAAGCCTCTAGATAACCAAGGTGTGGATGCTGGTTGCCAGGGAAACCAGCCCTGTGATTAGAGCCCTGGAACTTTCAGTCCAGGGAGGGGAGAGGGGCTGGAGGTTGAGTGAATCCCCAAAGGCCTATGATTTCATCAAATGTACCTACATAACAAAGTCTCCATAAAACTCTGTAAAGTACAGGCTCAGAGAATTTCCAGGTGGCCGAACACATGGAGGTGCCAGGAGGGTGGCGCACTTCAAGAGGGCAGGGAAGCTCCACACCCCTTTCCTTTATCCCTTGCCCTGTGCATCCCTTCCATCTGGCTGTGCCTGAGTTGTATAATCTGGTTACTGAAGTGTTTCTCTGTGTTCTCTGAGCTGACTGAGCAAATTGTCAGACCCAATGGGGGAGTCCTGGGAACATCCAATTTGTAACAGGTTAGTCAAAAGCACAGGTGACCCACCCCCTGGACTTTCTGTTGACACCCAGAGGGAGCAGTCTGTGAGGTGGGCCACAGGTGGAGAGTATCACTATTGAACTGAATTGTAGGATGCCCAGTTGGTGTCTTCAGAGAACTCGAGAACTGCTTGGTGTGGGAAAACCACCCATGCAGCTGGTGTCAGAAGGGAAGTTTTGAAAGTAATGGAAGAGTAGACAGGAAGCAAGGTTCTTCCTTTATAAGCAGAGAATTAATCCCTAGCCAGCTTTCTTACTTACAGAATAACATTTTAGATTTGTGTCATCGGGAGCAAACTGCACTCTTCCTTCAGGTAAAACCTTCATCTCCTTCTGTGATTAGAATTGTGTTCCCCAGAAAAGATATGTTGAAGTGCTAACCCCCATTGCCTGCCAGTGTGCTCTTATTTGGAAATAGAGTCTTTACAAATGGAGTCAAGATGAGGTCATACTGCATTAGGGTGGGTGGACTCCAATCTGACTGATGACTTCATGTGATATAGAGAAGAGACCACCACATGAGGACAGAGAAAGAAAGTGGAGTGATACAAGCTGCAGAGGAACACCAAGGATTGCCAACAACACCAGAAGCTCTGAGAGAGAGGCTTGGAACAGACTCTTCCTCAGAATCTCCGAAGGGAAACAGCCCCAGCCGACACCCGGATTTTGGATTTCCAGCCCCCCGAACTGTGAAAAAGTGCATTCTCTGTTTTTAACCATTCAGCTTATGGTCTTCTGTTAGGGAAGTCCTCAGAAACTAATCACCTCCCTTTACCGCACCCCCCTTCACCCCCCAGTTCTACTTTAAGAACCAGTTAGACAGAACCAGCTATGCATGTGGGGCAGGTGACTCCGGGAGAGGATGCCAATGCACACTCCATAGTGTAGCTCCAAGAAAATCATTTCCTTGAAGCTTAACTCCTGTTCTGGGCTTCTGCACACCCAGGGCTTTAAAAAAAAAAAAAAGAGTAAGGTGTCAGGGCGCAATATGACATACCTCTGCCACATTGTTAACATCTCTTGGACCTTCTGTTGTCTGTAGCACATGTTCACACGACAGTGACAGTACCAGATGCCAGGTAGAGAAGAAGATATTCTTGACAACCAAAGCTTCCCATTTCTCAAGGCTTGCTTTGCACATGGGCTGTGGGCACAGGGGGAGAGTCTGAGCCCCTGGGCTGACCGCCTGGTTTGAGCCCCAGCTCAGAACTCAAGTGACCAGCATGTGAAACAGGACCAAGCGTCCTAAATCAAAGGGCTGTTGCCAAAACTATATGGATGAATCCATAGCAGCTTCTAAACCAGTGTCCAGAACCAATGAGAAGCTCCCACTTCGCCACTGTTACTGACACTGCAGCAAATAAGAACACTGTCCGACCTTCACTTCTTTCTGGGAGCCGAGAAGTCTCCGAAGCTGAAGCAGAAAGGGCACTTGTAAAGAGAGGTAAATGAACCTAGTCCGCT
Source organism: Prionailurus viverrinus (assembly GCF_022837055.1). Taxonomy (NCBI): domain Eukaryota; kingdom Metazoa; phylum Chordata; class Mammalia; order Carnivora; family Felidae; genus Prionailurus; species Prionailurus viverrinus. Next base: position 145,635,341 of record NC_062565.1, on the reverse strand, counting down.
ATTATGAGAGTTTATATATTGAGCACATTGACTCTTAAAAAACAATTCTTGGTCAATTTCTGCTTTGACTATAGTGAAAATTGGAGACATACAACCCCAGCATTAATGAAAGTTTCATAGTAAAATGCAAGGAACAGTCATTTTTAGAAAATGGCATTCCAAACCCTACCAATGATCTGGCTGCAGGAGAGGCACTGACTGGGACTGACAGTGTGTGTGGAGTGGGTGGGGAGACGGCCACAGACCCATAAGGACTAGGGCGATCAAGAGAAGGACCACAGTGATGCTGTGGGGCCTTTGTCATAGAACCCAGTGGGGTGAAGGGAGCATAGGTCAGATCCCCAGCTGACCTGCTAGAGGTCACAGTCACCACCACCTGGTCACTAGCATCTTCCTGCTTGGGTTTACAGGGCCCTAGTTACAGTGGCTCCTAACTGTCAATTAATTGCTATTAATTGCTATTAATTAATGAATATCCAGGACCAAGTGCCAAGTACTTGTAAGAATAATGTGTGTTTTCTTTATGGTACAGTCTGTGATAGAAAAAAAATCATAATCCTTGCTATGACAGGCCCACACCTCTGAGACTTGTCAGACCCTAACTGCTTCAGTGGGCAAGAATTAATGGGATTTTGCTTCGTAGGGCCCACTCTGTTTGTGGTGGTTTGCCTTTCTCTGGTCATGATGATAATCAACATTGTAACGTGCCCTGATGTGGAAATGTGAAATGATTACATTGCCAAAGATCAAGTTTTCTAGTACTTATGAGTATACTTTATCATTGTTCATATTTTTAACAAACGGACAGTTTTACATTTTATGTAAAAGAACTTAAGGGCTTTTTTAATTTTTTTTATCCTCAAATAAGGTCTATACCCAGTTTCGTGGGTTTCTGGTTTTTGACAATGAAATTCAAATCGCCAGTTGTGTTCGTCTTACTTTTTGTTTAAAAGACAAACCTGATTTCTTTAAAACAAAGGATGTTCTTTCTGGGCTAAAGGTCTTGATAGAAAGGCAGGATCATATTGATGCATTTTAATAAGTGTCAGCATATATAATGCCAAAATTTATTCCCAGGTGAATGAACAAGATTTACAGCTGTGAAACGCATTAACAACTTAAGCTAATGAATTAGGTCAGAATAAATTAAGAAAATATACATCAAATTCAAGGGAGTTCTAAGAGTAATTTGTATTACACTAATCCATACATCCATATAGAAAATAGCAGGTGCCCATACATTTGTTAGGAAAAGCTAACACTAATACTTAACATTACTTGACTGTCTGCATTGCTACAAAAATTAACCTTCACAGTTTTTTCCCACTCCCTCTTTTATTTTCTCAGATTATTAGTATAGCATGAAATTTGGGAAATGAAGAAAAGTTAAAATAGTATGACAAGAATTACCCATAACCTACAACCTGTATTTAACTAACTTAACATTGCTGCAATCTATTGTCTTTCTTCTATCTAAAATAAAATTCAGGGGCAACTGAGTGGCTGTTCTGTTAAGCATCTGACTCTTGATTTTGGCTCAGGTCATGATCTCACGGTTTGTGAGTTCAAGCCCCCCATTGGGCTCTGTGCTGACAGCACAGAGCCTGCTTGTGATTTCTTGATCTCTCTCTCTCTCTCTCTCTCTCTCTCTCTCTCTCTCTCTCTCTCTCTCTCTTTCTCTGCCCCTCCCTGGCTTGCTGTCTCTATCTTGCTCTCAAAATAAATGAAATAATAACGATAATAAAATTTAAAACATACTACTCATTCAACCATTTATTTGCTCAGAACATAAGGATTATCTCTTATATGCTTGGCACCAGGCAAGACATCAGGAATACAGAGATGAAGAAGACCAGCTCTTGACTTCAAGGAGCTTATAGTTGGCTGTCTTGAAACCACCAAATGAATCCCCTAACGGTGAGGCCAGCAAAGAGTCCCAGTGATACCGAGAAGAACATACACTCAGCATAAAGGAGGAAGGCTGTGGGAGGGAGAAAGGAAGAGGAGGGACGAGATGATCATGCAGCCTTGCAAGGTGTGCAGACACACCCCCGGGTGTGCCCTGGCATGGTGATACCAGTAAGGTTGGTGAGGCCAGAGTGCAGCCTGTGGACCAGGGAGTGACCAGTGATGAATTAGAGCAGAAATCTAGAGCTGCACGGTGAAGGGCCTGGTGGCCCATGCTAAGATCTGTGGAGTTTTTCTGGTACCAGTGGGGAGTCCAGGTCCTGACCACACAATGATGATGGCACTTTGTGTGGCTAACTTTTACTGCCGGTTTTCTACATGGCAGGTTGAGATGGGCTGGGAAGAGCTCAAGCAAAAAGCTCCTATAAGTTTTCCAACTGGTGTCTGCCATTTTTGTGTGGGAGTCAGACCTTCCTTGGTTCTGTTGAACCAAGGAGACAGACGTTTCAGGACACATGACAGAGGCTGGCCAAAGGGGCTCATGTCTTCTTTCTTCCCACAAAAATGTAGCACTGAGTAAATACCAGATGTTACCCCCTTTGCTGTGCTTGCTCACAGAACTTGTGAACCTTTAACTGAATGAGTGGCCAGCTCCCCCAGGGCTGCTCCATCCATCTAGGGGGACTGATTACACAGCTAAGCCTCTCCCAGCAAACCTTTGGACCATTTCAGAGTATGTCCAGCAGATGGGGAAGAGTATTCTGACTCCTCCTACTGCTTTCTTCCTTGCAGGAATTATGGACAGACACTACCATCCAATAGAATACTCTTACATCATTCAGAACAATGAGGGGCAGAATGTTTTTCCTTCTCTTTAACAAAATCTAAAAAAAAAAAAAAAAAAAAAAAAAACAATTAAAGCAAACATTATTTCCAGGAAAGGCAAGCTTTTCAGAGGGAGTTTGCCAATTTTACAGGTAGTCTTTATGTGTTGCAGTGGCACATAGATCTTCTCAGTACCTTACTTAAAATCAATCACCAGTAGACACAATCTATCATTCCCCGGAGAAGAAAAAGCAAAAGTTGCATGTAAGTGTTGGACCCCATGGAGAGGAGCTGAGAGTGTCTCAAAAGAACAAAGGAAATCTTTCTTACTCCCCATTTTAGAAATGAACAAACAGGCCAGAATACAGAAGAGCTCACAGGCAGCATCGGTATGTAGGGTGAGGAAGTGTCCCAGCTGGGATTGAACCCAGGTGGTCGATCTTTTCTGCTCCACATGCTACCCCCTCCCACCTCCTACTATGAGGGTGAGCAGGGAGGCCAGAAGCCGAATCCAATGGCAGTGGGCCAGAGTGGGTGAAAGCCAGGCCAGGAAGATAAGATGAGGGACCCTTCCAGAGCCCAGTCAGTGGTGCCGTTGCTTCGGGGCTGCCCAAAGGGCACAGGGGAGACCGAAGCAATCTCCTCATTGCAGGGTCCCATCTGGTGGACATTCACATTGACTTAGTGTGAAGAGAGAGTTCCCCCACAAGCTTTACTATTTTGCTATTGCCGTTAATTTTAAACACCACCGCTCTAGGTCAAAATCACAACCTTGATCTAAAGGGTTAGGGGAGCTAAATCCCAACAGACCTTTTGGTGTAGAATGGACAGGGTTGGGTGGAATTGAGAGCAAGAGAAGAGGTAGGGTTTAAATTTCCAACGTGGAGCCCAGTTGGATGTTCATGATGGTGTTAACAAATTGAATATCAGGGGCGCCTGGATGACTCAGTCGATTAAGCATCCAACTCTTGGTTTCAGCTCAGGACATTATCTCACGGTTCATGAGTTCAAGCCCCATGTCGGCCTCAGTGCTGACAGTGTGAAACCTGGTTGGGATTATCTCTCTCTGCCCATCCTGTGTTCTCTCTCTCTCTCTCTCTTTCAGTATAAATATATTAATTTAAAATAAAGAAATATTGCATATCAGAAGAAGCACTGATTTGTTGGGGGTGGAGGATGTCACACATTATCTCAGGTCATCCACATGGAAATGTCCAGAGACAAAACAGTCATGAAAACACAAGAGCATCAACAGGAAAGCCTTTCCTTCAATTCTTTACATATCAGCCTCAGTTACCTGTTCTGTACACATGAAGATGGCATTTTTAGACTTTTCAGCAGAGAGAATAGATCCTAGACTTAGAAACATGAAATTAATATTGAAATGCTAAATTTCTTATTCAAATGTTCTCATTGTTTGGAAAATAAATTAGAATGTTTCATGATTTTTTGGCACTATATTTAAAACCCATTTCTGAGATTATGGATTTCGAAGTCTTTTTTTTTTAATGTTTATTTATTTTTGAGAGAGACAGAGCATGAGTGGAGAGGGGCAGAGAAAGAGGAAGACACAGAATCTGAAAAAGGCTCCAGGCTCTGACCTATCAGCACAGAGCCTGATGCAGGGCTCGAACTCACTAACCGTAAGATCACAACCTGAGTTGAAGTTGGATACTTAACCAACTGAGCCACCCAGTTGCCCTGAGAAATCTTTTTTTTTTTTTTTTTTTTTTAATAAACTACACTTAAACAAATTTTCACTAGTCCTTTTACTGGTTAGTATTGTTTTATATTAACCTACTTCTTTTAGAACTCAAACTGAGATTTTTCTCGGTATTTGAAAAGGATCCATCTGCCAATTTATAGAGAGGCCAATTTATACAAGGTTCGACATATGTAAATTGTCACGAGTACTTTTGCTTTATTCAGTGACCAGTCACAATTTGATATTCTTCTCTAGGCTTTTTTTTTTTTTGGTTTGGTTTTTCCATTTGGCTTTGGTGTTAGGCTGTATTTTAAAGGATACAGCTCTAAGAGGTTGCCGTAACTATAAATAAAGCCACGATTACTTGAACAGGGACGCTGTACTCAGGCAATAGCTTGGCCATTTAGAAGCCTGAATGGAACCACTTCACATTCTGTTGACAATTGGAACAAATCAAACATTCTTGACTTCAATGCTATGTCTAAACCTCTTTCCTCTAACGGTAAGACCTGCTATTTCTCTTGCTCTGATTGTCTCCACCTGAAAAATTTTAAACTGTGAGAAGGAGCCATATCTCTTTTTTTTTTCTTTTTTCTCTGAAAAGTGCATATGCGTTGGAGCTCCTAGTGGATTCCCCACGGCTGGGTGCCTGGGATTGCTTTACATATTGCGCCAGTAGGTAATGGACCCAGGAGGGGCCAGCAGTCTTTCAGCCCCTGACTTAGCCTGCCCTGGAGCAGCTTCCTTCCCGGGGGCAGGGGGTGGCTTCTGGGGTTCCCTGGGGGAGGACTTTTGGAGTCAGGGCTAGAATTCATAAAGAGGAAGGTTTTGGGAGCAGAGTTGGGACAGAAGTGGGGAAGAGGGTGCTGTAGATGAGCTGCTGTGGTGCAGTTGCCACAGGCTCTGGTTTTCTTTGGTTGTTACATTTATTTGGGGGAGGATCAGGATGCAGTGTATCGATAGACGCTTTGGAGAGCTTGCAACCCAAAGCCAACCTTCCTCCACCCCCAAGGGGGCATCCTGGGTGCTCCAGTTGTGCACCCTCTGTGCTGCTTCTGGTCTCCACCACCTGCCCTCTCCCCTCAGGGCCAGCCATTGGGATCATGAAGCCTCACAGGAAAGGAAGCAAAGAAAGCATGAAGAAAGACAGTGTTTAACTTAAGCTAAAGATAATGGAATGCTATTCCTTAAAATTATAAATAACGAATGTCACTTGCATTTTCATGAAAATTATACTTTTGAAATACATTAACCCAACAGTAAGATAAGGTATAGGAGTTCAGACTCATCTGGAAGCAAAACTTGCCTGACCTGATCTCTTTCTGTGGCAAAACCTTTTATGAACGGACGTGAAGCTATTTATAGCCTTACTTTATCTCCCACTAAGTATGAATATTCATATATTTCACCACAGATACTTTAATGTATTTGGTCGGACGTTGCTGTGTATGTTGCATAATGTATGGTGCACACTGTATCACCTTCCAAAAATTTGAGAAGTTCTGCAACCCTGGAAAGTGGATAAGGGCTGATGAACCTGCATCATCACATCCCCATCACAAAGGCACACAGTGGTTAGGGACTTGGCCACAGCCTAACGCCTTGGCGGGTGGGGGGGGGGGGGGGGGAGCTAGGGCTTACCCCCACGGTAGATGGCAGTCTGGCACCCCTGCATGTTACTGGCGATCCCTACAGCTTTCGGGCAAAGCAAGCAAAACCTGTCCCCATCCCCTCCCCAGCCAGCAACAAACCTGACCTCCATCACAGTCACCATGGAAGCCCCTTGAATGAGTTAGAATTGGCGAATGGATGCACCACCAGTTAATGGATGAAATAGCAATCCACCATCTGGGGTATCACAAGCAAAAGAGGGGCTGTCAAATTAAATTTCATTGCAAAGCAACACGTTACTCCTCACAACTTTTACTACTTGGATCTTAAAAAGCTTTTTATTCCATCTCTTTTGGCTTACTGAAGGCTTTTCAATTTTGGGGCCAACATTTTCCTTTTTTTTTTTTTCTATGAAACTCTTTCATTATACTTTCATACAGAAATCCGATACTTATGTTTTTTAAAAACGTATTTATTTGTACCACACATGTTTATTCAATACTTATCTGTCAGACTCTGTTCTAGACGGATGCTGAAGATACAGCTTATAAACAGTGAAGTGTCTGCCCTCAGAGCACTTCCACTTTGGTAGTAAAAATGGATAGTAAGTTAATTAAGAAGTAAATATACAGTAAATGAGACAATATGTGCTATGAGACAAACTAACGCACGTTACAGAGGCTGGTGGATGCAGGGGCGGAAGGGTGCTCCTGCGTTATATGGACTGGTCAGAGAAAGTCTCTGGGATAGAATTTGAATACAGACCCCAAGGAACAGGGTTGGACAGCCACGTAAATATCTGGGGAGGAAATTTCCATCCAGAGTAAAGAGCAAGTGCAAATGTCCTGAGGTAGAGGCCCGCTCTGGGTGTGGTTTGCACAGACGGCAGCGAATCCAGCATGGCCAGAGCAGACCGCATGAGACCTGCTGAGGATGAGAAAGGGGGGTATGGGGGGTCAGGTTTGGAGGGTCTTGCTGGACTTGGTAAGGGACTTGACTTGTGCTCTAAGTGGGATGGGAAGGGATTAAAAGGTTCTAAGCAAGGGAGTTACCGAGGACTTAAGGAGCTACTGTGTTGAGAATGGTCCATGGATGGAATTAAGACAACCATGTGAAAGTCTGCTGCTGTCATCAAGGTGCGGTCAGTGAGAAGCTTCCCTGTGAGATAAACAGCAGAATCAAAGATGGCACCAAGGGATCTGACTTGAGACACTAGAAAATTGGGGTGTCCATCTAGTGAGATAAGGAGGGCTGAGGGAGGAGAAGGTTTGGGGTTAAAAGTAAATCAACAGCTTGAGATTCAATATCTGAGCAGAAACAAGAGGCAAGCGGATGGATATTCCAACACAACGTGCGGACCACGTCAGGACTCCCCATCACAGCAAACGGGGTCTGCAAGGCCCCAGGGGCCGGGCGGGGTCAGGAGGAGAGTGAGCACTGAGCAAAGACAGGTCCACAGCCCAGGCCTGGGAGGTGAGGAGGAGACAGCAGAAGGGGAGGGTTGGCCCAGAGTCAAGAAGACAGCCCTGAGGTAGTGTGACCCCTTGACCACTTCCAATGCTGTTTTCTTCATTTCCTGGGCAAACTCATTTTTTTAAAGAATGAATTTTAAAGAATACTCATTTAAAGAATGAGTATATCATCTGTATTGCCAGTTCACCAAGTTTTTTTGCAAAGCGTCATCTATTTGTCTTCCATCTGTACAGAAATCTCCTTTGAGTTTTATTTCATCCCATTTCTTCCTTTGAAATGTTTTATCGTGTTGTTAAGAATCAGCCCCTCCTTTAAAGTCTCATAAACACCCTCAGATACCCCCAGGCCTTACTGTGGCAAACTGAGGTATTGCAGAGGCCTCTCTGATTCCCCAGCTCGACACGGCGCCCGTCCACTTACCGCCATCCGGTTCACCTGCCGACTGGGCAGTGGCCGTGGCAGGTTCTAGAACACCGATGTGATCAGTGATTAGCCTGCACCAGAACTCAGCAACGATTGCTACTTGGATCAAAATCAGACCCCCTCATTATCGCACGGCAGCACCCGCCATCCACTATCCTGCTTATTAAATATCTATATATTTTTTTTAATTTTTTTTTCAACGTTTATTTATTTTTGGGACAGAGAGAGACAGAGCATGAACGGGGGAGGGGCAGAGAGAGAGGGAGACACAGAATCGGAAACAGGCTCCAGGCTCCGAGCCATCCGCCCAGAGCCTGACGCGGGGCTCGAACTCCCGGACCGCGAGATCGTGACCTGGCTGAAGTTGGACGCTTAACCGACTGCGCCACCTAGGCGCCCCTGATCTATATTTAGTAGTAGCAGCAGCGGCAGTAACACCTTCTGAGACCTTACTACGGCCCAGGTAGTGCCATTCACATACATCAGCTCTAGGGGTTATGAGATATCACTGATATCCCTCTCTCCTTGAACTCTTGCTAGATGAACTCAGTAACTAGATGGATTTAGGTAACAGATCACTGTCCAAATTCACTATTGGGTCTCTCATTATCTGTACTTACAACCTGAATAAATTCACCTGGATCATCCCCTCTTTCCAGAAGAGGAACAGAGGCTGAGAGACCATTCAGAACTTGTCAAGGTCCCACACCCACTAATGAGGGAGCTGGAATTTGACATCAGGCCCAAAACCTCATCTTGTCATCATGCCTTGCACGGCCTCATCCTGCCCGCGCCATGTCCCCCTTCCTCCTGGCCACTCTTGTGACACTGCTCCCTACCTCCGCTCTTCTCCAGTGAGAGTGCCCCTCCCCCTGCCGTTCTTCCTTCACATTCAGTTTCCGCACCCCTGTCCCAGATGCTCTCTGTCTACTACACACCTGACATTGCTCTGTAACCCCAACCATAAACTGACCTTCCAGAAGGCACAGACGGCACCACACTTGGCTCTCATGACAGCTTAGACAAACAGAAGTGTCAGCCACTGTGCCATTCACCCTTCTCTTCCCAAGACTGCTGGTCTGTCTGTTCTCCGTGTCTGTGATTGTCTGACAAATGCACATCGTGGTTTCGGTGCCCTGAATTCCATATTCTTTGTAAGGTATATAAATGTTGGTTCTCTGAAGGTGTTCCGCTCATGGTGGCCTCAAAGTAGATATCACTTGTTATCCAAAGGGACCGAGATGTAAATGCATCTGGGCACGTACAGGGTTTATGCTGTAACACTCATGACAAGTGAATTATATAATTTTCTTTCCGTTATAGGCATCCAATGTCTGCCTCTTTGAGGAATCTTTTAATTTTTTTTTTCCCTGGAGCCTAGCACAATATGCACCCATGGTAGATACATCACACTTGCCTGTTGAACCCAACAAACATGTGTAAGCACATGCTGCAAGGCAGTTGCTGTGCTGGGCACACCCTGAGAGTCCAGGAACTCACTCCCGAATCGCCTTGGTCCTTTCTTTTCCTGTGTCCACTGAAACGGGCGTGAATCTTCCAGATGGAAGGAATTACCGAATAAAGGAATGACTTGTCACACATAGAATTTTAATGTGCAGGACCCAGACAACATAAAGGGTTATAATAGAGACATCTTTCCTAACAGCTCCTCGCTCTTGACATTTGCATCTTTTATTTTATCATAAAACGGTATTGATGATTGTCTTAGTGTATGACATAACCTTCTTGGTGATTTGTACAATTTGTACCCACAGTAATTAATGTAATGTAGATAAATATGACCTTTATCTAAATCCTGTTCCAGAGGCACTTCTGAATTCCTCCAAAGTACACTCTCCAGCTGTTATTGTTGATAGAGATATGTTTCCACTGGTTGACTTTTCAAAGATGATTTCTGGTTTTAAATGATTAACTTTGCTGCTCTGTTGTAACTCACTTGACTCGGGGGTGATCATTGCCATTGAAAGAACAGCAAAGGGGAGCTATTTTCTCCTTATTGAAAGGTGATGCTGTCTTGTGTAATAGTTGACCAACTCCTCCAATTAATGGAACATGGCTGGTGAATAATGCCATTATTCTTTTTGATTAAAGTGATCTCAGAAAGAAATCACACTTCTGAAGAAAATGCAATTTGGTATACACATTTCCTTTTGTTGATGGAGTTGATCATTCGGGGTAAATGCACATGGCCGCATCACGGAAGCCAAAATTTTCATGGCACCCTTCTTTTAAAATGTGAGTAGCTTTAGCTGGCATGCATATTTTTAATTCATGCCTCACGCTAGATGGAAAACCAATTTATTTTTAATGGCAAGTCAAGTTGTGTCAAGAAACGGTAAGAAGCGTGCATATTCCCAGCCCTCAAACTGGCAGCTTGTTAAGAATTTGGCTGTTGAAATGTTAAAAGCTTTGGGATGGAGTTTTACCTCCTCAGGGAAATACAACAGGTATTTGAGGGATTTAAAAAAATTAATAATAATAAAGCCAGCTCATGAGAGTCTGAGGTAGAAATGGCCAGCTTCTGGCAGAAAAAGCCATGCAGTCAGGACCTCTGTGCTCTTCCAAAGATGTGGAGCTGTGTTCCAGGGGAAATAGGGAGTCACTGGGGAATTTTAAAGAAGTTTCTTACTCGTGTTGACCTTTTCAAAAACACGTACTGCTACTACATGGAAGAGGGTCTCACTGGAGGCCAACCTGAAAGAAGTCTGTCCCAGGAATCTGTGTGAGAAGTGGTGCTTTGTGTGCTCCAGAGCTGTGAGGCCTTGGGGACAAACTACCCGTCTATTTGTGTCTGACAAGATGGAGGCAAGAAAGGGAAGAGCGAGAAGGTGGTATTCAGGATCCGCATTTAGCAATTGGGTGCATCGTGGTGCCTTTGACTTAAGATTGGGCAGACTGAAAACGTGGAGAACCATCACGAACTCCACTTTGGACTGAATTTGTAGTGTCTGAAAGATGTCCAAGTAGAAATAAGTGTGGGGGGGGGGGAGGGGGGGGGATGGCACCTGGGTGGCTCAGTCGGTTAAGCATCTGACTTCTGCTTTCAGCTCAGGTCATGATCTCCCAGTTTCGTGAGTTCTAGCCCCATATCAGGCTCCTTGCTGAAGCATGGAGCCTGCTTGGGATTCTGTCTGTCTCTCTGTCTATCTGTCTGTCTCTTTCTCTCTCTCTGCCCCTCCTCCATTCACGCTGTCTCTCTTTCAAAATAAATAAAATAAAACTTAAAAAAAAAAAAAGAGGGACACCTGGGTAGCTCAGTTGGTTGAGCTTCTGTCTTCAGCTCAGTTCAGGAGCTCACGGTTCATGGGTTTGAATCCCATGCCAGACTCTGTGCTGACATCTCAGAGTCTGGAGCCTACTTCTGTCTTCCTCACTCTCTGCCCTCCCCATCTTATGCTCTGTCTCTCTCTTTCTCAAAAATAAAAGTAAACATTAAAAACATTAAAAAAGGAAAATAAATGTCAAGTGCGCATCTGGTATATGGGTTGCCGAGTCAGTAAGCAAATATTTATTTAGAACTTACTGGTACCAAGTATCATTCTAAGGTCAGGAGAACAAACTTACAAGAATTCCTGCCTTCAGTTAACTGACATTAACATTTGCCTCTTTCATTTGATACCAAAACAGTATCTTATGGTTCTCTTAGAATATCACATGTCCTTCTTGGTAAATCTGAGAGGTGAGAGAAGAGAGATGCAAAATAAGCATGCTGGGGCACCTGGGTGGCTCAGTCACTTGAGTGTCTGACTTTTGATTTCAGCTCAGGGCTTAATCCCATGGTCTGAGAAGGAGCTCTGTGTCAGGCTCCACAACAGGCTTGGAGGCTGCTTGGGATTCTTTCTCTCCCTCTGCCACTCACCTACTTGTGTGCGCACATGCTCTCTTTCTGTCAATAATAATAGTAATAATAATAATAATAATAAACATGCAAACAAATTAATAAGGTAATTTGAGGTGCTAATAAGTATTTGGGCACTTTGGCTGAAGGTGACCAAAGATTGAGGAACCAGGAGCTACTTTCCCGTGGTCAGGGCAGGCCTCTGTGTCCACACTTGGGATGTGGAGTTCAGATGAATGATGTAAACGGGGAATACAGATTAGGGGCCATCATTGTTGAGGTGGTCATTGAAAGACTGGTCATTGAGGAACGTGGACGTGCCCCGCATGCTGTCACAGACTCCCTACAAGTGCCCAGCAGGCCTCCCCCAGGGCCCAACGAAAACAACTCAGGCTGACTGGCTGTGCTCCGGAGAGAGCCTCTTTCCTGGAGTGTCATTTTGTGAAGCCAGAGAGAGGAGATGCTGCTGTTAAGTTGTGGACAGAGCGGAAAATCCAAGCTAAAGCAGCAGATACATAACGAGAGCATTAGTTCAAAGGGACACAGTCAGGGTCTGAAAGGGGGGGTGGGCAGGGAACTGTGAAAGCCACAGATGAATGGAAGGGCAGTTAGCTGGGAAGCTTCTGGAGGCAGCTCTGGGAGTGAGGCAGGGACCCAGGGTGCGGACTTTCTACTCCCCAGTCCCGTCCCCGAGTAGTTTGCTCATTGAGAGAATATTTGAGGAACGAGTCTTCTTTTGAAATGTCATCTTCCCATAATTTAAAACTTTGAACTTTGAAAATATTTATAGCGGAAGAAATAGGCTCCAAAGTATCTGAGCAGCCACAACAGCTCTTGGAGACCGCACTCTACCGTTCCGCATGTCCCCAGACTAGAAAGCTGTGACAAACAGAGTTTATTCTGGAGGCAGCCAGGCACATGCTCTGTCGCTTTCTGACTTTTACCACACATATAAATCAAAAAGCACAACTGGCATATTTATGCCTGTGAGTGAGTGTGCGGGTGGTGGGTTTGAACTCAGCCGTCCACGTGTACAAACTCACTCGACTTTCTGTAACTTTTCTTCACCACGGTGCTGTTTTCTCTCAGCACCAGGAGAACTAAATTCAGGCCAGCCAGGAAACTCAATTTAATAATTTTTGAGACCCTGCCCCTCTAAAAATTAATCTCTTTGGTAATATCTGGTCTCTTCAAGTGTCGCCATTATCTCGGATACTGTCCACGATTCAAAGCCTTTTCAAGGGGTCAGCGTGCAGAGATTCACCCCAGATGGAGTGAGCCTTCTGCAGGGGAGAGAGTCTCTCCTCTTCCCCTCCTTCCCCGAGCACCGTCCTGTGCTGATGGTGGCAGGAGGGCTGGGCACGGTCCTCCACGTGCTGGTGTATGTTGGCGGGAACGAGGTGCCAGGCCTGGACTGTGGCTCTGTCTGCACCGTCTTCGCTCTCTTGGTCATCCCGAGTGGCACACGTGTCGGCCTCTGCATCCTCAACTCACAGCAACTTGCCCTCCAGGCCCCAGGCGAGGCTGTACCCCTTTGGGCCGGCACCCCCTTCCCTTCAGGATAGGGATCCCTCCCAGGAGTGTGGTAAGCCGGCCCAGTAGTGTTCATTGGCCTTCTCTGTGCACGTGGGAAACTCGATCGTCCCAACCAGGGTCTGTGTACCGCCTCTAGACCCACTGCGTCCCCTGGTCTTCTCCGCATCCACATGGAAGGCATGCTCGTCCGTCCAACAGTCCTGGCATTTTCCTAGTGTGCATCAGAAGAAGCGGTAAACAAAAGTCGCATTGCTCCAGGATTACCTAAAATTTCACTGTTAGAAATGTTCTAGGAGACTACCACTTCCCACAGGGACAGACCAGAAAGGAAACCAGGGAAGGAACCTGGAGTCTAAGCACTGGCCTTCCCTCTCTTGTCCGTTAACCTCCCCACTCTCAGCACCGAGGGGGCGTCCCTTCCTCCTGACTGCTGGGTACTTTCCAATGTCGCCCCCGTTCACCCCCCAAGAAGGGGCATTTGCTCTCCTTTTCCCTGGAGCCGTATCTGAAGGGCTTCTAGTCTTTGTCAGAACAGCCACATGTGAATAATATAAACTGGCAGATTTGCACACTTACAAGGAGGACCTGCCCAAATGCAAAGAAAAAAATGATGTGATTACGTTTAATGAAATGACTCTTTGGATTAAAAAAAAAAAAGTACTAAATTTTCAGTGATTTTATTTTGTCCTCCTTGTTGTTTTAATTGCATCTTATTCAATTATCTAAATAATGTTTGAAACAGGGGCGCCTGGGCGATTCAGTTGGTTAAGCGTCTGACTTCGGCTCAGGTCATGATCTCATGGCTCATGGGTTCAAGCCCCGTGTCTGGCTCTGTGCTGACAGCTCAGAGCCTGGAGCCTGCTTAGGATTCTGTGTCTCCCTCTCTCTCTCTCTCTGCCCCTCCCTTGCTTGCGCTCTGCCTCTCTCTCTCTCAAAAATAAATAAACATTAAAAAAGTTTAAACAATGTCTGAAACAGATAACAGGTATTTAATAGGGTCCTGTTATGTGCCACATACTATAGCCCCGGGGTGTCCCTGTGCAGTTTTTCTGCACAGATTTCAGGCTGCTGACCGACTTATAAGTGGAATTGTCCTGTTAGGAGTTTTCAGTTACACTGAGGGACACATAGTCAAGTACAGTCACCGATCTTCTGGATCTTACACTTAACTATGCATTCTTAACAGACAACAGCCTTTAAAGACACAGTCTTTAAGACAACAGTCTTTAAAGACACACAGTGTACAACAGGCACACCAGACTGGAGTCACTAAACAAGGCGTTTACAGCAACATAGCAACATGCTTCTCTGTTGTGTGGTGAGTGTTAGCTGGTCATTCCTGCGTGGCTAGAAAGGATGTTGCAGTTCACAGAGAGAGCCTCCTAGAGGAAACGCCTGAATTTCACGGCGTGGCCCGGGATGGTCTTCACTGGGAATATTTTGGCATGTGGGGTAGGGAGGGCAACACTGATGGTGGCAGTTTGGTCGATCACGTGCTCCATGAGTGCCCCAGCCCTGGCTAGTGCCTGGTGTGTATTACTTCACACAGCAAACGTCTGTTTCCCTTGTCTGTGGCAAATAATTCGGACACAACAGGGGTCTCTCTCATCATAATAAGTCGATTGATTTCTACTTACATGAGTATGAACAGTTTTAGCAAAGGATTTTTCTGCTTAATGACAGGCAGACTTAATGCCTGAGTTTTATGCCACATAAGTATTGGAGGGGCAGTTTGTAAACTATGTTGAAATGTTATTAACAGCAAACTCAGCTTTTATAACTGGATCACCTGGGGCTCTTGAGAAGTTTCTGTTCAACTTTGCTATCTCCTCTTAACTTTTTGTTTTTTAATTTTTTTTTCAACGTTTTTTATTTATTTTTGGGACAGAGAGAGACAGAGCATGAACGGGGGAGGGGCAGAGAGAGAGGGAGACACAGAATCGGAAACAGGCTCCAGGCTCTGAGCCATCAGCCCAGAGCCTGATGCGGGCCTCGAACTCACGGACCGCGAGATCGTGACCTGGCTGAAGTCGGACTCTTAACCGACTGCGCCACCCAGGCGCCCCTCTCCTCTTAACTTTTAAGAGCTGTTTTGGTTAAATTCCAGCATCGTAGCAAGTAATTTACAAAGTCACAGATAGCTCGAGAGGGGTCACATCATATTCTCCATCAGAATCTTACATCATGTTTTACTTCTTTTTTTAATATTTGTTTATTTATTTTTGAGAGACAGAAGTAGAGAGCAAGCAGGGGAGGGGCAGAGAGAGAGGGAGACAGAATCCCACGCAGGCTCTGCACCATCAGCACAGAGCCCAATGTGGGGCTTAAACTCACAAACTGTGAGATCATGACCTGAGCTGAAACCAAGAGTCAGACGCTTAATCGACTGACCCACCCAGGCGCCCATAGAATGTTTCACTCTACATCTACTCTTCTATCTATGTAAATAAGGTGCTTCTTTCCATTTTAATGTTATTTGTTTAAAACACTAATAGCAGATAACATATTATAAATGTCACTAAGCCCTGATCACTGCACACTGTTATAGCTCAGAAACCTGGACTATAGTCTGAGAGTATAATGATAAAACTAGAAAAATATTTAAAGCAACATAAACCCCTAGATGAAAAGATTTCCTTATATCAGTATGAGAGTGTATTCTACTTGATAGACCTTCATTTATGATTGATAATTCAGTGATTATATCATATCCCTTCTACCCAGAAGGGCATTAAATTATAGCATGCCAGGTACCTTCTGAGGCTCACTTCTGCTGCCGTGGCTTCACTTGCATTTTCCTCTGACATTGATACATTAGTCCTGTCTGTCACTACCCTGGCTTTCTTGGATATAAATGACCCTGTCCTTAGATATATATGTATAACAAAAACAGCATTTCCTGATGAATCCAATGCTGCCCCTGTGCCATGCTATGAGTGATTGAGATGCTGTGGGGCAGATGTCTGCATAAATTAAAATGCTACACTATGAATCCCTACCAGTCGGTCAGATTGATCGTGCCACAAGAACAAGTTGACTGTGGGTAGGATAATAAAATGAGGGATGAAAACGATTTGTAAATTGGTTGGAAAGGCTGCAGAGTGTCATGAATTCCGCACTTGAGAAACCTCAAAATGAGCAAACGTGTGGTGATGAATGTCTTTCCGTAAGACCTGGATGACTATTGCAAGGATTTTATTAAATCTGTATTATGTGATGGATGGACAGATTACCTTTGGTTTCCATGTGTGGGTTGCAACTCAGGGTTCTGGCAAATGAGTATATGATTTATATAAGAAACAGTATATGGAGATACCGGAGCCTCTTTTGACAAGAAACTTTTTGCAAGGTTTAATTTAGAAATGAATTTTAAAAGGCATACTGACTTACTAGGTTCTTAATAGCAACCAAAAGGCTGTCCTATGTTATGGTCGCCCCTTGAGCAATCCCTTACTAACCTGTCAACTCTTCCAGGGTAGGGCTGTGGGTTACTCATTCCTAGAGTCCTCATGGCCATGGGACGGAAAATGGGCACTCGGTAAAGGTGCATCAGATAACCCCTAAGGATATCGAAGTGGAAATGCCCAAGTGGCTGAAAAATGGTACTCCACAAAATAAGCTTTGCATAAGAATTACGTGAATCTTGAGAAACTTAACAGAAGACCATGGGGGAGGGGAAGGGGAAAAATAGTTACAGGGAGGGAGGCAAACCATAAGAAACTCTTAAGGACTGAGAACAAACTAAAGGTAGATGGCGGGGGGAGGGGGAAGAGGGCAAAGTGGGTGATGGGCAGGGAGGAGGGTATTGTCGGGATGAGCACTGGGTGTTGTATGGAAACCAATTTGACAATAAATTAGATTTTTAAAAAAAAGAATTACTTCACAGTCTTGGCTAATACAGATCCCTGAGGGACCTGCTCAAGGAGATAAGAACCCAAGGGTTACTGACCACCCAGGTCACTCTGCTGTCTGTTGTCCCCACCACACTTGGAGGAATAATTTCTGAGTTAAAAGCAAGCTGGTTCCTGGTCCCCACTGGGACCAGGAAGAGCTCAGGTAATTAGTTGAGGGAGAGACAGAGACATCCAAGTGGATAAAGTGCCTTTGATTTCCCTGTGTTGACCCTGCTCATTAGAACCTAATTAGTACATTCCAAACACAGACATTAAGTATCACTTACAGTGTAAATCTTAGATGTATATGTCTTAATTAAAGCTAAACCTCTCTTCTTAAAGATAAGCATTAGATTTCCCTGTGATAAAGCAGTCTGAATCTACTGCTTGTCTTAAATGTAATCTATTGGGCTGGAACATATGAAAATTTAACAAAAATGCAGATTACAAGGGTCATGAGGGAAATTTTAATATAATTTTAATATAATATATAATGAATATAATTTTATATAATATTATTACACAATAATAGTATTGTGTAATAAACTTAAAATGTTAAAACACACACACACACAAAATGTAGCATACTCTTGGAAATGGCCAATGGAAATAGTCACTGGAAAGAGCCAGTCTAAGGATGTCTTTGGAAGTAAGTTGGCCTGGAAGCTGGGACACACATGTCCCTTCATTGTCTACTTAGTAAACATTCTCGAAGGTAGACTGTCTGCATTCAAGGCAGGGCACCATAATGGGGCCAGTTCATGCACAGCCACTGAAAGACAAAGGTAAGACATTTACACAAATTACTTCACAAAAAAAAACTTCACAAATTACTATGTCTACTAGATATAGGAGATGTACTGAAATGCCACATTGGCCATATTACAAAATTAAAAGGCTGAGTGCCAACAGAGGCTAGGTAAAGTGATGTGAACTTTCACAGAGTCCCCACCTGCCTCCCCACCTCTGCTTTTCATTCTCTCTCTCTGCTTGTCTCTGTCTCTATTTCTTTTTCTATGTTTTTATGTCTCTCCCTCTTTGTAAATGTCACTTAAAATTTCTGGTGGCACAAGTTTATTACATATATTGGCTGTAGTGCTGGGGAGCAGGGGAGAGAGAAACTGTATAAAAAGCACATAGAAATACCATGCTTGTCCATTCAGGCACTGAGTAAATAAAAATGCCTTAAATTATAAATGTCTGGAAGAATATTCCTTATCCTAAAACAAAAATTAAGAACGCTGTCTTTAGTCTGTCATCTGAGCCATATAGGTCTCTCTCTCTCTCTGGACAACATTCTAAAGAATATTTAGTGAAAAATATACCATCTCCGCAGGCTCGTGACACAAATGAGTACTACTTTGTGCCCAAGGACTCTGTGAGGCAGGGATCCATGCAGGGTACAGAGAACGGTTTGTCCCATTTCCACAATATCTAGGTCCTCATCTGGAAAGACTTGAACTTTGGGCTAACCCAATGTTATCCCAATGTTTCAGCTTTCACTCTGAAAGCTGATGTGGTGTGAAGGCATCTTCACAGTAGATCCTGGCTATGTGCTGGAACACCTGTGGTGTCCCCTCCATGTGGCCTGGGCATCCTCACAGTGTGGTGGCTGAGTTCCATGATGGAGTCCCTTAAGGCAATAGGTGAATGTGTGGGGTCATGCTTACCGCCTTAGCCTCAGAAGTCACATAGCAGCGTTACCTCCCTGTGTCCTATTGGTTAGCGCTGTCACAAAGTTCTGCCTGGGTTCAGAAAGAGAAGATTCATGCCCACCGCTCAAAGGAAGAGTGTCAACATGACACTGTGAGATGAGCATTTGAGATGAGAAAGACTGTGGCAGCCCTCTTGGGAAAATCCCTTCCAGGTGCTACAGATCTATGAACCAGTTCCTAAACCATTATGAACCTGGTTTACATATGCAGCCTGTAGAAATGCATACCAAATGCTTAGCCCCTGTGTAAAATAAACGTGTATGGTTGGCTTTTGAATAATATAGGGGTTAAGAGTGTTGAACCCCAAGGTGCCTGGGTGGCTCAGTCGGTTAAGCGTCCAACTTCGGTTCAGGTCATGATCTCACGAACCATGGGTTCAAGCCCCACGTTGGGCTCTGTGCTGACACTTAGAGCCTGGAATCTGCTTTGGATTCTGTGTCTCCCCCTCTCTATGCCCCTCCCCTGCTTTCTCTCTCTCTCTCTCTCTCTCTCAAAAATAAACATTAAAAACAATTAAAAAAAAAAAAAGTTGACCCCCTGCACAGTTGAAGATCTACATATAACTTTTGACTCCACAAATACTTAACTATGAATAACCTACTGTTGACCAGAAGCCTTATTGATAACATAAACAGTCAATCAACACGTATTTTGTATGCTGTATGTATTCTATCCTGTATTTGTGCAATGAAGGAAGCTAGAGAAAAGGAAATGTTACTAAAAAATCATAAGGAAGAGAAAATACATTTACAGTACTGAACTGTATCAAAAACAAATCTCATGTATAAGTGGACCCCCACAATTCAAACCCATGTCATTTCAAGGCCCAACTGCATTCCTTTTATTTTATATATCCTCATGTTGCAAATAGAAAAGCAAACAATCATTCCATCCCTTCTTTAGGTCAGAGAAATGTTCTTACTTTTTCAAGTCCTATTTGACCACCACATCATAACAATAGTGACTTGACTGATAACTGGCTCAGGCAGCCCTGACCAGTCAGCGCAGGCACACCCAGGACCCAGGCCAAGCAAGGTGATAACAGAGCACATTGTGAATGACGTCTCCAGAAGGAGACCAGGAAGAGAATAAGGGCCAGTCTGTGCAAGTTCATAGACATGAGTCAGCTACATCTTAAAAGTGTCCTTTCAGTTTTGAGAAGGATTATCTAAGTATTTTCCCATCATTTTCTCAGGTTAGAACTGGTTTCGGGGCGCTTGACAAATTTTGTAATCCTTGGTGATATTACCTTATGGTAATTAAACTCAATTATAGGTAGTGAATTGAGCTACTTGTAAACTCACAGCTAATACAGTTTTAAGAATCCCTAAAAAAGTCTTGTATATGGTTGCGGTCTTACAGAAAGAGTAAAGTTTAATTTATAAACTAATTGCTCTATTCCTGGAAGGCAGTTCTCTTTATACTTTTGCATACTTTGGATGATCTTCCGCATTCTTAGTTGGTTCTATGGGTACGCTTTTGGCTCTAGGACATTCTGACACACTGTGAAATGTGTTCTAGACTGAGTTTGAATGTTGAAGTTTAGTACAAAGAATTATGCCTTTGATCTACTGCAGACACCTGAACCCAAGCTTGAAATGCAAATAATACTTTTCATGCAGTGAATTAAAAAGGCAAACAAAAGCCATCACTATCCAGAGAGTGCACTACACATCACAGTCGAAACAGAAAACTGGGGAATGGAGTGATTTACTATGGCTACTCTCAATTCTTAGTACAGAATAACAGTGTTTAATTATATGGTGATCCGCACTGATAATGACAATCTACAGGGCTGACCCTATGGACAGTCACAGGAAAGTCTAATGGCTATTCCTTGACCCTATAAACACGAGCTTAAGTAAGTGTTTATTCTCTCCTCCAGCGCTTCATTAAACGCTGATGGACACAGACCCCTGGCCCATATATTGATCACCTATATCCTGAGATAATGGGCAGAAGTGATGTATATTCATCAGATACTCCTGATGGATCAGAGCTTTGTCCACATGTTCCTGAACTGCTTGACTTTCAGATTGTGTCACATTCTCACAAGATGAGAATGCGTTTGTTCTCACTGATGATCTGTGTGAGTTTAAAAACGTAATAATAAGGCAAAACTACAATTACCTTTGGCCGTTATCCTTGAACCAAGACCCTGTGGGGATCTCAGGGCATGAGACCATGTCCCAGAGAAGCAAATTTGCCTGGTGTCACCACCTGATATCCCTTAGTGTGATGGAGGACTAGAATCCTTCAGAAGTCAGCATTCCTACCCATTCTGAGCATCATATGGGTAATAAAAGCCCAAGTAAACAATGAGCAGAAAAAGGAATGCTATTGAATCAATTTCATTCCAGCAAGCCACAGAACATATTAAATTTCTTAGAAGCATGAAAATATCAAGATCTTTATTGCTCAATTTAATTATGCTCTTTGCATGCTCTTACTTTTTAAAAAAGAAATGATCCAAAAGGATTAAAATTAAAACATAATTTTTTCCCTAATGCTAAAAGCATTTCTGTTACACGATGTGCTTAACACTGAAGAAAATAAATAAGACAGAATTATATTCCAAAATAGAAAGATTTAGAACATTAGCACACTTCCTCATTTGGATGGCTAATATGTTCTTCCTAAATGGTATTTTGAGAATGCTTCTATCAGCACACCCCAAATCGGAACACTCTTCCTATTTGTATTGACTGAAAATATTGAAAAGGAATGTATTCTGTCTGGGCCCATCTTGATGTAGTTTTAAACACGAGCAGTTAGTGCTGGCATACAGATTTAATTGACTGAACCGTCATGTTGGTGCTCATCATCTCTGCTCACTTTGCCCTGTTTTTAAATATGCATTGATTTTGCACACACTGCAACCATGGCTGATCAAAGACCTTGCCCTGATTGACAGTCATTGTTGGGTGAATCAGAGCAGACAGTCCCCTCTGTTCATGAGATGTTCTTATGAACATCTGCTTTACCATTGCGGTCAGGCCCCATCACCCCCTTGTCTTTTGCATATTCTACAAAATGTTTGTAATATACACTTGAAAACAATACTCCGACTAGAAATCCTTACGGAGAAGGATGTGTGTCCTAAGGAGGCCAAGTGAATCACCCTGCATTACATAGCTAGTTGGTGGTGGGTCTAGGACACTGGTCCACACGATGACTGCTACCCCAATTTCGACTACACTACATGAACTAATTCAGAGAGTTTTCCTCTTACATTCATGGAGAAACACATCAGTACCCAATGCCTCAGATTTCTGCTTGATTGCCACTGGTTTTATCATACTTCAGAGCAAATCTAATCATCTATTTTAACTGAAAGAAATTTGAAATTGATAAATGTACTTACTTTCCTGCAGGGACAAAATAAATTTAGTAGAGATTCAGTAAAGTGCCCAGGATTTCAGAGCAGCAATGGAAACATCAATATAGATTTTAGAGGACCAGACCTTCTGAAGGCTGGAGGTCCCAGGCTCAAGAGCTCATTCATGTTTGTGGACTCCAATTCCCAAATTCTGACTGTGCTCACCCAGTAAGGTCTATTTGTAAGTGTACCAGTAGCTTAGGAGGCTTCATAAAGCACCAACCATCTGTACAATAATCACTGGCCTACCATTCTGCGTCCCTACCACCACCACCAACGTGGCTAACATACTCCCCTTTTGTAACTTATTTTCCTTCTCGAGGCTGTTCTTCATGGACATAAGGCATGATTTCATCTGTATAATGATTTGAAGCAGGCACAGTGTTATTCTTCTGACCTTACACACCATGCCCATGTAACACAAAGTGATAGTCACTCCATTATGATTTCATTAATGAATTAAGGGAAGTTTAAATTAGGCAATAATTCCATATGCACATGCAACTGGGAGATTAACAGCCCACATGAAATAAATTGAGCGAAAACGGTTAATAGTTGAATGAGAATAAAGTGAAACTAATCAAACCACTTTATAGGATTATGAATTACTACTTAAGACTTTAATAAGAATTTCTATTTGATAAAGTTGTAAGTTGAATGTTTTGAAGTTATTCCTGTAATGACTACAGTGATTTTTAGGAATTCAGAAATTCAGTAATCTTATCATTTATCCCAATGAACAAACAAGACCAATTAATTCAAACCAACTTCACTGAGCCTGCCTGAACATATCTTCGTCAAGTAAATTTCAGCTCATGGTCAGCCAGTTGAATGGTTATCTGCAGTTAAAATTAAGTGCCTACATCCAAAAATATTGCTTAGTGTGTTTTCTTAAGTCTTCGTTGGCTATTTATTGAGGAAATTAGTTTTGAGATTGTTCCCTAAGCTGTGTTGGTTATGTATTCTGCACAATTACAGTGGCAGGTAGACAGTATGCAGATTCAGAATGCCTGGGTTTTACTCACAGCTCTGCCAAGCATTGGGCATCTAATGTTGGATAGTTTACTTCACTTTTCTGAAGTTTGTTTTTTATCATCAGTAAAATGACATGGTAATGGAATCTAATTTACTCTATTCACTTCACGAGATGGTTTACAGGAGGGCTTGGGAGGACAGATTCTGCTTCCAGTCGGGCAGTATTAGAATTCTTTCAGTTGTAAGTAGCAGAATTCAACTAAACTGACTTTAACAACAACAACAAAAGAATTATTTGTGCACCTGAATAGGTTAAGGCAGCCCAGATTATTGGCATGACTGGGTCTGGGTCCTCAAATGATATCCCCTGAACACTATAGATCTTTCCATCACTCGGCTCTGTCTCCCCTGTGTTGACTGTACTCAAACAGACTCTCTCCTGGTGATAAAAAGATGACCACAGGCAACTCCCAGTTTATATTCTACTGGCTTAACCAAAATCACATGTCCACACCCATAGCAACCATGAAGAGATACAGAGACTTGATTGGCTACACCTAGGTCACGTGCCCACACTTGGGTTTAGGAGACTGGGCAACTTCACCTGAATTAAATAAACTCTGGGCAGAGAAAGATGTCACTGCACAGAGATATGCCAGGCAAAATCCACTACCTTTTCCCTGTGGGCCAGACTCCACAGACACTTTCTTCCCATTTCTAACCTTTCAAAAATACGTTTGTCTAATATGCAACTGTCTCACATACAACAATAACAAGAGTAATACCTTTTTTAAATGATGTGCAATTAGTCTGATCTAGGTATAGTTCTTCATGGACTGTCTATGTTCCAATGCCCTAATCTAGTGCCATGTTAAATATGTTGCCTCTTTTTTTTTTTAATTTTTTTTAAGGTTTATTTATTTTTGAGACAGAGAGAGACAGAGCATGAACAGGGGAGGGGTAGAGAGAGAGGGAGACACAGAATCGGAAGCAGCCTCCAGGCTCCGAGCCGTCAGCCCAGAGCCCAACACGGGGCTCGAACTCACAGACCGCAAGATCGTGACCTGAGCTGAAGTTGGACGCTTAACTGACTGAGCCACCCAGGCGCCCCAATATGTTGCCTCTTTGACGTTGCATCCAACAGCCTAAGTTTCAGACAATCTGGCTTTTCCAAATGTGTAAAGCTCCTAATTAGCTGACTCCTGGACATATTTTATGGCATGCAAGGAGTTAGAGCTCCTCTAAGAAATGCTATATATTTTTCCTTTGTGTTTCAGGTGAGCCATATTGGAGGAAAGATTGCCTCTTTCCTGCAGGACCTTACCAGTTGTCATAAGAATAACCATAGATGTCAAGAGCTTTCTACCAGGTTCTTATGGCATTGATGAAATGGCCCCCTGAGAGATCTTAGGTGGATTAAAAAAAATTACCTATCATGTATCTCTAAGTTGGCATATCATAGACATTCAATTAATGTTAATTAAATTATATTGGAGAAAGTATCTAATGCATTACAAATAACTTTATGGATAGCATTATTATTATTATTATTATTGCCAAAAAATGAAGTTTATTTTTTTTCCTTTTGACTTCTTTTTTTATTGCAAAGTAAAAAGTGTCAGGATACCTATTAATCTAATGAAACTTAAGGTTTATAAACTCAAGATTCACATAATTTTTGAGATGAGACTGGTGTCCCTCTCCATCTGAACTCATCTTGCAAATTCGACAACTGAATTATCTCAGTTATCGAGAGATACTTTGATGACACCTTAGAGCATTCAGACCAAACGGGTTGTGAGATACACTTTTTAATATCTATTCACTGACCTATATTTAATATGCATTTAACTTTTTCAGCAAAGGTGTCCACTTAGAATACTTTATCTCTCCAAAAGTAAACACTACCGAATTTGAGTTTTCTGAGTTTAATAGCATGAGGAATGTTCTAGCAGGGCATACAGAAAGTTATCATCTCCCTCCATTCCCTCTGGAATGCATCTCAACTGATGCCCAGGGAACACTGACACTTGAGGCTAGCAATCTTCAACACAGCTGCATCTTCCAAATTGGAGAGTTTCAACAGCAGTCAGTTATGTTTGTTCCAGACCTGTTTTTGCTAGTTGTACTTAATATTGAATTTCTTAATTAAAAATCCACTAAACCGGGAGCACCTGGGTGGCTCAGTCAGTTAAGCATCTGACTTTGACTTACATCATGATCTCCTGGTTCATGAGTTCAAGCCCCACGTCAGGCTCTGTGCTGACAGCTCAGAGCCTGGAACCTGCTTCAGATTGTGTGTGTGTGTGTGTGTGTGTGTGTGTGTGTTCCCCTCCCCTACTCATGCTGTCTCTTTCTCTCTCAAAAATAAATAAAAACATTTAAAAATTATAAAAAATAATCCATTAAACCAATGAGCCACTAATGTAAAAAGACTGTTTTTACAAAAAACTAAATTGAGAGGTTTGGAAAGCAGGTTTGTGAGAAAACAATTGTTGAAGTATTTTCAGGCAGAATAACTATAAAAATGGAAGGAAAAAGAAACCTAAAAATGTAAAGCAATTCTGCCTTGAGATTCCTTTGTGTCCTTGTTTTAACGAAAAATCACACTGGAAACTAGAAAAACTGATTATAAAAGAATGATGTTATCCTAATATGTGCACCTATGCTTTAAAAAAAAAAAAGTCAAAAGGCTTTCATTGATCCTCATCAGAATATTGTCATATAAATATGTATCTACATGTTTTTAAAATAGTAAGACGTGAACCCATTTTCAGATTAACCTACCAAATTTTGATCAGAGTAGGAAGCTCCTGGTACCCTTTTTCTTACCAGAATCTCTCATTTGGACTTTTTCCCCCCAAATCCCTCCACTGTTTTCTCAGAGCTCAGCTTCTCCCACCTGACTTTGTCCTTTTCTAAAAAGTGAGTGACCAGAAGAAACTTAACTGAGGCTTCCTTGGCCCTCTCTTCTTATTTCCTGAATGAAAAATGATACTGTGTTCTCGTCCACATCAGAAATCTTCTATTATATTCCATAAGCATCACAATAATTCTAGAAAGAGATCAAATTTTTTATTAAAATAAACAAGCATTGCAATCAGTTTTCTGTCACTTACCCAAGAAAAGCAATAAGCAAAGCATCCAAATGTCTATATCTGATTTACATTTGTATTACTTCAAGCTTAAGGTGCACTTCATCATGAGAACTCTAAATCTACTTTTTTTTTTAATTCCATGACTTTATATTCTATATTGATTACATTTATGGACAAAACCCATTCCTCGATGGATGGAAATACTAAAACAAAAGGAACAGACGGCTAAATGACTTCACAGTAGATTTTCAAATCAGCCTGCAAAGATTTTCTTATTTTAAATGAGACAGACCCTTCAATTTCCATCCCATTGCATGAGATAATGTAATCCAGCGTAGTGGAGGAAAAAATGATTATTTTTATGCCAGCCAGAAGTTTATAAACTAAACTTTTTTTACTCAATGATTGGTTCCGCGCACTCAAGATAAAAAACAATTGTGTCAACTCTTTATGCCAGCAGATACCAGCATTATTGGGAAATGTTTGGTGATGGGTGTGGCTCATTGGCCATGATGGGATTTGAGAAGGCATGGTGTACCTGGCCCATCAGGGTGACATATGGTGCATGAGTTTAAAGGACCACATGGCACTTTCCCTTTGTTACTCTCCTTCTTGCCTTGGGCTGTGAACATATTCTCCCTGGAATAAAAAAATATTGGATGAAGAGTTTGAATGGTGCCTTCGAAGGGGCACAGTCTTACAGAGGGTTTACTTTACCAGCTGCTCACGGAGCAAAGGTTTTTTTGAAAGATCGTCGGATGCCCCCTTCCTGTAAGTTTCAATCAGCGTGGAGCCTTTTATACTTTCTTTTAATCCCTCAGCAAAGTGATTGTTTTTTTTCTTTCCCAGTCGACCACACTTACCTGAGTACACTGTGTAGAATTAACAAAGATTAAAGGGAAGAAAAGATTTACCCTTCCTGGGCCATTCTGTCTCCTGATTCTAAGGGTAGTTTGGGAGAGGACAGGGTTAATGCCCCCCGGATCGCTAACCTGAATAGCTTCCCTTCGCTTGGCTCCTTTCCTCTCCTCAAATAAACCCCGATGGTTAAGGCAGTGGCAGATTCTATCAACTCAAGGCTGATGGAAAAGTAGGATCGTGCCCACTGCCGTGAACCCCAATGTGTTCGGACAGAAACAGGGGTTTTAGTCCCTGTTTATTGTCAAACTGAAGAGATAGCCTGTTATGTGGGCCAGCATTTTTGTATTCCATAACCTCTTTGTCTCCCATTTCATACTGGTTTAGCCTAATTGGCACTAATAATCGAATCTGTTGCTACAGCAGACAGAGCCCAGAATGGCTGCTCGGATGTGTTCTACAACTACCCCCATGCTTCCGAGTCCACGCAAACCTGAAACGCTTCATAAAGTTTTGGGATTTTCCCTTTATCCTCTGTATGTTTTAGAAGCTAATGAAAAGCAAGTTTTTGAAATGTATAATGGCTTCCTTCATTATGTGAAACAAGTCTCACTGATTTTAGGACTAAAACTACAATCAGTGAAACGATGGTAGGAGAAAACGAAATGTATTTTCATGTGAATGAAGAGAGTAAGTGTTTTGCATAATTTTAATGGGAAAAGGATGAAGTGGTAGGAAATAAATGAGAAGTGCACAAGCAGAGTAAAATGCCTGAAGTAATGGTTCACCTAAGCACAAGGCGATTGTGGTCCCCAGTAGACTTGGGAGCTCTCGTTCTCCAAGGAATAAAGGCCCCGGGGGCTTTCCAACAGCTTCAAGTGAACCAGCATGGTGGCCCCATCCATCTGAGACAGAGCTTGGCCGGGATCTGCCTTAGGGGTTGCCAGAGTCAGAGTCGGCAGTCACCTGCAGAGCACGATTTACCAGGGTGGTGGGCATTGTGTCTTGTGCAGAAATACTAGCTGCTGTGCACCACTCCCCGCCTGAGTTCTGAACCAAGCGAGACAGGGTGGCTCATTGCCGTAAAAACCAATGAGGGCAAAGGTGGTGTAGATTCAGAACAAGAGGTGGTTGCTATGAACCCTGCTCAGGTCCTCTGCATAGGAGACCTGTCCCTCTCCTATATTTCGTGGAGGCATGGACCACATAGCATCCAGCACTAGCAAACAGAGCCAGGAAAGAAAAGATGCACCTGGGCATTACGGGCCAGCCCTGCTCCCAGATGTCTCTGTAGTAATCCCTCCTCCTGCCTTGGACAGACAGGGGCGACACAAAGGCCCACATGCTTCCTTGTGATCCTCCACGGGGAACAGAGGCCAGGAAAGAGGATGCACCCATGTACACAGACACATAGGAACACACACACATAAACACACACAGATATATACACAGACATGCACAGAGACACAGATACATACATACCAAAGAAAAACAGACACAAACGCAAAGACACAGACACACACAGACACAAATATAAATGCACAGACACACGTAGACACATGCATAGACACACACACACACACACACACACACACACACACACAAACACGCACATGCATAGACACAGGAGACACAGATACATACACACAAAAGCACGGACAGAAACACACAGCACACACACAGACATACATACAAACACCAGTTGTCTTTATCATCCCCGAAGGAAGAAACTAGTTTTTGTTTCTTTTTCATCTTCAAAAATTACTTTTCAAGATGTAAATAGACTCCTTCCTCGATTTTTTAAAGGTCATTTGACTGCAGCATAAACTAGAAGGAGCTCTAAATTTGGAGACTGGGTTTCAAGACCTCATTCCAGACTTCCCTGAATGTACCTTTTGCAACAGGTGGCTCCTTGAGCCCCTGTCTCGTCCACGCAATGGAAATAAATAGTGCCTGTCTGGATGGATATGGCTGTTATAAAAATCAGAGGTGGATGTGAATGAAGACTGCAAGGTGCAAAGGTACAGTTTCATGGTCATTATTATGTGTGGTGGGCATCCTTTGCCCTCAGACTGACAAAAGACCTTGGCCCTGGAAGGGGATAGAAAAATACGTGCACACGTGAAGGAAAAAGGTCTAAGAGGAGATAGGGCACCTGAGTGGCTCAGTCAGTCAAGCATCCAGCTTCAGCTCAGGTCATGATCTCACGCTTTATGGGTTCAAGCCCCACATCAGGCTCTGTGCTGATAGCTCAGAGCCTGAAGCCTGCTTCAAATTCTGTGTCTCCCTCTCTCTCTCTGCCCCTTCCCTACTCACGCTTGCTCTCTCTCTCTCAAAAATAAACAAACATTTTTTTGAAAATTAAAAAAAAAAGATTGGAGATAAAACCAACTCTACACCTATTGCTATTTTGGTGGGAGATCTTAGAACAGGTGCTCACCCAGCCACATGTGGACTGGGACATCCTGAACTCATCACCCCACATTTTGTCTCCAGGTCAACAGACATTTACTAGAAAATAAAGAAACATGAAGTTCAGTCTGCTAAATAGATGTGGGGCTCATTCTCAGGACTGGCCTTTCCACCCACCGTGAAGTTTGTTCTGTTGTTGTTGTTCTTGCTTGTTTGTTTGTTTTTAATTGGGAGAAGGAGAAATGAAGACTGCTCTTAGTTTTCATCCCCTGGTAATCTCTGGTCCCTAAAGGGGTACTTTCCTGTGGTTCCCTAGAGTTGACAGGGGTGCTGAATAAGGAGAGGAGAAAAGGCAACACTGTCTCTAAAACCATGGGAAAGACAATTTGTGAGGCAGCTTAGAATGAGTCCTTTATCAGTTTACACATTACCAGACTTTTTATTCTATTTTTTCCAGGTTAGCAGCTGGGGACCTATAGACATAATATTATGTAGATATTTTCATTACTTTTCCTTTTCTTCATTTTTTTTTTTTTGCCATGGGAATAAGAAATCATTGTTCTTACATGATTTTGCCCTTGACAGTTTAATCAGAGAAAATGCATTGCAGCCATTTGACATTTATTTATGGTAATGAAATGGACCCCATGAGGTAACCTCCTCCCTGCCCCCTTGCCGTGGTGTTAATGCACATCCGCGAGGCACCCAATACATGTCGGTGACCACACAGAGGCACCATGTGGGCAAGGTGGAGGGAACCTCGGTAGCATTTTGCACATGAATGAATAACTTTTTTTTAACATAAAAACATTTTTAACATATATTTTTGAGAGAGAGAGACAGAGCATGAGTGGGGTAGGGGGAGAGAGAGAGAGAGAGAGAGAGAGAGAGAAACACAGAATCTGAAGGAGGCTCCAGGCTCGTAGCTGTCAGCACAGAGCCTGAAATGGGGCTTGAACCTATGGTCTGTGAGATCATGACCTGAGCCCAAGTCACTTAACCGGCTGAGCCACCCAGGCGCCCAAAGAATGAATAACTTTTTAAAAAACTGGAAATGATCAGTCGACTCACTTTCAATTTCAGCCTGGTTTCATGGATTATAATAGCATCTTACCTCCTCCTTCAATAAGAGTTTACTCTGAGCTTCATTGCAAGCCATTTATGAAGCTGTGTTCCATCAGTTCATCAGAGTTACTCAATGCTACGGCAGTGGTAGAAATCCGAGCAGACCTTTTATGTGTGATGGCGTGACTCTTTTGGTACCAGGCATTATTCTTCTACGAAACTTCCCGTCAAATTAGCATTAATGGATGGCCTGTTCAGGCAGGTGCTCGCAAATGTCTGTACTGTTTTTGACATTGGTCCCATCATCACTGTGCCCTTCCAGTGTTGGGCCGAGGCTTTCAAACTCCCTCCATAGATTCAGAGTTTTTAAACCATGTTTCCAACAAACCTCCATCTTAGTCTTGTCTGGGCTCTTTGGCCCTTCACTGGTAGCATCATTCACACGGACTTTCCATGGGACAGAAGAGCGCTTCTTCACCACAAACATTTAAGTCATGAAGACCACGGTGTAAAAGAGATGTTTCTATCTGTCCACTGAGGGACACCCTCTGTCCTTTTTAGCCGCCTCAGTGCTCACAAAGACAGTGTTCACCAGCAGCAGCCACGGCATCTTGGAGGACAAGGATAGTCTGCTCAAAGGGGTGTGGTCCCTAAGTCTCACAGTGGACAGCCACTTGCAAGAAGTGGCGTGAGAGCCTCACCTGCCCCTCGTGTCCCTCCCTCTCCCCACCTAGCCCTTGTTCCCCAGCTTCTTAGCGCTGGGTGGCCAAGATGGTGTCCCACCCTCCATGCAATCTGTGTGTGGAGTGTGGACAGAGGGAGGGTCGCCACACTGGGCTGCCCTGTGTCTACACGATCAAGTTACATCTGTGCCCACAGAGGCTCTCCTTCTGTATAGCCTCACTTTACGTGCTCCGTATTCCTCCCACCAGACCCTGTGCTCTGCGGCCCTCACGTGGCACCTGCCTACAGGGCCTGGGAGATTTGTGACAGAGGACTGGAGTTTCCAAGCATGCTCAAGGAGGAGCACTAAAAGACCTATGGAGTGGGGAGACCAGGCCCCGAGGTGCAGACCCATGATAGGCATCACGGAGCAAAGAGGCATCTGTCTGCACACTGAGCCTTTGTACACATGTTCAAGATCACGCACAGAGGCTTTCCCTTGCATGCATGTGATGAAGTATCAAGAAGGAATCACCATACTTATTTTATTTTTTAAATACAGCTTCTTCAGGACTGTCCAGGGAAGTGTATTACTTAAGGCTTAGAGTTAGCCCTTATCATTGAGCATCCAGCAATTCAGCTGGCACTGACCCGGCACCTGCCCCAGGTGGCACTTGGTCCCCTTCGTCACTGTGCGGCTTTCGACCTCTCTTCCACTGGGCCCTCCTCCGTGAAAAAAGAGCAACACAACCGAACCCAACAAACATCTCTGCATAAAACCGATCGTCCCTTCGGATCAAATGTAGTGGATGATACTGGAAGAGTTTTATGGCAAATTATTGACAAGTACCTACACACCACGGTCTTCATAATAGTCATTGCCTCCCAAATGAGCAGGGGCCGAGGAAGACACCTGACAGAGGATTTGGGTTTTATTAGAGTTTGTTGTAATCTGACTAGCAAAGCATTTTCACCGTGGACCATCTGTCAGCACATGTAAATAGCCTCATTTGGTAAGACCAGATGTTCTAACAGTATTCGTTTAAACAGGAGTCTACCTGTTCTTTGATTATAGCCAGTTATGGAAGGATGCAATTTTACTATATTCCAAAATGATTTCTCTTTGGCTTTTAAATCTCCCGGTTAATGGCTCTTGTGCATCTTATTTACCCCCGCAGAAGGCGAAGAGCTCCGGAGGTAGGAATCAGAAAGCTGATTTGTCTTTTCTACTCCACCGTTAGGAATTTGGGTTTGTAAGTCATCAACTACCACCAGCCCTGGTGTCCCCTATTAAAAAGGAGGAAGTCAGATGAGATGATCTTCAAGGTCTCTTTCAACTGCTGTGTGATTGTTGTACCTTTTTAGTTGTGGCCTCAACACAGGAGCTCTGGCCTCACCATCTGCAGCACCAAACAGCTATTGCCCTGGCCTCACCTCCTTCGTAGTTACATCAGGGACGATATGCAAACACCACAGCACAGCTCTGAGGAGGACATATGAATGTTCTGAGGACAATGCCAGCCACTTTGCAGACCCTTGACTCTTCCTCTTAATTATGAGAAAGAATTTTAAAAGAGAGAGTACTAACATTTACAAATTAGTTTGGCTTTACTGAGTTCTCATGACCTGGCTGAGACCTAGTAATGGGATGGAAAACCTATGACGAAAAACATCTGCCTCGTTGGGTCCCAGATGGATGCCCTCCAGGTAAATCACAACACTCTTTCTCTCCAGGGAAGACCAGACCCCAAAGGCAAAGAGCGAGCCTCAGTTTCCTCCATCCTCATTTCCAAATGGCCCCCACTTCTGCTTGAGTCCCTGTCTCTCTTGAGATGTTAAATAGACTGGAAATTAGGAGTATTTAATAGTCCATGATAATTTAGTTCATAATAATTTTTGGACTGGTTAGGATGTGGGAACAGAATCCCTGATTTCAAGCCTCTCACTAGCTGCACAGCTAGCACGATTTCACGTAACGTAGCTGAGAGTGAATCTACCTGTCTGTACAATGGGGACAGTTGCTGTGCGGCAGTTCAGGTTGTTGTAAGGATGAAATGAGCTTAGCTCATTCTAGGTGAACCGCTTAGCACTGCCCACTACAGAAATATGGGCTAGTAACACATCCCGCTATGGAGGGGGCCCAGCCAGCCCGAGGACCCCCAGCCACTGCCATGCTTCAGGTCTTCAAAGGGACAATCTACAGATGGAGCCCATTTCCTTGGAAAGTTGCAGGGGTCTCTGGCTCCTCGCTATCCAGCTCATCCAAACCTAAAGGTCAACCACTGGTGAGGGGCTGTGTTGGCCCACCTCTTACTGCACCACCAGCGCTGTCTGTAACTCCATTCTGACTCACCTGAGGGACGGGCCCTGTTCTCAGCAGGAACGGTGACTCACTCACACACCTCAGGATGCAGGGCCATCCATGTGGTTATCTAACGTTCTCCAGCTCATGGGGCCCCCTACCCCAACACACGCACAATATATACAATGTCAGCACCCAGCGCTAGCCCATCATAATTTCTGTTCATCTGACAAAAGAGATTTTGGACAGAGTCCCTCTCAACCTCATGCCATGTGAGCAACTACCCGTCTACCCTCAACCTGGTCCCAGATTAGAAAAACCAGGCAAAGTGATTCTTCAGACTGGCTCACAGAGGCAGGACCCTGAGCTCCGTGATTGAGTTAGGGTGGTTTCAGGATACAAACGGCACATCTGAAGTGGGAAAAAGCACTTTCCTTCCTTTGAAGATTCATCTGGCCGGAGAGGAGAGGAGTGCTCCTCCGGCTTGAGATAGTCAGTGTCTCAGGCTACTTAACTATGCCGTGCTCCCTTATCCATCCAGGAATACTCAGAGTCTGCAATTTCTTTTGTTCCACAGTAGGATGTGGCTTTTACAAAATCCTTATGATATTCTTTGCAACTCTCTACAGTGTCTATTTAAAAGTCAATAATGTTAATTTGCTTGATAAATTTCCACAGATCCCAACCCTATTATGCTGTTAGCTTAATGCACCTGACTTTTAACAGATGTCTTAAGGATCCAATGTCACTAAAGGGAATACAGCACGGGTTGAAGTAGACTCTTTGGAACACTGTATTTTTAGGCACAACATCCTCAATTGGAAGAAAGATAAAAATACACTATGATAAACTGGAACCACGAGGACAGATTCACAATATGTTCAGCAGAGAAACTTGTTTGGCAATCAGAAAACAAAGAAAACCAAGTAAATTAACTCCTCTGGGTATTTGTGTGTGTGCATGTCAGGGTGATTTTGTTCCAAAATGTTTCCCATACCTTGACATTTTCTGAAACGGAATATTCCAGTTTTAAT
Organism: Prionailurus viverrinus; assembly: GCF_022837055.1. Taxonomy (NCBI): domain Eukaryota; kingdom Metazoa; phylum Chordata; class Mammalia; order Carnivora; family Felidae; genus Prionailurus; species Prionailurus viverrinus. The sequence goes on along the minus strand of NC_062565.1, from coordinate 145,600,607 downwards.
TTCTATGATAGCAAATAAATGCAATATTGTTTGGGCAGTGAAACCTGGATAGAAATTTAATTGAAGAACCATAGGCTTTACAGAGGAAAACACTTAATGATCTGCAAAACTTCAAGTGGCTTAATGAATATTTAGAAACAGACACATTTTCCAGACAACCGGATTTTTTTCTGACTTTCATTATTTTAAGGTGAATAAAAAACAAAAGTGAAACAAATTTTCCTAATTTCATGTGAGGTAGAACAGTGAGATCAAATGCACCAGCTACAGTTTGACCCAAATGCCACAGTATAAAACATGGGCATTAATGGATAAAGTTCACTAACCATCTATACTGTCATCACTAAGTAAAGGTAGAGTTCTATTGCTGGACAAGTTCACAGATCCTGTGCTTTTTTTTTTTTTTTTTTAATCATGTTCACCCGGTTTCATGATGGAAATTTTACTGATCGTATTGATGAGAAAACTCCAGTGAAGAAAAGAACCTGGCTAGATCCGCAAAGAAAACTCGGTCTAGTGGAGCCCCCACAGGGAGACTTCGAGAGAGACGTGCAGTCTCAGATGGTGTCTGACCGGCCCTTATCCCCGAAGAGGTCGGTGCTTGCGAGGGGTGTCCAGGGGCCTCAGAGAATCTGACCGAGCTGCACAAGCATCTTGGCACAGATGATTCACTGACGGTGACACATGGCGTCAACAACCCCCACCACATAGCAGAACTCCCCTGGGGAGTTTTTAAAAAACCAAGGATGTCCCAGTCCCTCCCCAAAGATTCGAAGTCGACTGATGTAAGAGGGTCTTGCCATCTGTATTAGTTTCCGCGAGCTGCCATGCCAACTACCAGACACTGGCGGCTAAAACATTTATTTTCTCACGGTTCTGGCTCAAAGTTTGTGATCGAGGTGTCGGCAGAGTTGGCTCTTTCTGGGGCCTGTCACCTTGGCTTGGACCTGGCTGTCTTCTCTCTGGCTTCATGTGGTCTTGCCTCTGTGTGTGTCTCTGTCCTAATCTCTTCTTACAGGAACACCAGCCAGATTGGATTCGGGCCGCCCTAACGACCTCCTGTCCCTTTATCCTCCCTTTAAAGACCTTACCTTCAAATACAGTCGTATTCTGAAGTTGAGGGGATTAGGACTTCCACACATGAGTTCAAGGGAAGGAACACAGTTCAGCCCTGAATGGTCTCCACATTTGTTAAAAGTTCTCCAGGTGACTTTAAAGTGCAGCCAAGGCTGGAGCTCTGACATGCACATAGCTGTCCTTGGAGAGCAATGTCACACAGCAGGGAAGGACACAGCTCTGTCAGGAGCAGAGTTGCCTGGGTTGAAATCCCGCTCTGCTCCTTACTGGCTGTGTAGCCTGGGTTTATCTCTTTATGTCCCTGGGGGGTCAGATCACTGAATACCCACCACATAAGATGATGGCAAGGGTAAACTAAGCTGGGCCGAATTAAAAGGTCATCACCAGGATTATTATTTCATGTTTGTGTGGTTTTTGTTTGTTTTATTAGGAGAGTGTGGATGACTTGAAAGTCTAAATCAGGGGTGCAGTCAACTTGGTTAATTGATTGTCTATGGCTGCCTTCAAAATACGATGGCAGAGTTAAGTTTTTACACCAGAGACCGATACGACACAAAGCCTAAAATACTTGCCATCTGGGCCTTACAGGAAAAAAAAAAAATTACCAATTCTTGGTCTAAATCAATATATAGACAATATTTGTTATGGTTAAGACCCTAGGTTCTAATTGTACACAGAAGGACCCATTGTCCTTTGTTGGAATTTCAGTTCAGATTAGTGGCTGTGTGACTTAGGACCATATATCTAACTTCTCCATACACTGGATCCATTCCTCATCTATAAAATAGGGTTAATAATATAAGTATCCTTTCCTGTCTAGGTTCATTTGTTTCCTGAGTTAGTTTCATGAAATTCAGTGAGTGAAAGAAACACATTATCCAAAAATCTTCGTTCCTGTATTATGGATAGCTAATTCCAAATAACGAAGGATACCAATCCAATCTCAACGTTACCTAAATCAGTCAATCTTAGGGTTTGACATTGAAGGTTGTTCTAACAATTAAGTAATAATATACATAAGCATACAGCCCAGTGCCTGGAATGCGGCCGAATGTCAATGCATGTTCACAAAAATAGCGGCAGGATATTGAATATAATGTTGCTGTTATTAACAGAATTGGTGTGGGGACGTGGCGGCTGTGCCCCATCCTCATTATGGACTTCACCCCATGGTGTGGCCCCAGTCACTCCCATCCACCCTCTGTATAAAGCAGAGGTAAGCAGGTGACCTTCACAGCACACAGGGCAAGAGTCAAAAAATAAATGAGGAAACAAAACACAGATAAATGCAATGTATTTCACCCTTCACTCTTATCAAATCCTCGTTAAGCTCATCATTCTCCCGGAAAATTCAGCAGTGCTGACTGCACTGCAGAGGACCCCAGGGCAGGGCCCCAGAGCTGCAGGATGTTGCCAGAAGAATGAGCAGGTGCAGGGCTGTGTGCACATGCGGACACGCTGGACGTAGACCACACATGAAATGTGCTTGCCTACTGGACCCGCTGCACAGCACAGTGCACTCTCCTTCTTCTGTGCATGAGGAAGCTGAGGCTTGGGACGGTTACACTGTCAGAGGACACACAACCAGGAAGAAACAGAGCCAGGGTTCAAACCCAGTTTCAGGTGTGTCCGAAGGACATCTTTTTCCAGGTAGAGATGACTGGCCTTGGAGGGTGAGACAGACCCATCGTGTAACCAAAGAGGCACTCCTGCTGTCCCCAGCAGTTAAATACTTCATGTGTGTTATTCCCCCAGGAGACCCTCACCCCTAGGGTTCCCTGCCAGACCCCCGTGCATGCCCAGGAGAGGGAGCTGCCTCTTCTTCTCCGTCAGCCTCACGGCACTGGCAAAGTCTTGGGCTTCTCTCCCACCGGATATGGCAGGTGACATTCAAGTAACTGTTCCTTCAAGTTCAGGGATGCAACAACGTCCTCCTGAGACCCCTCGATGGTGTGAAGGACTTGGTGGCCTCTGGAGAAGTAAAGAGAATTCTACTGACACTCAGCTCACACAAAAGAGGGAATCTGGAAAAAAAAAATTCCTGGGTTTCAAAGATAACTTTTATTCTATTCTCTTAAGAAGAAATAAAACTGAAGGTCATGGAATGTGTAGGCCAGCTACAGTGGTTGGCATTTTAAAGTAGAGAGGCATTGTTGGTGTTCGCAAGGAAAGGTTGCCTTAGCAGCTCTCGGGTTGGCTGTGATCAACAGGTGCCCGTGTCTGCCAGAGAGCACTTAGGTGCACTTACGTATCTTTTCTAAAATAAACCCTAAAAGAACTGGCCACACAATTAAGGATGAGTCTTTCCACAGCTTTTGTAACCTTAAGCCTCATCTATGCTAATGAACGAAGTGAAGTGTGTGATACCATGACTGTCATTAAAACTGAAACAAAAACCCAACGAAATAACTAAGGCCTCCCAGCACTGCCAGCCTCATGAGTCACCGGTTTTGCTGGGATGTCGCTTTTAATTGGCAGCGGGAGCCGCTCCCTGGCATTGGCATGCAGAGGTGGTCTGGCTTCTTTTAATGCTCCTTGAATGTTGAAGCTATCAATTTGAACAGACCATTTTAATGTACTGCTGGGGGGAAATAGAATTCTAACAAGAGATAGTTAACTGCTTGCACTTTTTATTAGTTTTTCTTCCTAGATACTTTCTGTGGCTCTAAATGGGATAAATTGGGTAAGAATGTATGTCAGGATACGTTTTGATTTCGGTAGCTGTTCAGAGACACTGGACTTTATTCCTTTTTTAGCTCTTGCAAATTCACAATGGATGAAAAGCCGGTATGTGTGTGTGTGTGTGTATGTGGCCACAACCGTTCATGCCTAGCAACTAGCCTAGAGAAAACAAAATAGAAAAGCAAGAAGAGGAGAATATGTCTCTAACCATATGTAGCCAAACACATCAGAAAGCATTTTCATGCCCCCATTAAATAGAAACTGTCCAATAAATCCCTGGTAACCTAGAGTCATTCCCATGTTAACAGGGTTACTTTTTTTTTTTTAACCAAGGTGTTTTCATGCTATGAGACATTCCTTTTCTAGATTATTTAATTTTTCATTTGCATTTATTCTTTTTCAACGTCTGTAGTCACGTGTGCCATGGATTTGCTGCCCTTGGCACTTTTCATGAAGCACCTTGGAAAGCTATTCGCGTCCTTTCTTACCTGATTCCAAGCTACTCGAGGGTCTTACGTGACTTGGTGGCATGCCAGCGTTTTGCAGAGGTTAAATGCTATATGGTTTCATTTATAACAGCCAAAGCTTTTTTATATGAAATATTCCACTGAGGGAAGCCCACCATTTTGAAGGCCTTATGTGGGCCCTGGCCTGGTGGGTGTTTCCCGTTTGATACACCTGCTTCCTGCAAACTCTCCCCCGTCCTCTAACACAGGTGCTCAGCCCCTCCCTCCCCTTCTCTCCTGGCCGTGGCTGTGGGTGGGAGCACGGTTCCAGAGAGCTGGCAGTCGAAAGGCAGGATGCCTGGAAAATACCACCGAAACTCTCCAGGGCAGTGCTGCCTCGTGGAACCCTGGGGGATGCAGACGGCCCCTGAAGGAATGTTGTTGTCTGTGTTCCATTTTATCTGTGACCTGTGTTGGAGAGGAAGACAATTTTCCCGTTTGGACACTCACACTTGCTGTGTCTCTTGGTTCTCTTTGGAGTGCGATTGCTGCTGTGTTACCTGTTCTTTTGTGACAAGTCTTTCGCTGGCAGGGAGCAACTATCTTTTTTGATCGTCACCGCTTTCCCTTGTCCGAGTGCCTAGTGGAGGGCCATCAGCACAGTGGGTGGGTGGCAAACGTCATCACTGGCGATGATGCCAAGGGGAACTTTGGATGCCGGGAGAAGAATACTGTCCATTGAGCTCCGTAATTTAAAAACGGCAGATCGGGTAGAACCTAGACTTATGTATATGTGAGTTTTATTCTAGTGAAATGGCAACAGCCAGGTACTTTTGAAACCTCTTTAAAAGACCATTTCGGGGGTGCCCGGGTGGCTCAGTCGGTTGAGCCTCTGACTCTTATTTGGGCTCAGATCACAATCCTGAGGTCGCAGGATTGAGCGCTACATCAGGCTCTGCACTGAGTGTGAAGCCCACTTAGGATTCTCTCTCTCTCTCTCTCTCTCTCTCTCTCTCTCTCTCTCTCTCTCTCAAAATAATAATAATAAAATAAAAGACAATTTCAAAATAATGTAATCCTTGGAAGCACAGGAAGATTTTAAGATACTCTCTGCTTTTGAAAACCCACTAAAATTAAGGAAGTTTGATTTGTTTAATTAATTTTAGTTCTGGGGCACCTGAGTGACTCAGTCAGTTAAGCCTCCTACTCTTGATTTTGACTCAGGTCATGATCTCGTGGTTCATGAGTCCGAGTCCTGCATCAGGCTCTGCACTAGCAGCATGGAGCCTGCTTGAGATTCTCTCTCTCCCTCTCTCTCTCTCTCTCTGCTTCTCTTTCTCTCTCTCTCAACATAAATAAATAAATCTTAAAAAAATATAATTAACTTTAGTTCTGAAATCGGATGGTGATGGTAGTGGTGGTATTAGTTATAATGTCAACAGTACTTTCTATTCATCAGGAACACAACACATGTGTCATGGGATGCAGGACAGAGCATCTCGTTAAGCCCTCACTTCCACTCTCCAAGGAGAAGGCACCTCAGAGGCGAAGCCTGACTAACCAGGTTTTCAAAAGAGGAGGTCATAGGGCAGAGGAGAAGGGCCTGGGGTAGGGGGGAGTGTTGTCGGGCATCCAAAGCTCAATTTGTCAGACCCCGAAGGCTCAGCTTCTTCTGTGTCTCAGCAAGCTTCCCCTGAAATCGTGGGATTCACTCAAGTGCACAGTAAAAAATATATGCCTTTTCAGGGCAAAAATTCAATCAAATTGCAGGCTGAAAAGGCTTTTGTTATTCTGATATCTTGGGTGACTAAACAAAATGAAATGTTTGTGAGCTCATTGACACCGTCCTCTTCTGAGCGCACCAAAGCTCCACAAACTCCTTCAGCTAAATACCTGAAAGCATCTCACAGACCCTTCAGCTGGAGACTGGGGCCCGGCTCCATTGAGGCACAGTGAAAGTGGAGAGCCTTTGAAAGGGTTTGTCAAGAAAGCTTTTATCATCATTAGCAGAACTCAGAAATGTGGGTCACCAGGGTAACCGCTGTCGCCCCAAGGTTTTGAGTCTGCTCAACTCCTGAATTAACTGCTTCTTCCACACACTTTGCTTATCTGCAGCATCTTTCTGCAGATCGAATAGGCCCTTGCTAGGTAGGGGAGGGGGGGTGCAGGGGGAGGCAGGGAGAGCAGGAGCTGGGACTTGAATGAGCTTCTTAGAGCCAGACTCAGGACGGGGAAAATGTGAAGAAAGCCAGTAGAGCCCAGGGCCAGGCTGGGGTCGGGTAAGATGGGAGGCCAGGGAGATGGCGGGCCAAGCCATATGGCCCTTGTGTGACCAGCTGGGTAATTTGGCTTCAGGCCTAGGGAATGGAGCTTTGAAGCAGAAAGGTTAAATATGGGTACATTTGATGAGTTGGCCGTTGGGAGTGTGGAGAGGCCAGCTGAGAGGGAGGGTGATTTGGGAGGCCAGGATGGTGCCCAGGGAGAGGCAGTGAGGCTGCCTTCGGGCCTTCTGAGACCGCTTCTGACTGCACCCCGGCTCGGCCCACACCCCATCCCCGGGTCTCAGCTGGACTCTGCTGACGGACAGCCTGCCTTCCACCTCTCCTGGGTCTAAATCATCCTGCTCCCGTCTGTTAGAAACGTTTTCTTCCCTCTTCTCCTCCGCTTCTGTGCCTGCCTATGAGGTCTAGGCTCCAGCTGCTGAGATACAACTGTCAGAAGATGTTCCTCAACTGCACATCATCCATCCTTTAAATCTTCATAGAACCACGTGTCCTCCCAATGGGTGTTGATTCTAGCACTCTAGTTACTTGTGGGCACTTTATACCTTCTGTTGGCCTCCCCACCTCAAGGACACGTGCATTACCCATCTACCCACCACCATTCCCCTCCATGGCCTGATGCAGCCCTATGTGGCATGGCGAACGTCTGCTAAGTGAACTTTAATCAGCAGTGACACCATGAGAACTGAGTGAGCATCGGGTGTGGTCGGTCCCAAAAGGCAAGTTCCCTCTCCTCAGCTCCATTTCTTTCATTCTCTGGAAAGTCTGGTCACTGCCCTCAGCTTGCTGGGGTCTCATTGTTCAGCTGGCAAATATAGAAGCCCTTCATGTTTAGCCACATCTCCTCACACAAAATAGGATGAACAGCCAAACCACGGCAGCTTTTTATTAGACCGAAACCATACAAGTGGCACTGATTCCTAATCCAACTGTTCTACAGAATCGGAAAGGAGAGCGGTAGGCCAATAATTAGAAACGTCCTATGCCGGCATCGTCCAACATTGCTCTAATAGGCAACATGTAGTGCAGTGTTTTTTTTCTCTTCTGCTTGTTTATGTGTTCATTGTCGTTCATTTTCACTCAAACTGATTGTGTAACTGCCCACAAAGCACATACCTACAAGCCGAATAAAGGAAAGTGAGTTCCTAGAAGCGTTTTAGGGCATCATAAACCCACGAAACAAAATGTGTTCCTCCATGAAGGTTTTGATTAAAATCCTCTGGCTTTGTGTTCTTACCGAATGCAGTGCAAGTGAATGTAGCACAAGTGCTTTGACAGTTCAGAGTCACCCTGCTACACAGCGGCAGTCATAAAGCTGGACAGTGTCAGCGCTAATCGGGTTCATAACGGCAGTTACGGCCATTTGTGCCCTAAATTGGAGGTTGCAGGTACCAGCAGCTAAAGCAATAAAACATCCCTTTTACTTTCTCCAGAGAGCGGCACTTCCTTTGGTGAGGGTTCCACCAATATTTCTAGAACCCTCCATCAAAAGAAAGAGTCTCTAAAGGTCTTCACAGGTGTTCATAATTGACAGACTGGTGACAGGTCTTATGGATGTATTTGATGACAGTAGCCACACTTATCCTGTCATTGGAGTAGGAAAGTGCTTTTTATAATAAAAAATAGCTTGGGGCACCTGGGTAGCTCAGTCAGTTAAATGTCTGACTGTTGATTTTGGCTCAGGTCATGATCTCACAGTTCACGAGATTGTGCCCTGCGTTGGGCTCTCTGCTGACAGTGGGGAGCCTGTTTGGGATTCTCTCTCTCCCTCTCTCTCGCTGCTCCTCTCTCTCTCTCTCTCTCTCTCTCTCTCTCTCTCCCAAAATATATAAACATTATATATATATATATATATATATATCTTGAATCAGTTGTAAGTAGCATGTTCAATCCCAAGCCATATGTCACATGACAGTGACTTGCATACCACATTCTTTCTGCTCAACTATACAGTTATTTTAGAAAATAAGACCTATTTTAGCAGCCCTTTGACGCCGAAAAATGACACTTGGCTGAATTATTTCTCAAAAAATGATCATCTCTATTAGACTATCCAGTGACTCGATCTCACTTCTTTTATTTGTAAGGTCCTCTTAGCACTCCCTGTGGTGAGGCCCACGAGGGTCCTTAGCTTTCTACGCTTCCGTCTCATGCTGTGGTTCCTCCTGTGAAACCCGATGAGGGAACACAAGCTACGGGTCAGGCGGGGCCTGGGCTGGCCAAGCTGGGACAATCAGAGGGTACAAGCCAGCTCATGCGTGACCTTTTTAGATTTGTCAGTGTACTTTGGAAGTTCGCCATTGTTCTTCCGGTGGGGTGACCGCGTGCGCCCCAGGACCCAGGAGTAAACAAGGACTCAGTGGAAATAAAATCCCAGCAGCAGATTCCGCTTATCTATCGTTAATTGTTGAATGAAGGCTTGTGTCCATTAAAGGGACTTGAAGCATCAGCCAGAGACCTCTCTACGTTCACACAGGAGTGGTACCCCAGTCCGCCCACACTGTGATAGTTTCTAGAACCATCCTTTCTGTGGTAAGGCATAGAGCAGTGTAAACACCACAGGAAATCAGAAGTATAGCAGCAGCACAGCCACGAAGCTGGTCACCCCACACAACAGGCCGGTACCTCATTTTCTTCATTCAGCAAGCAGGAGGTATTTAGACCTTCTTCTGTCCTGGCACTGAGTAGAGAGCAGATATGGAAAGGTGATCCTCCCTGTAGAGCCCAGTCTCCTCATCAGAAATGAGGAAACTAGATTCGATGAAGTCCAAATTTAAATCTCTGCCATTAATCTGCATTTAATTTTGCGACGTACTATAATCATACCAATTCCTCATATTAGACTTTGGACTGGGTCTGATGGGCAGGGGGGACAGACATTTGGCCTCCAGCTGCTGTCCCCCAGTCCCTTTGAAAGGGCATTTGTGTGAAAAGGAGGCCTGGCCTATAAATCGGCCCCTGAGCGGGAATGTTCTGGCATTTTTAAAATACACCTATATGCTGAGCCCCCAGCTGGCATTTTATGCACATTGTCTATGGAAATCTTAGCACAGGGAATTAAGCTCTCCCTGCTAAGAAGAGGTTCCCCCTGGCTGGCACATTGCCCTTCTGAGCTGACCCCTCAGGGATGTGTTGTATTCGCAAGCAATACTTGAGGACTTGACTGTTTGCCAAAGGGCTTCCTCCTGCAGAGGAGATCCAAATAAGAAATTCCGCATAAGATAATGGGTTCTAAGTAATGCTCATGCAGACCAATTTGTGCTTTTACACTTAGTTCAAATTTGTTTCATTTTCTTATTTTCCAAATATGCAGTGCCTGTTATTCGTAAAGGACAAACCCTCTGTAAGAATGCAACTCACCATACCTTCACAACTTTCTTCCCAAGCACTTTTCAGGTGGAAAGTAATTCACAAAAAGGTTTCTAGGATCAGTGTCATTCTTTTAGGAAATACTCTTTACAAAACGATCAGACCAAGTATTTTAATACAAAAGTAGAATGTGTACAGTCTGTCTTCAGTCTTTGGGATGCCTGTGGGGCAAACGTACATTTCCTGAGATCTCCGCGTCAAAGACATACATACAACATACATACAAAGACATACAGCTCCTGCGGGAAGCACAAATGAATGCTTTTCTCCCAATGCTAGCATTGCATAACCGATCACAAGAGCTGTAGATTTATTCTAATTTTCCTCATAATTCTTGTTGTTGTTTTTGCCTCTCCTGAATTATGGAACAGTACCAGAGGCAGGAACCCGGATGTAATGGACCAAGAATGTAACCTGAAAGAGCATCTCCCCACTTTTTATTCATTTGACAATGAGAAAGTTTTTAACTGATCACACATTAAGTTGTAGTAGTTTCAAAACAAACACCTTGGCTTCAATACAACAGGGATTGTTGCTTGAGTCACTCATAAGATCGTCTCCACTATTTTCAGTGTTCAGGGAAGTCTTAAGTCTCACTTTATAAATTGTATTTAGCCTGTTTATTAGACTTGGATATAGCTGTTGGCTCTACTAATGGATTTTATGTGTTTCTACTGGGGTCCCCAAACTAAATTGCTGTAACTAATGTGGCACTGTCTCTTTTTGTACCTGCTAGCTGCGGAGAGCAAAGGAGAAATTTGTCTATAATCAAAATATTAGCAGTTTTAGTTATTACAAGATGTCAAAAGGAGAGAGTATAATTTCTACCAGATTCAAAACTGTAATGAGACCTTTGAAAATGTTTTTCAAAGTAGGGCTTTATTCCTGGAATTCAAAGAAAAATGAAAAGCTGAGGTATTATGTCTATTATCAAATATTAGGTGACCTTTTGGTAGGAAGTCAAAACAACTATTGAATTGGCCAGTTCAACACAAACCCACAGATTTCTTATTTTTCTCTATCATTATCCTATGTGTACTGGGTATTAAAATGCATGTACAAGGAAAGATAAGTTTCTTAACCCTAAACAAGGCTTCTGTTATTCTCCTCTTTCCATTTTTTCTTTTTATCCTGTTTTGGCTGATCTGTAGTTTCATTAAGTCACCAGGACATAATGGGTGGCTCTAGCATACTTAGAGAATACACAGGTGCACTCAAGTAATCAATAATGAGAGAACATGGCTTTCGGATTAGAGACAGTGGAATAATGTAACATTTTACATGTAAGCCTTGTTGAAATTGCAGAAAAATAACAGAAGTTTCATTTGGATCTGTTGTCCCCAAAATGCAGCTTTTAAAAGGTCACTCCCCTACTATTCTATACTTGCTTGTAGTTAGGAGTAGTATTTATGATATTTAAAAGATCTGCTGAATAATATGACACTGGAGGTGTATATACCATATTTTTGCATCGCTGGAATCCTTTTCAGATCTATTATTCGTACATTTATTTTAAATCCTGGGTCTACATATATACATCTCTTTGATGGGAAAATGTGGTTGAAGAGAGTCAGGAAAAGTAGGCTGTCACTGTATGAACCAAACCAGGAACTATACAGGGAAAGACATGGAGGTCCCACTCTCTCTGGGACATCTCAAGCATCTTATGAAGATGCTGTGCGGGTGCCCTTTGCAGACTCACCCATAGGCTCTTGTGTGTCACTAAGGACTTTGAATTTATTGTATGTTCACATTTTTATGTCACGTGTTTTAGAAATAAGGTGCGGCTCATGAAATCCATTGCAAATTGTTAGCAGATGGGATAAACAGCTAAAGAAATAAAGTAAAAACAACTCTTTTTTGCCAACTCTGATATGCTTGCCAAGGGAGGTGAGGAGCACAGATGAGTGGCAGGTGATTTCTTGCTTAGGTTTGATTTAGATTTGCAATTATTTTTTTTAACTTTGCTAGCACAAAGTCACACACAGCATTCCGAGAATTCAGTGCTTTAAACAAAATAATAAGTCACGTTGAAAATTCACTTGGGAAAGAACAGGAAAAGCATCTAGCTTGCCAATTTCTTTTGTTTGTCTAGTTCCTTCTTGCTTTTCTCTTCATTTCTCTTTCTCGTAAATCAACTTTCCTGGAAGCCATAATGCTAATATAAACCCAGAGGAGGATGTGATGTAGGGGAGGCTCTTGTCAGATAAGATGTAAAGAGGAACACATCTCTTTCGGGCCCCAGGTGGGGTGTGAGGTGTATTAGAAGGAGAAGAAAAAGGCCTGTCCACACCCTGTTAGCACCTATCAGAAGAAACTCTGGAGCAGGAGCAGTGGGTCAGGCAGAGAAGGCTTGGGTTTCACTCCCAGAACCTCATGGGGGCCACACGGGCTGTGAAATGTATGTTCAGACACCCGCAGGTGCCCGGGAAGGTATCTCATGGTGCTGGCTATGAGCAAATGCAGTCTATGGCCCAAAGGTGAAGGCAGACGTCTATGTCTAGGAGTGACATGAGAATTGAAACCACATCTCAGGGGACCACATGGTACCATGCAAAGAGAGAGCGTTCACTGTTTGCAGAATTCACCAGCCATAGGAGCAGAGCAAGCAAGGACCATGGGAGGCAAGAGAGATAACTGCAGACACTGTACCAACCCTGAGAGAAGCCCAAGATCTCCATGTTGCTCCAAGGCAATTCTCTCCCATTACTATGAGGAAGCATGCCCAGATATGCCCAGTTGCCCTCTTGGGAAGGAAGAGAGGTGATGGGTCTCTGAGGGCCTACGTGCACCTTAAGAGGATTATTCTAAACAGAAAGGGACAGTTAAACCAGGAAAGGTTGAGATCGCCAAAATGGGCATGGTGAGACATCCTCTGTGGGTAGGAGAGCAGGGAACTACTTAATAGGAAGATTAGATCATATATTGAAGACATGAAGAGACTACATGCTTTTTTCTCTACACCAGAGGGTCGCCCATGGATTTGCCGCTATGATACACTAGGAGTGAGGGACACCAGTGTCCTAGGCCATTCCTGGCTTATATCCCTTCTCATTTGTGCATGGTCAGCAAGGTTCACCAGATCACTAGGTTTAAAGTCCACTCCTGTGGAGCAAACTGGAGTGGCACCTGTCAGGCAGAAAATGTCCTGGCTCCTTAAAGTCCTTGTCCTCCACCCTCACCCAGACTGCCAGGGGCATGGAGGGCAAGTGTCAACAGCTATCAGAAACTCAGATGCAGACCTGAAGCATTGAATAAAAAGATGGAGAGGAGGCATCTCATCAGAAGCACCTCAGAGAGTTACGTAAATTATACACTTGCTCCCAGATGACCATTCCCTGGTTGAGGATTCTTTTCCTGAGGAGTGGAAGAGATGTACTGAGGATGAAAAAGATGGAGACACTTGACTGTGGATCCAAGACCTGTTTCCCCCAGCCCCCAGGCCCTGTGCTTGCTAAGAAGAGCTTGAAGTTTCTGTTTCTGTTTTTGTTTTATTTTAAGATATTCAGGGTTGACTATGTTTTCATCACAACAGTCTACTTTCATTTTTTAATTTGGTAACACAGATGAATTGTAACAAAAATTTTCATTCCATGGCATTAGATTCTTTAGATGTCCATGCATTGGATCTATTCGTTCTCCTGACCAACAATCTATGTGAAATCCGAACCACAGCCATACAGCCGAGACGTGACCCTGTCCCAGAAATGCCAATGCAGGGTGGAAATTCAGTCTCCTGATTATTCCATCTGCACAAAAATAAGCAATGGTAGTGGTGGTTTCTTTGATTTTGTCCCTGAATTTTGTTCTTCTTGCATTCATATGTGACGCCCACACAGACATAATTCCTGCCAAATCAGTTCGGTGCAAGTAACTACCAGGGTTTATATAGAGCAATTTTCAGAATTAATTTCTTATATTCATTCATTTTCCTGGGAATGGTGATGACCAAGCTGTCTAACAGTGGGCAGTAGAGTGTGGGGGGTAAAGGTCTAAAGCCAGTGGGACCAATAGAAATATAATATGAGCCAATTTATATAATTTTAAACTGTCTAGTAGCCATATTAAAGGTGAAATTAATTTTAATAATACACTTCAGAAAACCCAATGTAGCCAAAAGATTATAATGTCAACATGTAATCAAAATAAAAATTATAAATACTTCACATTCTGCTTTTCACACCAAGCCTTCAGAATCTAGTGTGTATATATTACACCTTGAGCACATCTCAGTTCAGCCTTGCGACACTGAAACAGCCACTTGTGGCTAGTGGCTACCACTTGGAGAGCACTGCCCTCAGCTTTGATATTAAGTCACCCAAATTCAAGTCAAGGGTTAATTCTGGCACATGGGAGGAGTGACTTTGGATAGACTACCTTCTCAGACTCAGTTTCCTCATGTAGAAAATGGTAGTAACAATACTTTGCAGGTAGTTGTGAGGTTTAAATAAAATTGTCTATCCAAAGAACTCAGCAAGCGGTACATGGTGAAGACCTCTGTAAAAGTCAGCTATTGTGATGTAAATGGATATTATTATTGTAGATTTTACAATAGGAGAAGCTGAGAGTCTAACAGACATCTACAGATCTATCAAGAGAAAAGAAAAGAAAAGAAAAGAAAAGAAAAGAAAAGAACTCCTGATTTTATTACCATGAAAACAGAACAGTAAAACAGAGGAAAGTAAGGAAAGAAAATCAGCTTATCAAGTTAGAATTTTCCTACAGTCTCCCAGCTATTCTGGGCATCCAGAATGTTTTGTTTTATCTTCAGGTTTTTGTTTGTTTGTTTGTTTGTTTTTAATGAAGATAGTTTCTGTAAAGGTTTGCTTTACCAGCTTGCTGAAAATCCCCATGCTAGTGACCACATGTCCCCCAGCCTCATGCTGTCTGGGTCCTTGTTATCTTCCTGGATAGTCTTTCTGTGATTAACAAACCAACTTTCTAGACCTGGGGGATTTGGATCCACCTGACACTCTACTGGGACTTTTTCTCTCCACCAAGGAAAGAGCTGCTGCCCTCTACTGTAAAGTACTGTCCCCTTTGTTTCATTTTGCTGTCACTTCCACTTAACCAGAGTCACTAAGAAATGAAGATTTAATACGGTGTCAACATAGCGTCAACAGGCAGTTCTTTGATGCCTCTTGTGGTTCTTTGACCTGTGAGCAAACAGCAATGACAGGCAGCTGAAATCGTCCTCATTAAAAAAAATAATAATAATATGTTTAATTACACTCAGAGAAAGTAAGACAAGCATGAAGTTTCAATCTTCTTAGATGGTCTCGTGGATTAAAATTAGGAATATACTTTTGCATAACAAAAGTAATGTTGTGAAAGGAAGCAGTTGGAGTATGTGAGAAATGATTGCATCTGTACGAGCTGTCTTGGGGCAGTCCTTACTGGATTGAGCTCGGCCTACACATTACACCACTGAAGCATTCTGCATTTTTATGTGGCGGTGCAAGAGAATTTAAATTTTATGCACAATTAGTCTGGTATTGATGTGTAGTTTGCAGGTAGGTTTGGGCATAAAGCTGAGAATAGGCCTTTAGTGTACTTTTTTAGGTTTGTTTCATTTGTTTTGGGGGGTTTTTCGTTTTGTGTGTGTGTGTGTGTGTGTGTGTGTGTGTGTGTTTTGAGGGAGAGGAAAGTGGTAGATAAAAGGAAAAGCTGGAAAAAAAATTTAGGCAAACAAACAAAAACTGGACTTGCTTTTTTACCCTGAAAGAGGGTCTAGTATCATTCACTGATGTCTGTGGTTATCCAGGTGAAGCACAAAGTACTTCCCTTGTGCATCTCTCATTGAAGTTGTTCGCATCCCGGGGCAATAAGGTCAAGAGAGGGAAAGGATTCTCAAACAAAATAACTTCTTTTTTCTAAGCAGTCGTTGAGAAACCAGAGCCATGCTTGGAGATTTAACAAGCGTGGGACATAAAATAGTGGTTCACTCAAAATGCTTCGTAGACTAATAGGAAAAAAATACGCCACAGTTTGCTCGGACATGCGTTGTAGCACCAAGGTAACATTAATTTAGCAAATTATCATGAATACAGATTAGCTCCTCCGCCCCTGTAAAATCCCTCACCGGAATGTAGAGGTGGGAGGGGCAAGGCAACCCGGTAGGGTCCTGTGTACTAACTCCCCTAGCTCATTTTGGTAAGGTTTAGAATCTCTCTTTCTCACAGTGTTCTTCCTTTGTTGCAGTTCATTTATGAATGAATTGGAGAATGTATTAATGAGCGTAGAATCTACAGATCTAACCAAACAATGACAGTCACACCTTTCTGTTGGCAGTTCATGGATGGCTTCCTAGGATTTTAACTGAGCCACAACGTCCCGCGCCGTCTCCTACATAAGACATGCATATGCCTCAAAGCTACTATGTGACCTATTAACTTGTTCAAACCTCTCTATGGTGAAAATATAGCTACAGAAAAACCAGAAATAATATAAATACCATTAAGTCACCATACTAAAGTTTGTAATTACATTTCTCCCTGAAGATTCTGCAGTAACTACAAAATATGCATGTTCCTGTTTCCCGAAACAGCAATGCTGGTTTTAATTTATTCTAAATTCTTCATGAACATATTTAAAGGTTTTGAGGAAATACAGATTGTTAGTAATGATGCAAGGGGATTTTTGTGCCATCAGCATTGTCCCAATTTGCCAACAAACTGCTAAAAATATTCTCAGGTACCAAATGAATGCATCGCAAAAAAGGCGCGCACATCACCAGGGGCAGGACGTTGCTTCCTGCCCTGACCCTCCCTTCAAGAGTTTAAGATTAGTTTAAAGTTTAAAAGGGACAGTATCAGCCCCTTCCCATCCCCTGGAGGAGAGTGTGGGACACTGTGGTGTTGTGTTGCTTTCCCACATGGAGAACCTTTTGCTCCAAGCTGCAAAGGTCACCAAATCAAAGAAGCACACAGAGCTCTAAGTCAGGAGGGAGCTAAACAGTAAAGCAGGAAAAGGGGTCTAGACTAGTTGACAAGCCATGAGAGAGACCAGCAGTGTATCAAAGTTAGTGTGTGCAGCAAGGCGTAGACAGGAGGGCTCAGAATGCAGGAGCAGGGAGAAAGAGAAAGAAAATGAAGCCAGTGGTAATCCTGGGCAAGAGGCCAGTATATCCGTTGGGGCTATGTGAGGCTGCAAGCAATAGAAAACCCAACCACAGGTGCACACGCAAGGAGAGGATGATCTTCTCACATCCCAAGGTCAGGGGTAAACAGTTCCTGAGGTTAGTTCATGGTCTTGTGTCAAGGCAGATAGCCCTGCGGTTTTCTCTCCACCTCTGTCTCACAGTCGGATTCCAACCATCAGCTCCCACTCTGTGCGGAAGAGCCAGGTGTGGCCCCACATCAGGACTTCTGCTCTGTCTCATTGGCCATGACTGTGTCATGTGCCCCCCCTTTTACTGAGGGAAGGCTGGGTACGGGCTGCAGCACTGTTGCCGTACCCTTTTGCTGCCTTTTCTTTGCCCATGGTGGCAGTTGTGTTTATACGGCTGGACAAATTGGTGGCATAGCAGTCGTTCGGGTATCCCGAGTCATTTCTCTTACTATCACATTACTGTGTCCTCCTCACCAAATTTCAGATCTGAGTTTGATGCTGTGACCCCAGAGCCCATTATTAAAGACAAATGAAAAGTTGGGAAAACTTAGTAGACATTAAAATAATTAATTTTAGTAAGTAATTAATTTAATAAAATTATTAAAATTATCATTTCAGTTAAGTTTGGAGAATATCTGGGGGAAAATAGGTTATTAACATATGTTATATATATTATGTATATTATATATGTTACATGTATTATTGTGTTATAGATATCCTTCCTGTTAATTAGCATGTTGATATAATAACACATCAGTTATATAGTATATATGTTATATAGTAATATAATATGATATTAATTCATAGTTAATATGTATATGCTATTAACATATTTATCCCCTGGATATTCTCCTAGACCAGGTATTTAGAACTCACTGAAATAAAAATATTTTTAATCTCTCCCAATTTCCCCTGACTTCTCATTTGTTCTAAATAGTAGGCTTTGGGTTATTTTTGTTTATTTAAAAAAAATTTTTTTTAATCTTTATTATTTATTTTTGAGAGAGAGAGAGAATGAGCAGGGGAGAGGCAGAGAGAGAGGGAGACACAGAATCCGAAGCAGCTCCAGGCTCTGAGCTGGCAGCACAGAACCCAATGTGGGGCTTGAACCCATGAACTGTGAGATCATGACCTGAGCCTAAGTCGGATGCTTAACCGACTGAGCCACCCAGGCACCCCGGCATTGGGTTATTTTTAAAGTGTGGGGAGTCAAGGAGGATTCAGTGTAGGAACATAAAAAGGTAGTTCAGAAAGGGACACGACACAAATAATAGCACAAAATGCACCTTGCTGGTCAGAGACTCATGTCCATACATACACACGTATCTCTTCACCAGAAACAGTTCTTTTCCCATGCTGATGCTTCTGAGGACCCATCAGACTTTATCTTGTCATGGAAATATGTTACTTCACCCAGTTGTCTCTTTCTCTCTCTCTGTCTCTCTCTGCCTTCTTTCCCTAAAAGGTAGAATTAAGAAACTCCTGTTATTGCCAAGAGGGTAAGAAGGAGAAAATACTGTAAGACCAACAAGATGACCCATCTCCAAATATAACAGAGCGCCCTGGTTGCAACTTGACATTTTGAGATTGATTCGGGTGGGGGAAGGGAGAGTGATATTAAGTGAGGATTTTGTTTGAAATTCTGTAAATGTCGCTTGAATTTTGCCAGCTGTCAAAATCTCCTCTGTTAGTAAGACCAAAAAGATTTGTCTTTATAAAACTTGACATTCTCATTGTATCTTAACACCTGAGACATTGTACAATTTTATGTAGGTGATGTGTGTGCGTTTAATAATGTAGACAATTTTGTACACGTATGTGAAATAATATCAATTATTTAAATGCACACATTAAATACCTAAGAAACGTCTCAGACATCTAACTCCAGGAATATTTAGAAATATGGTTTAAATGCAGCCCTGATTTGGGGCGCCTGGGTGGCTCAGTCGGTTAAATGTCTTCGGCTCAGGTCATGATCTCGTGGTTCGTGGGTTCGAGCCCTGTGTCAGGCTCTGTGTTGACAGCTCAGAGACTGGAGCCTGCTTCAAATTCTGTCTCCCTCTCTCTCCAGCCCTCCACCACTCACACTCTCTCTCCCTCTCAAAAATAAACATTAAAAAAAATTAAAAAGTAAATGAATGTATTCCCGATTTGAATCTGCACCTCTAAATTAATGTTAGTGTATACCTGTTAGTATAGCTATATCTTAAGAGAAACCAGTACTTTGTGACAGCACGCATTTGTCCATATAGCTATAAACACAAGGGTTTTAGTCATAAAAACTGTTCTCAGGCTTTCTGCAGCTTTGTTTAAAAGATTTGTTTCTCTTTGTTTCTTGTTGTTGTCACTGAGTTGCTCCACAGAGCCCTCTTTGATCCTCGTGAGTGGGGTTTCTTATTTTAAAAACTTTAATGTGATGTACCCATCAGTGGCAATATTAAATGTGATGGGTAGAATTGTAAAGAGGCTCCCCTCCAAGATTCTGTGCCCTAGTAATCGCATCCAACACGCACCTAGCTACTGCTATAGAGCTACAGCCTTGCAGTAGGAAGAAGGTGCCGAATTTTTCAGATGAGCCCAATCTATCTCTTGAGCCCTTTAAAGCACAGACAAGTCTCCACTGGGAGCTGGAGTGATGTGGCAGAGGAGAAAAGCAGAGGGGAGGTTGGGACAGAATGGGAGGTCAGGGCCAACAGAAGCACCAGACACATTCAAGAAGCCATGACAGGCTTTGAAGGAGACCCTAGCTAGGACCCAGGTGATCCCAGAAGCTGAGAACTACTCCCAGAGGACAGCACAAGGAAACAGACACCTCAGTCCGGAAACTGAATGGAAATCTGCCTACACCTGGAGTGAGCTTGAAGGTGGATCCCAACCCAGAGCCTCCAAACAGAAATGCAGGACTTGGAGTTTGGTTTGGGGACTCCAAGCAGAGAAGCAGCCCAGCCACGCTGCAGCCAGACTTCAGACCCACAAAAACTGAGATATAAATGGGTGTGGTGGTGATTTGTTATAGCAGGAAGAGAAAACTAATAACCATAAGACAGAAGTAAGTTTCAGCGTCACATTTGCCTTGCACATGAGCACACAGGCTTTCATTATTTCTATGCCTTCAATTACATTGACCATGTTTCCATCACAACTCTATTGACAGTCCTAATTAAATAGATTTTATGTACTCAGTTATTCACTGGGCTCCTTTGACTTGTAAAAGTAGTCAAAATTCACTGCAGCAACTGATATTTGGATTGTTTTAGCCATGAAAACATGGCTTTAAACTTCTGTTTTAGTGTATCAGTAGTTCAAAGTGGTAAATCAGATTTCATTCCACCCCTTCAACGCAGCAGAGGCTGCCCTTTATAATTGGAGTAAAATCTAGACTCAGTCTAGAAGACCCCATGTTTGACCTCTACATCTTTGGGGACACCCTGTGACTCCCCACTCTGCTGTCACAGCCACCAGCCATGTAGTTCTCCTGTCCAACACAGGCTCCTTGGGTTGACGTTGGGTGACTGCATGGCTCTGAGCACTGGAATCATCTTTCCCCGCAACATTTTGCTGAGCTGGTAGCCTTTCTCAAGATCTGTGCCCAGCCTTCCCTGGACCACCCCAACTGGGACAAGCTATCACCAGCTTTCAGGATTCCTGCTCTTCATTTTGTTTCTTATGGCACCTACTATCAAGTGGAAGGAAACTATGTGTTGTTCTGCATGTTTATTTCTTCTCTTGTTCACTGCTCTATCCCTACCTGGTGCCTGGCAATGCAGTTTCTGTGTATAAAATCCTTAATTACATATTGATTAATTAATACATGCATTTAAGAACATATATTTTGAATAACAAATGATTGAAGTGATCCATCAACAAGGAGTGATTAAATACCTACTCTACTGTCTAGTTTGCCTACTATTTTTAGAATTGTATGCATGTGTTTTGGCAGTGCTGAAATTAAAAAGGATCTCACCCAAGGGAAGTGACAATGCAAGTATAGAGCTGAGCTCTCCAGCATCTCTGTGCACAGGCTTTGCCTCTTGAGAAGGAACCCCTCACCCACTGCAAACGGGCTCCTCAGTCAGTGATGGGGCAAGTGGCTTCAAGCCTGCTCCCTTCTTTGCCACATACAATCGTGTTTGTAATTATTCCTTAGGGTTGCTAGAATGAGTAATGAAATAACGAAGTTTAAGTCCTTAGCATAGTGCTTGGCAGGTAATGAAAGTCACTATTCTCTAGTAATATGAATAATAATGATGGTAATTTAGAATAATCCTGCATTATGAATCACTGACTTATTTAAAAAACTTTTCTTTTTCTTATTTTGTGGAATCAAATAATGCCCTTAAAAAATATATCAGTGAGGGGCGCCTGGGTGGTTCAGTTGGTTGGGCGACCAACTTCAACTCAGGTCATGATCTCGCAGTTTGTGAGTTCAAGCCCCGCGTTGGGCTCTGTGCTGATGTCTCGGAGCCTGGAGCCTGCTTCGGATTCTGTGTCTCCCCCTCTCTCTGCCCCTCCCCTGCTCATGCTCTGTGTCACTCTGTCAATAATAAATAAACTTTAAAAAAATTTTTTTAAATATATCAGTAACTTTTCCCTTTAAACATATGAGGGACAATCCCTTATTTCTAATTATTTAAAACAAGTTGGTTGTTTTTGAAGCTGTATTTTTCTTAAGTTTATTTATTTTGAGAGACAGAGAGAGAGAGAGAACACGTTGGGGAGGGGCAGAGAAAGAGGGAGAGAGAGAATCCTAACCAGGCTCTGTGCTGTCAGCCCAGAGCCCAACACGGGGCTTGAACCCACAAACCATGAGATCACGACCTGAGCTGATATCAAGATGCTTAACCACCTGAGCCACCAAGGCTCCCTTTGAAGCTATTTTAAAAGCATCATCATTTTGCATATTTGGGGTCCTCCATGGCAGTGGAGGGCTTGTGATAGCAGGAGAACTCTTAGCCTGGGTTCAAGCAGCTCAGACTTCTCCCCAGAGCCCACACCCCTTAAACCTGCTTTTGAAGAGATCCCTCCCTGTGGAGTAAATGTAACAGAGCCTTCACTTTCACTTGCAGTGTTTTCTCAGATTTTTTTTTTTTTTTGGTGTAACATGACAAAGTATACTTTTTTAAAGGCAAATTCAATATATCTAAAACCTCAGGCCTCACTCAACTTTGCCAACTGGTCCAAATCCTTCCTCCTGCTTGCTTTCTAGTTTATTTAATTTTATCAGAGAAACACTTGTTTGTACTTTGAAGTGTTAAATAGCCCCAACTACTCACTTCCCTTATTCTTATAGAATCAATTTTATCAAGTATTTACTAAGATAACATTGATTCAAAAACCATTATCAGGGCACCTGAGTGCCTCCCTCAGTCAGTTGATCATCCAACTCTTGGTTTTGGCCCAGGTCACGATCCCAGGGTCGTGAGATCGAGCCCTGTGTCAGGCTCCGAGCTGAGCATGGAACCTGCTTGGGATTCTCTCTCTCTCCTCCTCTGCCCCCTCTTCCCTGCTCTCATTCTCTCTCTCTCTCAAGTTAAAAAGTATGTATCTCGTGGCTAATTGACAGTGTTTTCTATTTTCTCTTGGTGAATAAAATGATAATTTTATTTTTTTTTTAATTTCAGGGGGTTGAGGGTTGCACTGGATATAGATGCCATAGTCTACCACCCAGGCAAGAGAAAGGGGATGAGGTGTTACCACTGGACTCATTCCTGAAATTTCCCTGATTTTGGTATAGCCTCTCACCGCCTGCTGAGCTCTGCCAGGTGGGCTGAGTCCAGATCCCCTCTGCATTGACTTCTTTGTAACATAAACCTGTCTTCAGCCTTTCTGTAGCCTGGGTTCCTAGGGCAGGGGCTGGGATCCTATGATCTACTTGCTCATAATATTTGATTTCCAAGCCATTGTTCTCATTTTGCCCTTCCTTTGCTCTGAGTTTCCCGGGTGCCTGGTGTTTCAGATCCCGAGAACTTGCTGAGCTCCTGCAGCATGGACAGGCTTGTCCTCATGGACTTTCCGCAGCCACGTTTCAGCTCTTTGCTCTGCTGCGCACTGGCCAGTGTTCTGTCTGCATTCCGCACCTGCCTGACGTCTCGCCCATGATCTTGCCTCCTCTCTCAGACTCTTCGTGGTTGCAGGTTTCTTCCCTTTCTGTTTCTTCAGTGTCACTTTAGTGGGGCCTGCAGAGGTTGGACATTTAGACACGTTTGTCCCATCTGCCCTGCAGAACTGAAAGGCCTTGCTCTTCTCTGGTGACTGTCACCACCATCCACCGCTGGTCAACACGCAAACCCTGACGTGACCCCAGGCTCTCTCTCACCACATCTAGTCACCACGTCTCGTCAATGCCACCTACTAATTAGTGCTTAATGTGTGTCTCACATCCATTCGCAGAATGTGGAGCAGCTTGGGAACCCAACTCCAGGCGGCGGCCTGTTTTTCAGGCGGATCCTACAGTCATGACTCTAAAACAGGAATTTGTGTCGCTCTCTTTAAAACCAACTTACAGTTTCCCCAAGCCTTCAGGATAAAATTCAAGTTCTGTATCATGAATAGAAGGCACTTTGTTGGGTACGAGACCTTTTGTACAATTTTGTACAAGACCTATGTACGATTTCTTCTTGCCTCCATCATCTCCTCCACTGCCACACAAGGTTCATCAGAGAGCTTCCTCAGGTGGGTTCTTGGCTCAGGGCCTTTGCACATGTGTCTGCACCTGCCGGAAAATTCCCCCTCTACTTCTCTGCCTGATCTCATCGGACCTTTTCCCTCTACCACATCACCCACCAAAAGACTATCATTTCTGTTTGGCATTATTCCCTAGAGAGGATAGTCCCTTGCCCCCATTCACTACTGCCTCAAAAATCTGTCTGCCATGGCTACTACTAATACAGACTGTATATGTGTTCTATTTGTAAATGTATGCCTATATGCGTGAATATGCATATATTTATAATATGTATATATTCGTGATAATATAAAATATATATTATATCAATACCAATATCTACATATTACGAATATATACATATATATACACATATATAACATATGCACACACACATATATATATCCACACATATATATGCACACACATATATATATACACATATGTAACATATGCACACACACACATGCACATACATAAATACGTTCTTTTTTCCACAGAAGAAAATGAACTGTGGAATTTTAATGCTTTTTTATACAGATGTTTAATAATCTAATGTGAAATTCTCACCTTTAGAGAGGTGAATGGTACGCTAATTTCCCTCTTGCAGCTCTATCTGAAAATCTACTTCACGTAAATAGTGAAGTGAGAATACAGAAGTAGTTGATTTTTTTTTTAAGTACCCACCAGTCCCAACATGGGGCTTGAATTCATGATCCCAAGATCAAGAGTCACACATCCCACCAAGTGAGGCAGCCAGGCTCCTCAGAAGTAGTTGCTTCTGAGGAACTCAAATGTGTAACTCTAGAATATAGAATAAGGGCACATGAAGTCTTAGGTTTATTCTAACTTAATTGTATCTTAATCAAAGAGGAAGAAATCTAGTCTGAAAGTACTGGTTTCAATGTCATGTAAATCCCATTCCAGTGCCTCTACTTCACGTGTTCAGATACAGCCTGGCACTGGGTGGGTAGAAGCACATGTAATCCCTGTAAAACAGGACCAGGGCTGTGGGTGGGGTGAGTGTGAGCAGCTACAATACAGGTTCGTCCTCCAGTGGAATAAACTCCATCTGACTTCGATTCTGTCCACCCATTGGCCCCAAAGATGGATATTGTCCTGGGGAGATGTTATTGGAGCAAATAGGAGGCTGAATTGCTATTGAGTCCCCACCCTTACTGCTTTGCTGGAGCCTTTCTATTTGTGTTACATAAATACTGCCTTTTCCTCAATGCAGCTTTATAAACTCTACTTTGAAAACCTGCTTGGGGCGCCTGGGTGGCTCAGTTGGTTAAGTGTCCACCTCTTGGTTTCGGCTCAGGTCATGATCTCACAGTTCGTGAGTTCAAGCCCCACATCGAGCTCTGTGCTGACAGTGTGGAGCCTGACTACAATTCTCTCTCTCTCTCTCTCTCTCTCTCTCTCTCTCTCTCTCTCTCTGCCCCTCCCCTGCCCATTCACTCTCTCTCTCAAAATAAAGAAAGTTAAAAAAAAATTAAAAAATAAAACCTGTTCAAGCTGAAAGCTCAAAGTATATCTGACAAATTGGTCTTGGTTGTCTTCGTTTTGAAAGCTTTTTTAATTCAGAAGAACTTACAGAGTTTTAAGTGTTGGGCCTCTTGTTGAGTTTCAGCACTCTATGGGAAAAAAAAGTGATCTCTGTGTAATGTTAATGTAGCTTTGTCTATTGGTGTAAAAGCCTCCTACTCTGCCTCCCTGTCTTACTATGGCTTGCAGCTCAGTGGCCCACCTAGCTTATTCATCTTTAAAGGCCCAGGTCAACTTTGGTGTCCTTCACAAGAGCTCACTGCTAAAATCATGTCATTGCACATTAGTTCCTACAGAAATTCTGTCTGCTACCTCCCCAAATCCCAGCAAAATAATGCTGAAGTAATAAAAAGAGTGTGTATCCACAAGAATAAAAA
Source organism: Prionailurus viverrinus (assembly GCF_022837055.1). Taxonomy (NCBI): domain Eukaryota; kingdom Metazoa; phylum Chordata; class Mammalia; order Carnivora; family Felidae; genus Prionailurus; species Prionailurus viverrinus. The sequence goes on along the minus strand of NC_062565.1, from coordinate 145,575,052 downwards.
GTTTGGAAAGGGAGAAGAGTCAGATGAGAAACGTCAACAATTTGAAAACACAGAGGGAAGAGAGTGAAATAGAAGTCTGTCGATGAGATACCAAGGGAAGATGAGCAATTTAGCCCTGATAAGCACCCTTTTAAAGGTGGTCTACCCCTTCATATTCTGAGTCTCGTTTTCCTCACTTCTCAACTAAGGATGAGTTGGTCTACTTGGTCTACCTTGAATGTTTCTTGTGCAGATCAAGTGAAGTAATGTGTGTAAAGAGCTTTGAAAACTGTGTAGACCTTTATAAACGAAAGTCATTATTCATGTCCTTATCATTCTGCCTTTTATTATATTTCTTTGTTTACATAGTTCCTCAATTAAGCTATGGGCTCTTGACAGGCAAGGATTATATCTTGTTTATATTTTCTAGAGTCCCTAGGGTGTTGAACATCATAGGCATAAAATGTGGATGTGAGTGTTAAATGAAAGAAATAGAAATTATGCTAAATGTGTAAATCTGTACAAAAAGAAATCTGGTCTTTTGAGCAATAACTTGGTGCTGGAGATAGTTGATTATTTACCATCCAGAAATCCACAGAAAGCAAGGCTCTTAGCAATTCTCGCCCTGACATTTCTGTCTCATGCTCTAATATCCCATAAGGGACTACTCAATATTAACATTTTCTATAGGAATATGACATGTCTAACAGGGCTGAGTGGCAAACGGAAGTTAAGTCCAAATGAATGAAAACTTGTGTATGCTCAGTAAATCATACTGATCTTCAGTGATAAGCATCATGGAAGGCAAGGCTGTATTGAGTTTCACTTGCACCCAGATTTATTCTAGCAAATTAGTTGTATGGGAAGTCCTTCTATAGCTTGAGCACTTGGTGTAAAAATCCATTATGTTAATACTTAGTAAATAACATGAATTCTAATTGTGTCTGGACAGTAACTTTGGAAGATAGATGATACATACATACATACATACATACATACCTCTCCCTCAAAAACACTTAGATCAAAATATGATGACTGGATAACAGATTTAGTCAGCCTATGAGGAATGGAAAGTACTGTGAATTATTTAACTTTATATTGGATTAGCTTCTTTCGATATTTATATAACATTATAAACACCCTATTAGAAAATCAAAGGCTTTAGTTTTGTCAAATACGTCATGTTTAAATAATGACTTTAAAAGCCATTATGCCTTTTGTTTCTGTTCCACTTTTGTTCCTTAAGCTAAAAAGAAAAACAGAGGTATTCAATACAAAATCAAATGGCAAATACTTAAGAATGTGATATTGAGTAATTTTAACTAATGATTTAGGCAAGATTCATATAGTATAGGAAGATGTTGTAAATTGCCAGTGAGGAATTCTCGTTAAGAAATACACTAGTGAGTTAGGAATGAGTGAGTGATCCCCACGGATTAATGCAATTCATTTCTTAATAGGGGTCTGATTTGTTGTTGTTGTTGTTTATCTAGAGATTGGGGAATCGTGGTTCTAAATTATTTTCTAATGTTTTGTCCTACCTGTAATATTATGACTTAGCTGTTTTACCAATGTATACTGAGAAGAGGGAGTGAGAGAGGAGAGGAAAGGGGAAAGATGGAAGGAAAGATTGTGGTCTCCCTTGTTCGGAGAACTTGGTCATTCATTTACTTTTGAAAATACATTACCTTCTTCAGGGATGGAGATTATAACTTACTAAGTTATAGTCTCTCATATACTCTTTAACTGTTGGCTTCTAGTGAGTAGTTCAGTATCAAAACCTTGTACACTAATGGATAACCAACAAATTCTGATATTAAAAATAATATACTTTCAATCATTATCATTAAAATACTTCCTTTATCATCTTATAACACAAAAAGTTAATAGAGGATCATAGGATCTGGATTAGCTACTATGTATGTGTGTCAATGTTACCTTTACTGTAATAGTTTGGTGTGATTTGTTCTTGTTCACATGACCCATGAACCTTAGTACCATATTGGAGATAAATACTGGACACTTATATTTGTTCTATAGCAAATTTACCTGTTCTTGTTAAGGTTAAGACCTTCATCCCCATTGGGTTCTCTTCTTTTTTTGTTGATTTATGGAAACCCTTTATATACTTAGGATAGAAAGGCTTTGTATATCAAATATTTGAAAAAATGTATTTACCTTTTTCTTTTTCATATGGTTAACTTGGTCAATGCTCTCTTTCTTTTATATAGAACTTTTAAACTTTTATAAAGACAAATTCTTATCTTTTTCCTTTGGATTCATTTTGCAAGGTTTCTAAAATAATGCTATTGAGATCTGATAAGAGTTATATTACAAGTAAAGCATATTTTCCAGAAGAATCAACTCCGTACAGAATTGCATTTCAGTTCAGAAATGTGGTATGTGATTCTACCTGTCATCTTTGGCTGTTTAGTAAAGTTCTGTGTGTTATTCTTGCTGTTGTCATTGTTGTGTTTAGCATGTGCATATATACTGTTAAAGTTTTTCCTGGGCATTTTTAGTTTTTATTGCCAATGTGAATTCATGTTTTTCATCATATTCTCCATCTGTTTTTTGTTTGCCTATAATGCTGTGATTTTTCCTGTATTGAATTTGAACACAGTCAGCTCCTTCATTCATCTCTCCTAGTTCACTGAGGTTTCAGACAATAGAAATATTAGTGTGTACGCAAAGAACAAAGGACTTACCTACCATAGACTTGAAAAATGTTACATTTACTGTGCCACCCCCAGTGTTTTCCTTTTTGCCAGAGATTTGCGTGTCTAGACAGGACAGGAGGGTAGGCGAGGGGTCGGGGGGACAGGAATACACACTCTATTGGACAACTCCACAGGGACTGGAATGGCCTTCATTAACACTGGAGGGAGGGATAGTAAACATAGCTTATTTACAGAAATGTCCCTAGTTCTGTTATTGAAAGTAATATATGTTAGGTTGGTCTAAAACAAAGTTTTTCAGTGTAAATTGTTTCAAGTTTTCGATCTTCAAGTTTCAAGATTTCCCCCCCAGGATTCAAGAATGTATCCTGTGTCTTCACATAGAAACTAGAATGATCTTTATAATACTAGAATCGCTTCTCATCACTTTAGTATTTTCTGTTTTTTAAAATTATGATTATTACTTGCTTGTTTATTCTCTGTCCCCTCCTCTTCCTAGACTGTAAGCTTGACAAGCTTGTTTCATTTATCACTCTGCCCCCAGCACTGAAAACAGTTATGCATGCATTTGCCTCTAATACACACTTGTTGAATATCACTTTCCCTGGCCAAATGTTGTTGATCAAAGAGTTCCCCTTCCAGATATAACACAGTTGTGATGCTCTATGTGAGGAGCCATTTACCACTCAGTTGGTTGATGGACTTCATGAATCTTCTATAAGGTATCTTAAGCCTTATGTATACTATCCTAGGTAGTAAAGTCATATAAAAGACACTTCTTACTTCTTGAGCTAACCTTTTTTTAAAAGTACGTGGTACAGAAGGACACATGTAGCAGACAAGAATATTTCTTCCTTTGCACACATATATTTGGAAAATATGCCTTTTCTTGGGTAAAGAGACTAAATGTGGTTAGTATTGGAGACATGACATCAATCTACATTAACATGAGCTTGCCAGTTGAACAGAATGATAGTTATCTACAGCATATTTCATAGGAAGTGTTTCATAGGAAGTGTATTAATTGATTAGTATTGTCTGTGTTGATTAGTACACCAGAGAAGACCCACCTAGGGGAAAGAAACTGCCTAAATTATCTCTGTGTCTACGTGATCTAGTACTTGGGCACAAAGCATGATCAACAGACACTTGCAAAGGGAGTGACTCATTGAATCACTGAGTTAGAATGATCCCTGGCAAGCCTGGGTTTGGAGCGGGGGGAGCAGGTCAGGACAGATCAATGAGGACAGAAAGAAAAAACGGTTCAGGAGAGGGTGATGCACTATGGCATGTTCCCTAGCAGTGGAACAGGATATAGCTCGGGCTGATCAGAATGAGTAAGGGCAAGAAAAAGAGCAAAATGAGGCGCGAAGGAAAGAGGGAGAAAAAAGAATAACACTGAGGGCAGGAAGAAGATCGGGCTATTCAAAGCAACTTTGGGAGAACTTTCAAGAAATCAACTGAGCTTTTCTTTTTTTAATTTTTTTTTTTTACATTTATTTATTTCTGAGAGACAGAGAGAGACAGACAGAGCACAAGCAGGGGAGGGGCAGAGAGAGAGGGAGACAGAATCTGAAGCAGACTCCAGGCTCTAATATGTCAGCACAGAGCCCGATGCGGGGCTTGAACCCATGAGAACCGTGAGATCATGACCTGAGCTGAAGTTGGACGCTTAACCGACTGAGCCACCCAGGCGCCCCTCAATCAGAGCTTTTCTAAGAAAATGAACAATAAAGAAGAAGTTATGTCAAAACTGAACTCCTCATATGGTCAATTAAAGGTTAATGGTGTACATTTTAAAGAGGTTGTTGAAGGGAGGAGCATGGTGTGTTCTTTAATGAGGCGTCTGGGCAAATTGCGTCATTGGGTCTCACCTTTGATATTATGGATATGCATTAGTGGAAACATTTGAAAATATCCATGTTCTGTCTCTCTACCCATCAACATGTCATTGTTCCTTTCCAAGAACAAATAAAAGTCCAAATTTCAAGAAAATACTATGAGCAAGTTGGAGGAATGACTGTGAAGGACAAATCAGAAATAGAAAGTTGGGTAGCTAGCACGGAATCATCATATTCTCCCACCTCCCCCTAAATACAGGTGAAACAAGTCGAGCTGATAGGATCATGGAAATTGCTACAGGTCAGGCTCTGGTTGAATTTAATGAATATTTACTTGGTGTAAAGGGAAGCCCAGTGCCTCCCTTGCTTTCAAATGACATGTCCAAGGTGCCCTCTCCCAAGTTTAGGACAGCTATGATTCCAATGAATGAAAGCAGTCCTTCTGCCCTTGAATTACAGAACCCTAGAGAAAGTTTATTTTTATCTGAACAGTGTTCTTTGGGATAAATCACAAAGGCAGTGTGTCGATGAAGTTAAACAGCAATGGCGTTGTAAAAGAACAGGCTTCCCAGCTGCTTCTGTAGTCTGTGATTTGACCTCCTTCAACCCATCTCCCGCATCAAGGTGGCAATGACCTCATGGAGTGACATTACAGAAGTTAGCATTGCACCAGGAGGATCTTAATCCCAGAAGATAGCCATTCTTGCCCATTGTATTAGCTCCCTATGGCTGCCAATACAGCTTACCACAAACTTGGATAACTTAACAAACTTATTGTTTCACAGTTCTGGAGGCTAAACATCTGAAATCAAGGTATCTACAGGGCCGTGCTCTCTCTGAAAACTCAGCAGTGGGGGATTTGGGGGTGGGGGAGTAGGGATCTGTTCCATGACTTTCCCTTAGTTTCTAGGATTCTAAGCAATTCTTGACATTCCTTGGCTTGTGGGTGTATCACTCCCATAGCTGGCCCTGCTATCACAGAGTATTTCCTGTTTGTTTCTCCGTGTCTCTTCTTAAAAGGTCGACAGTCACATTGGGTTAGGACCCACCCTAATGACCTCATATGAAGTGGAAACATCTTGGCAAAGACCCTGTTTCCAAGTAAGGTTGCATCCAGAGGTACACAGGGGTTAGGACTTGATGATGTCTTTTGAGAGGATACAATTCAGAGCCAACATTGTCACCCAACAGTCAAATGAAAAAGGATGCTTTGAAAGAGTGTGTTAAAAGAAGAGTGTACAGGGGCACCTGGGTGGCTCGGTCAGTTAAGTGTCTAACTTTGGCCCAGGTCATGATCTCGTGGTTTGTGGGTTCGAGCCCTGCATTGGGATCTGTGCTGACAGCTCAGATCCTAGAGCCTGCTTCAGATTCTATGTGTCTGGCTCTCTCTGCCTCTCCCCCGCTCATGTTCTCTCTCTGTCTCTCAAAAATAAATAAACGTTAAAAAAATTTTTTTAATAAGAGGAGTGTACATCATTTGATAGCATATATTCTAAAATACCCTGTATCTTAGGCTTTGAAAAAAGAAAACTACATTTTGTGGAATGGGAGCCAAATGAGCTAATGAATTAGAGGAAAATAATCATATTTTACACAAGATTCATATGATGTAAAGATCCTAAGCATGTTTGTGTTTTGGGTTTTTACTCCATCCAGCCTCTCACTGCTTAAAAGAAAAAAAATTCTCAAAACTCCATGCCTAAATGAAATAAATTTTTAATGTGAATAAGTCCATATGTTAAGTAGACAGTTCACATTGATCTCTCCTTTTTCTCTCCATTCAGAGTTTGTATCTCTCCCTCATGATAGTATGTGTCTCTTAGTGTATAGCCTTATTAGAATTTAAAGTAAATAAATACAATTTTGTCCTGGAGACATCTGTTTCTATGGATATATGGCTTATAGGTTTATATCTAACTGTCGTACACTTTGTCATTCACCCAAAGCACTAGGCATAGATCATGGACCAAAGACAAAACAAGTCACTCTGTTTATTTAAACAAACGTTTACTGAGCATTTACTATATGCCAGGCACTGTGGTAGGCCCTATAGATACTAAGACATTTAAGACAATATTTGTTTTTGTCAAGAGACTTACATTCTAGTAACTTATAGAGCAGCGGTGATCAATGTGTTTTTCCATTTTGTTTGACTTTGTTTTGCTTACTGACTCCATTGAGAACCTGATGGCAACTACAGAATTTCCCCCTTTTGCACTAAGAAAAATGCATGCACAAAATTCTGCACCTGTTTAAGTAGATACGTGAGCTACTCCAATCGTGTGTGTGTGTGTGTGTGTGTGTGTGTGTGTGTAAGTGTGTGTGTGTGTGGAGAGAGAGAGAGAGAGACCTTTTTCCAGGAATGTAGATAAATATTTTCTGAAGGGAGAAGAGAAAGGCCCCCAGTTTTTTCACCTGTAGAATGTAAGTGAAGGGTTCTGGAAGAGATGAGCCTTCAAATATCCCAGGAGCAGTTCACTATCTCTGATTTTCAAGGCATGTTTACCGTTCAGTCACCCTTCAATACTGGTTGCCAATAACTGGGAAGAGATGTGAAATGTGAAAGTATTCATGGAGCATGGTCTCCTCCCGAAAGAAATGCCTTCCTCTGCAATAACAGAAAACCTGACCAACCAAGACTGAAAATGTAAGGACACTGACTTTTCACTTCTAAGAAGGGCATAGGGGGCTAGGGGGAGGGTTCTCCACAGTTTCATCAAGGGTGAGAGCTCTTCCTGTCCTGCATAAGTTCTCATCACTGAGGTCCTGGCTGTACAGCACAAGGCACCACCTCATCCCCTCTGAATCCAAGCAGGAAGAAGGTTTTGTTTGTCCTTTTGAATGTCTCTCTTGGGGTACCTGGATGGCTCAGTCCATTAAGCGTCTGACTTCAGTTTGGGTCATGATCTCACAGTTTGTGAGTTCTAGCCCCACGTCGGGCTCTTTGCTGACAGCTCAGAGCCTGGAGCCTGCTTTGGATTCTGTGTTTCCCCCTTTCTCTGTCCCTCCCCTGCTTATACTCTGCCAATCTCTCTCTCTCTCTCTCTCTCTCTCTCTCTCTCTCTCTCTCTCTCTCAAAAATAATAAATAAATAAATAAATGAAAAACAAAACAAAAAAAGAATGTCTCTCTTGCAACCAGGAAAGAAAATATTTCCCAGAATCCCTCAAGAGCCCTCTTAGTTCTTTCCGCTGTCCAGGACTGGGTCACATGAATGCTCCCAAATGAGTCACAAAGATGGGAGAGGGATTCCTGTGACAAGTTGAGAGTAGTCAAAATAAAATCTTTAAGTCAAAGGGGTCTACCATCAGGAGATAAAAGGCTTTCAGCCTGGATCCTCAACCAAATTGTTAGTGGAGAAGAAAATAATCAGAAAATAGGGTCCGCAAAAATTTTCATAGTAGCATGAACATTGTTACAATAAAAGGTTACTAGCTCTTAAATGGTCAAGAAAATAATCTGGTACAACTTTTATTTGCAGACAAAAATTGTCCACACCCTCATGAAGATAAGAACCTCTAGGAAGGTGTTCGGCTGCCTTTTTGTGCCATGTGCTCTTTGTGGTTCCTGTGGTTGTTGCAGGAGCCTCTGGTAGATGAAAACCAAGACAGGTGTGAGAGGAGACTTGAGTAGGAGAAAAATGCATGGAGCAAGAGAGAAGGAAAAACAGCAAACTAAGAGGAAAAGCTAGGTCAGAAAGAGAGAAATGTACCCACTGTCGTAGTACCTATTCTACTCTAAAGACTAGAATGCCATTTAAACAGTTGCTTTTTCTATACAGTAAGAACTACTAAAGAGAAACATTGTCAGGATATGTGAATCTCTGACTTTCAGATGTCAACTTTTAGTGTTGACACTTTTATTTCCAAAAATGTCTTTTTTACTTCCAACCATAGTAGTGCTTTTCGCTCTTCTTGTTCTACCTTCTCCAGATCATTCTCTAGACAATACCACTGATGATGCTGTTCTGCCTCATGCCCAAGTTGACTATGTCAAGAATGCGTTGAAGGGCAAGGATAGGTCATTGATCTGCTGGGTGTAGCAAGCCTTGTCCAGATGGCAGTGCTAATGCTCTAGGGGTATTTCATGGACTGGGGTCACCTCGGTCCCCTCTGATCCCAAGACTGTACCTCTCTTGTCCTTCTCCACAACCCTCTCAGCTGTCCCCTGCTACTGACCTACTCCATATGACAACATTAGTTGTAGGAACCTCTTGGGGCTCTGTTTCAATTGCAACTATATATGTGGATTCGGAGTTGTCATTGGAGTTAGAAGCAGCCTATGAAAGTAGTTCAAAACGTTTGTGCTTCTTCCACTTTCCCTCCATAGGGCAGATACCACCCACTTTTCGTGTTACAGATACCTAAAATGTCATATAGATCACCCTTCCTGTTAAGAGATAAGTACTATGTTCCTACCCCTTGAATTTGGGCTGGCTCATGTCTGCTTTGACCAATGGAGTGCAGTGGAAGGAACATTATGCCAGACCTAGCTCTTAAAAGAACTGGAAGCTTCTGTCTCTGCCTTTGGGAGGAGTCCTAAACTGTCATGGTAGAGAGCCAGATACCCCAAGGCCACCATGTTGTAAGGAAATTGGGTGGCTTTGTGGAAACAGAGAGAAAGAATGAGAGGAAGAGGAGTACTTTCTTACACAATAGTAAACCAGACTGAACCCCATAAGCCTTTCCTTTCATATTTTTCTTGAGCTCACATGACAAAGTTCCTGTTTCCTGTCTGTGTGTATGAAAATTGTACATCTCCCACGATGTTGCAACTTCCTTTGGAGTATCTTCAGTTTTGTGGTTTGTTGAATGTGAGAGATTACCAAGAACCTCTCTGTAAAGTTTTTAAATTTTTATTTGAAAACTGACAACATATTCTTTGGTGCTCATATAATATATGGATGCAAGAATTTGTGCTGTTTTTTTCTGACACAGAATCAGAACATGGATATAATTATTTTGTCACTACTTTCTAGCTAAAATTACAACATAGAGTCAACAATTATAAGGTAAATTTAGAGTTCTCACATCACTGTCCTTCTGAACAACACAAAGAATGTCTATTCAATGCACTAGTGTTTTTCATTCAATTATATGCTCATGTATAAATCACTCTGATCCATGTTCCTTTAGGCATCTCCTGAATTTTGACCATGTTTTCATTGTTTTTCCTCTCTGGAATTTATGATTTCATAATCCACTTATTTATTACCTTTATTTTTTTTTTGTTTCCTATCATTAATTTCCCCTTTAATTTTCTTCTACATCTACTCACATTTCCAAAATATATATAAAAAGTTATTAATTCTTCAAGTTATTCAATAGATTTAAAATATCGTAACTTCCGGGGCGCCTGGGTGGCTCAGTCGGTTGAGCGTCCGACTTCAGCTCAGGTCACGGTCTCACGGTTCGTGAGTTCGAGCCCCATGTCGGGCTCTGGGCTGATGGCTCAGAGCCTGGAGCCTGCTTCCGATTCTGTGTCTCCCTCTCTCTCTGCCCCTCCCCCATTCATGCTCTGTCTCTCTCTGTCTCAAAAATAAATAAACATTAAAAAAAATTTTTAAAAAAAATCTCGTAACTTCCATGCAAAAATATCCATATATTTTAACTCTGTAAAGGTTATGCTGGAAATAACTGAATTGGTCAGGTTACAAATCAAATATGTGGCCATGTAATAAAAGCCCTGAGCATATAATAAATTCTAATAGACAATTTGACTGAATTCTAATAAAAATCTCAGAGAAAATATACTGTTGTCTTTTATGGGTATCTTGATATTGGAAAGAAATAAGATGGAATTTTTTTGTTCCAAGGGAAGTGAAGAAGTGTGGCAGTTGGCTATTCCTGAAGGGCTACTGTTCTCTGTGCCTGTGGGTCCCTATTGTGTCGTCCCTGTATTGCCCCCATGATCTTCCCCTTTCTTTCTCTGCCTCTCTCTTCCCTCACCCCTCCCCTGATAAGATGGGGCTGGGACCAGAGTCTGGGAAGAGGAGGCAGGCTGAGTACATAAGTTTAGTGAACCCATTCCCATTGTTTTTTGCATCTTGAAAAGTTTTTAAATGGTCTGTAAAGATATTGGGGATGAAATCCAGTGGCCAATCCATCTCTTCCATTTATTGGGCCTCTCAGCAGCACATTTGGCTTTATCACTCTACCCCTCAAACTCTCCCTCTTTGCTTGGCCACAAGTGGATGCTTCACAGACTTTTCCAACTTAGCCTGTCCCAAGCAGAACTCATAATCCCCTCCCCCTGCTTTTCTCCAGTATTCTTCCCTCAGTAAAAGGCATCACCCATCAGCCACCTGCTCAGGATAAAAATCACCTGGACTCTTCCCTTTCTTCTGCTGACCCCACAGTGTATGGTCTATCACGGAGTCCTCTTAACCTAACTTCCACCTCCCGAGACACCACCATCTCTCTCCTGACCTCTGTAGTACCTTCCTAACTGGTGCCCCTGCTTCTAGTCTTGCTCAAGTCTCTTTCAGAGTTCAGGTACTGGAGCTAGACAGGGTGAGTCTGAAGATCAGTCTCATCCCTTCTTGGTTGTATGACACTGGGCCAGTTTGCTCCCCTCTCCATCCCTCAGAATCCTCATCTGTGAAATGGGGATAATAACAATAGGACCTCCCTCAGACCCATAGTGATTTTGTGCAGACTAACAAGATAGTACTTGTGAACACTTGGAATGGCTTCTGGGACACAGTAAACACTTGATAGGTTGGCCATTCTTGTGAGTTTGTAATTAATCTTTTGTACACAGTAAGGAGACAGAGCCCCTCTAAAATGAAAAGGATTATGAGAAATGTACTTTGGTTCTGTAAGATGTTAACACTAGAGAAAGTTGGGTGACAGGTACCTGAGAACTGTCTATACATTTTTGTAACTCTTCTGTAAATAGAAATGATCTCAAAGAATATCCTGCATATCACAATCTCAAAACATTACCTCAATGTAAAGGCAAGGCTTTGATCCTTTTTAAAAAAATGCATAATTCAATATTCTTTTGGAAAAGATGGGTTTACTTTGTTGTGTGTTAAAAAACAAAATTCACCTGAGTAAAATTAAAGATCTAATTGGCTTTTTGAAAAGATTTATGAATCAGGCAGTGTTTCATCTAGCAAATAGAAGGGCGCTCCACAGAAGCTGTACAAAATGGGAAGATTTTATTCACAGGAATGGGGTGGGACAGGGAGGTTATTAACAAAAGAAAGAAAGAATGGTTTCAGGCAAGGTCACCTTCCCTTAGGGGGAAGGCAGAAGGTCATATCAGGCAGACTACCTTCCTAGTGCTGCTTAAGAAATTCTGACAGATTGGTTTAAAATTCCACTCCTGGGAGAGGTTGAAACTGCAGTGAGATTAGGTATTAAGTCTTGGTGGGGCTTAGCACAAGTGACTCCATTTTGGTCCTGTTATTTCTTATAAACACTAGTGAAGAATCAGGTAAAAAATGAATTATTCCTCTCTTTGTTCTCCATTAGAATATTTTATAGTTAGAGAAAAATAATATGGAATAGAAGGTACTCAGTTATTGGAGATTCAGTTGATTTAACATGCATTTCAGACTATTCATAACACTATTCAATTAGATTCAGCAGCTAGCAGAAAAGAACTAGCCTTATCCTGAGATATTTGAAACATTGCTTTATACTGCACAGAATTGATTAGATATTGTCCAAATTATCTGTGGATATTATAGAAACTCAACCTTTCTCAACTGTAAAAGAAAAAAAAAAAAACAATGAAACATCCAGTAAACATTCTGAGAACTATGGACTCTGGGGACCCATTCTGTGCACCCCCAACCCCTAGGAAGATGGTGAGGACAGTTTAATGTGCTATAGGTAGCTGGTACATCTGAATATCATTTTCTTCAGGCCCAGTAAACTTCAAAATAAAGCAGACTTCTTGTCTAATGGTATCAGGTAGCTTTTGATCAAAGGAAATTTTTTTTTCTTTTAACATTTTATTTTGACATAATTCAGACTTAGAGAAAAGTTGCAGGACTAGGAGAAAGAATTTTTATACACTCAGCCAGATACCCAGATGTTAATAGTTACCACATTTGTTTCTCTCTTGCTCCAGATACATATACATTGATATTCTGTTTTTATCCCAAGCTGTTTGAGAATATGTTGCCAACATGACACCCCTTTACCTCTGAAGACCTCAGAATATGTTTCCTAATTACAAGGGTAATCTGCTACAAAACCATAGTACAATTACCAAAATCAGGATATTAGAAATGATACTGTCCTTTTATCTAATATGCAGACCTCATTCAGATTTTAGATTTGTCCTAAGTATGTACCTTCCAGCTCACATGTTGCATTTAGTCAGTGTGTCTCTTTATTCCCCTCCAACCTTGCATCTTCTGTGCCTTTTATGATAGTCATGCTTTTGACAAGTACAGGCCACTTATTTTGTAGAATGTGCCCCAATTTGCATTTGTCTGATGTTTAGACTCAAGCGGTCCATTTTTGGCAAGAGTGTCACGGGAATGATACTGTACATTTCCCAGTACATCATATCAGTCAGCACATGCAATCAGGTTGTCCCATTGCTGATGGTGTTAATTTGGACTACTTGGTCAAAGTGCTGGCTGCTAGGTTTCTCCATGGTAAAGCTAATGTTATTTAATTAAACATAAAATGGAGCTTGAGTAAGTCACACTTGCTTTTCAGAAATTAATCCTCTGCAATAAAGTTGCATTTTAAAGAAAATTCAGCAGAAAACATCTACTCAAATAGATAAGATATAGCTACTCAATGTCTGAAAATCAAACAAAAATATCTACCCACATATCAAAAAGGTATCTCCACTCCCATGTACGTTGGAGCGTTATTCACAATATGGAAACGACTCAAGTGTCTGTCAATGAATGAATGAATAATTAAGACATGCTATGCTCTGTATGCAATGGAATATTATTCAGCCATGAGAAAGAAGGAAATCAGGACATTTGCAACAACATAACTGAAACTAGTGGACCATATGCTAAGTTATACAAGCCAGACAGAGAAACACAAATACTGTATGATCTTACTTATATGTGGAATCTTAAAAAAAAAAAAAAAAAAAAAAAGTTGAGCTCTTGGAAGCAGATAGTAAAATCATAGTATGGTGGTTACAGAGGGGTGGGAAGGTGGGGGAAATGGGAAGAGGTTGGTTGAAGGGTACAAAGTTGCAACATAATTGCAACTTTGGATGAAAAGGTCGACTCTAGCTAATAATAGTGTTTAGAACACTGGAAATACAGTAAGAGAGCAGCGCTCATTACAAACAAAATGGTAACTGTGAGAAAAATATGATAGCTCGATAGTAGTAATTATTTCACTATGTGTATGTATATCAAATCATCATGTTGTATACCTTCAATATACCCAATTTTTATTTAAAAATATAAATTAAAGGGACATGTGGTAGATCAGTGGGTCGAGCATCCAACTCGATTTTGGCTTAGGTCAGGTCATGAGCCAACGGTTCATGAGTTCCAGCCCCATATCAGGCTCTGTGCGACAGCACAAAGCCTACTTAGGATTCTCTCCCTCTCCTCTCTCTCTGCCGCTCCCCTGCTCATGCACCCTCTTTCTCTCTCAAAATAAATAAATAAATAAATAAATAAATAAATAAATAAATAAATAAATATTTTGAAAGTAACTAATTAAAAATATAAATTCGGGGCACCTGGGTGGCTCAGTCAGTTAAGCCTCCGACTTCGGCTCGGGTCATGAGTTCGAGCCCCGTGTCGGGCTCTGTGCTGACAGCTTAGAGCCTGGAGCCTGCTTCGGATTCTGTGTCTCCCTCTCTCTCTGTCCCTCCCCCACTCACATTCTGTCTTTATCTCAAAAATAAATAGTAAAAAAAAAATAATAATAATTAAAATAAATTATAAAAATCTGCAGGCTGTTATCTCTAACAAGCAAAATCATTAGCAATGAAATACACAAATTAGATGATTTTGTACATACTTTACATGTGGTTTCCTCTTTCCAACATGTCAAAGCTTTTGAAAACTAAGGCTGTGAACTGTCTACCTGAAGTGGAAGATTGAAACCTGACAAGCTATTTGAAAGGAAAGAAAAAAAAATCCATATTTCCTTTCAGACTTCTGCTATTGAAATGTAGATACCACTGTCCAAACTGGGTTTAGTTTATAATGTTTGCTTATTATACGTTGGATTTATCCGAAGTGAACTTTGTTTTTCCCACTAAGCCCTTAAAAACAGAGCAGGATGAAGACTTCTAGTGGGAGAAGAATTAAGACAAAGCTGGCTCTGGTGTGGGCCTTCTGCAGCAGGCTGGCTCTCGCAGGGAGCAGCAGGTGCTCCCCACGCAGGGTACCCTGCTTTTGCTTTTATGCTTACTTCCTCCAAACTTGCCGGTTCCATTTCAGAAGCAGGTTTCTTGATGACATACCATACACTCTACCCGGCTGTTGTTGAAATCAGAAACTTTTATTCCCAGGAAATACACTATTTCCCACTGTATTCAGTATGGTCCTTCTATAAGAAAGCAAGATATAAAACCATATGCTGCAAATATTGTATCTAACTTGTGGCCTGATAGGATTGCCAGAGAAAATCCAGGATGCCCAGTTGAATTCAAATTTCAGATAAACAAAAATATCTGGGACATACTAATACTAAAAATTAAAAAAAAAGAAAGTAATCGTTGTTTATCTGAAATTCAGATTTAACTGTATTTTTATTTGCTCAATCTGAGAACCCTAGGCTTGTGACAGGAAAAGTTCCGTGCTTCCTCCAGGAACTTCCTGGGTTTTATTGTGTGGGGATTATGGTGTCCTGCTCTTGATCACTGGGAGGTAGGGCATCAAATTTGTGGCCCACACGGAACAGAATGATAGGCCTTCAGGGTACACGCTTACTGAAGTGGTCCAGCTGCCCATCGGGGCAGTTTTCTATTTACTTGTACCATTTTCCCCTCACCACCCTTTATTAAAACGCCACCACCAACATCAAGAAATTACCTTGTTTGTTGCAGATTACGCCTAAAGTGTCTCATCCCCTTTTATTTAACAAGGCACAGGATGGGTTAAAATATCTAAATACATATTTACTGTTGATGCCTATAAAGTAAATAAATTTTTAATCTAAATAATAATTAACTATTGATGCAGTCCTATTAATGCTTACCAAATATAACTAAGATTTTACTGTGAATCTAAAGTAAAAAATCCCAGGTTCAGACTACACTGTTACATATTTCTCATTTAACCATTAGGAGTAATACTCACCAAAGACTGAAATGAAGAGATTTTTAAGAGCTTAATAGATGCTTCTGCTAGAATCCAACATGCAGAATATGTTATGTACAGTGGGTTTTGTGTATTGAAAACATCTTTAAAAAAAAGAAAGCAAACAAATCTGATCTTTGAATAGCGTGCATTTTAAAGTACTCAGCAGAGTAATTTTTCTTTGAAAGGAGTTTTGTCTTATTTCAGAGTTGACAAAGTAAAACGAATCTTGATTTTCGTTTCTGAAATGATCTCCATTACATAGACATATAATGATGCCTTAATTTTTAAGTAAATTACCAGCATCTTTATAATGCCTCCTTAAAGTTTCCTCAACTCTATTTCAGAGGAAATTTAGGCACCGATCGATGGATCCTCACTGCTTGCTTTTCATGGCTTTTAAACACAGGCTGCCGTACATCAGTAGGGAAGAATCACTCTCCTTTTTGGCCACACTGCTAGGGACAGACAGCCGAGATGCCTCTTGCCTGTCTTCCGTCTAAATTACAGGAGAATAGGATTTATGCAGGCTCTAAATCCAGTCAGAATAAAGCCTTGAAGTGGTAACCAATTTTGTGGTGTGTAAGTATCATTGATTTGTTAATCTGAGAGTGTTTTTATAAACTGATTTGGATTAGTTCTGATGGCAGAGCCATCTTCAGGCCCTTGAGTAGTGGTGAGTGTGGTGAATAAGACAGTGAAAATTAACCCGTTGGCCCCACCTATACATTTAAATCACAGCCTTTGAAAGGAAGACGGCAACCTCATTACGTGCAGTTTGCTAGCGTGTATTTTGTCATCCAGGCCGGAGAGGCCAGTTTTTTCATAATTGGTAATTGTTGTTCCAGATCCCGAAGTCCAGAGCATGAAGCACTGTGAGGATGGCAGGTTTTGGAGGATAAATCCTCAGGACCTATGAGGCACTTTGCAGAAAGGCCAACTGAACTAATTCTCCAGACACATTCTGTATGAGAGGCTATTAAGATGAATTTAGATTTAATTTAAGGAGCTCTATTTCTCTGTTACAAAGCACAATGAGAAAGATGTCTCATGTTCTCTAAAATTTCATGTCTAGAGAATATAGAACAAAAGGATGCTATTCCAACAAAAGGGATTCCAGGGTATTCTACTCAGAGATGCACAAGGGAGGAATTTTCTTCCAGCAGAAATAGCAGTACAAAAAAGGAGAACCTTAAGGGCTAGATTTCAGTCCTCAGATTTAAAAACAAAACAAAATCTCCTTTAGAAATGGAGATAGGGGAGCCTGAATGTCTCAGTCGGTTGAGTGGCCGACTTCGGCTCAGGTCATGATCTCATGGTTCGTGGGTTCGAGCCCCGCGTCGGGCTCTGTGCTGACAGCTCGGAGCCTGGAGCCTGCTTCGGATTCTGGGTCTCCCTTTTTCTCTGCCTCTCCCCTGCTCATGGTCTGTCTCTCTGTCTCAAAAATAAATATAAACATTAGAAAAGAAAGAAAGAAAGAAAGAGAGAGAGAGAGAGAGAGAAAGGAAGGAAGGAAGGAAGGAAGAAAGAAAGAAAGAAAGAAAGAAAGAAAGAAAGAAAGAAAGAAAGAAAGAAAGATGGAGATAAAGGTGTTAGCTGAGAACAAGCACTTGTACCACCGAGGACTCGGGTAATTGCATTTCCCCATGCAAGCAAGTCGTCAAGGTTACTGGAGCAAAGACAGGCAGGAACATAGCACACAGAAAAAAACCAAAGCTCCGTTCCCCTCAGGTTCCAGTAACTTCTGTTTTGCTATGACAGTATTGTGGCAAAAAACAAAGATGCAAATTAGGCATGAAATTGTGTGTAGGGGAAACAGAGGGCTCCTTACTTACAAATCTGCCCGTATAGAAAGTAAGAACATACTTTAAAAAAAAAAAAACAAAAACAAAAGGGAAAGTCAGGGCGCCAAATGGAGGAGTCACTGAGATTTCAGATACGTGCTCAATCACCCTGGCTTGGGTGACTTCCCCTATGTTGAGATTTCAGAGTTATAGCCAGAGCCAACTTTTGTGGGGGTACGGGTGGAAGCATCTCCTTAGTCTGGCTTCAAGATTCCTAGCGAAGGGCCAAATGTCTGCCCAGCCTCCTATAGCAGACCCCAAAACTTCACCACCCTTGGTGTCTTGCAATGTTGTCCGTGTACGTATGTCCGTATCTTGGGACAAGAAATTCTTAGCTGATTTGAGCTGTATTTCAATACCTATGTAATCGACAACCAACTGAGAGAAAGTTTCCATTCCAGGTTAGATACCTGGACTACAGAAAAATTAGCCATGGTTTAGATGAATCTTGACCCCTCACTGATAGATTCACAAAATTCAGGAGGCAAATGAGCAGACTCTATTTTGGCTTCAGAATAGAATCTTGGGTTTTAATTTCTCTCTTTGGTAGAGCAAATCTATCTGCAAAAGAGATCTGACTTCTGTTTCCTAAGAGCTCATCTACTAATACTGATTATTCTCTATCTGGAATTATTCTGACATAACTGTAGTCATTTCCAAAGCCAGACTCAGTCATCCATCACAAAGAGCTACGATGCACTACTCAGCCACGAGAGTGCTATTTTTCAGAAATGCAAGAAATCCAAAGCTCACTTATATGACTCTAATATATCAACAAAACCTTCTTTTCCAAAATGTGTCTTGTAGACCGTGTTTTCTCTGAGCTATCAGTAAGTATCTGATGGTGCTCGAGTGCTTCCGAAAGAGCGTAGACGTGCTTAACTCACGCTGGAGGCTTCCTCCCAAATGCCAACCTGGAGAGGAATACCGACTACAGATAAACCAGAGAGAATAAATAACTGGGTTGTTTTTTGGGGTTTTTTTTATGATTCCTTTTTCCTAATGTGAATGTTTGGAAGAAAATGAGCTGGATTCAGAAATGTTCTCCTTGGTTCTTCTGCAGGTAATAAATGGGGCCTTCACACAAATGGAAAAGCCATTGTTGACCTTCATTGACAGATTCTAAGCAATGCATTCTTTGCGAAATGACGCCGCATTGCTAATGAAGCGATCCCAGCAGCCAAGCTTGTGCTGTTTAATTTGTTTCCGTGGTGTGATAGTGTAATTCCGACATGCTGAAAAATCACCGCACAGAGACTCATACTACAATTGTTGCTGAGCGTGTTTTCAATATAACATTTGTTATTACGGCGCTTGGGATGTCTCCTGAGAAGCAATGCCCTAAATGAAGCTGGATGTCGAATCCCCCTAATGTAGACTAGAGTTGTGTGTCTAACTTCAGTTTATCTCAGGTTCATGTAAATCGATATTCATTTCAAATCTTCTACTGGATAGAACAGCCATTCTCTTCCAATAAAACCAGGGAATCCTCCACATTATTTCTTTTTACTTTTGGATGGCAAAGTGTTAGGGAGATATATTAAAAGATATTCTTACAATAACAATCCAACCATAGAGCTTGGGGGTTTTTTTCTTTTTTTTTTTTTTT
Source organism: Prionailurus viverrinus (assembly GCF_022837055.1). NCBI lineage: Eukaryota > Metazoa > Chordata > Mammalia > Carnivora > Felidae > Prionailurus > Prionailurus viverrinus. Next base: position 145,555,844 of record NC_062565.1, on the reverse strand, counting down.
TTTTCCTTTTTGGCATGTAAACATTTTTTTTTAAATTATTTATTTATTTTAAGAGTGAGAGTTGCTAGTGGGGAAGGGGCAGAGAGAGAGGGAGAGCGAGAGAATCCCAAGCAGGCTCTGCACTATCAGCACAGAGCTCCATGTGGGGCTCGAACCCACGAACCATGAGATCATGACCTGAGCAGAAATCAAGAGTCAGACACTTAACCTACTGAGCCACCCAGGCACCCCAGGAATGTGAGGATTTTCATAGAGAATCTGTTATATTAAATTAACTAATCCTACAAAATTGACTTTTTAGACTATATTTAATCTCAGATCTTACAGCACCATCATACCCAGAGCATGTGGCTGGCTGCTTTGTGAGTCACCAGCTAAAAGTGGGAAGGTTGGGCTCTGGTGTCCTATTTGATTGGGAAGCTGGAAGGACAGCCCGTGTGGAGCACACACATTTTTCATAATTATGTTGCCTGCAGGGCGGCCACCTGTCCTAATTTGATCTGATTAAGGTGAAATGCAAAAACTGTCCTCATTTCTCTCTGAATGGAGCGGTGCCAAGCTTCATCTCGGGAAGGCAGAGGAGATACATGCACACTGAGGGGGAAGGAGGGGCTGGGGAAGCATCAGCGGGTCTCCGGTACTCTGGGAGGTGGGAGAAATTGGCCTCCGTGCTCTCGGGGATGTCAGCATGTAGACATATCCTGACGAGGATTTTAGCAGGATACTATGAAAATGTTGAATGCAATAACTCCTTGCCCGGCAGCGGGTGCGTTTTGGGGAATGTATCCTAGCTGATCATCTGAATAGTTGCAAATATACATGTACAGGTGACTCCCTGACATACATCTCATCATTCAGGGTTTGCTTAAACGATACTACATGTAATGGAGAGGTGAGTGGCCGTGAAAAATGATGATGTATATCTGTATGATTCGGCATGAAAAGATGTTCATTCATATTATTAGGTAAAAAGAACAAGATGCAGAATTTCATGATACCACATAAATCCATGTAAAATACGTGTAAAATACATAAAGTCGTGTGTGTGTGTGCATACAGTAAGAGAGTTATAGGGACGAATATTTGCAAAAATATTGATGGTGACTATCTCTGGGTGATGAAATTGCTCCTTTTCAGTTCCTCTACCATTTTAATATTTTACAGTATTCATGTTTTCATTTTGGAAAATGCTTTGAAAACAGAATTGCGAACATTAAACATTCCCTTAACCTCTTCTAAACAGGGGAAAAAAAACCCTCTGGAAATGATAATCTGACACCCACACTTATAAGAAAAGAAAAATGTGTACACCTTGTTGTTATATAACTGATAGCACTGGACCACTATGTAAACCAATTTTTGTCTTAATTTCTTGTCCCAGGATGGGCTTTTTGTCTTTAACATTCTCTTTTCAGAACAGCATCACCCCATTTGTCCTAACTGCTACCTAGTCATGTATCTGTATAGATATTTTCTCATTTACCCTGAACATTTTCAAGAGGGTAGAACAGTGCTGTGCATATCCAAGTAACAAGATATAACTCAGGCCCTTTGTGCTTAGAGTAATATCATATCACCAAACACAGGTGAAAGGCAAGAGTCAAACAGAGAAGGTTTGAGGTTTTCTGGCACACCCTACAGTTTGTCATCACAAAATTAATCAGCAAACCATAAATCTATTTTGATTGAAGTTTTCCAGGACCTCACAGAATCGCTGTTTGTGTTTTGAAATAAGGCATCTAAGTAGAAAGGCGATAGTTGTAATGTAGCCATTGGCCACCAAGATGTTCCAGAATCTTTGTCCTGGCATTAGGCCTATGCTGGGGCCAACCCTGCCGATATGACTGTCGAGCCCCCCGCAACTTGGGGTCGGTGTGGATCCAAGTCATAAGACAGAGCTCTCATCTCAACTCATCTGTTCACAACACTTACATCTTGTTTACTTTATTATGAAATTAATACTGGCATACAAATGCAGTCTTTTCCAGTTTAGATTATGTCTGGTTTACCCAGCATTGTGATATATAGATTTTTCAAAGGAGTGCTTTCAATTCAGGAGATTCTAAATTGTTCTATGGCAATGTCAGTATTTTTTTTTAATTTTTTTAAATGTCTGTTTATTTTAGAGAGAGACAGAGAGACAGGGCATGAGTGGGGGAGGGGCAGAGAGAGAGGGAGACACAGAATCTGAAGCAGGTTCCAGGCTCTGAGCTGTCGCACAGAGCCCAATGCGGAGCTCGAACCGGCAGACCAGGAGATCCTGAACTGAGCCTCAGTCGGACACTTAACCAGCTGAGCCACTCAGGCGCCCCCAACAATGTCAGTATTTTAACAAGAGAGCTTTCTCGTGCAGGAATATTTGCATTATAAAATAAGACAGATTACCGAAAGAATTGGGTTGTCGTTGCAAGTTCCACCTTTGAAAGTTTCCCTTTAAGACTGATTTGTTGTTGCTGCTGCCGCTGTTGTTGTTGCTGTTTCTTTCCTGTGAACCAGAGGGTCTTTAAGAAAAAGCACCTTACACTTTGGCCAAATCACAGACAAAGATGAGTCTGCTCTGTGACCACATTCTACCCTTGAGTAGTGGGTGGAGCCCTGCACAGTTGCATCAAAAACTCCTTCCCCAATCTCAAGGAGTATGTAATATAAAATAGACAAAAAGTAAGTGCGTTCAAAGGCAGGTGAGTTAAGGCTCCTGGGAGCAACAGACTATTTACTTAGTACGTCTCAGCTCTGTGGGCAACAACTACGGATGGGTGGAGGCATGAATGCACGTGGCTGTGAGGTCCCTCCTCTGTCCCAGCCCCAGCCATGTAAAACGAAGGAGAAGACAGAGGCACCTGGGTGGCTCAGTCGGTCGAGCGGCCAACTTACGCTCAGGTCATGACATCATAGTTCGTGAGTTCGAGCCCCGCGGCGCGCTCTGTGCTGACAGCTCAGAGCCTGGAGCCTGCTTCGGATCCTGTGTCTCCCTCTCTCTGCTCCCCTCTCCCACTCATGCTCGCTCGCTTGCTCTCTCTCTCTGTGTCTCAAAAATAAATAGACATTTTTTAAACATGAAGGAGAAAACATACCCAAATGTGTAAATTACCCATGATCCCTTACCCATCTTTTACATCATTCGCCCCCTAGATTTTCCCTCTCTGCTGGGTTGTCGACAACCACCAAATAACAGAATGGGCAGAGTCTACAGTAGACGTAGAGCTGTGAAAATGGAAATAATAGATGCAGGGGGCTCAGTACATGGAGATGTGAGTTAGTCGCGCAGCTTTTGAATCTGACCATGGCCACTGAAATAGAAGTCTCTGGGAGAGAGTGGAAGGCTTGAGCACCTGGCCGGAGACTGAGTGATGCCCAAGGCTTGAGGCACATGCCAGACTCCCTCTGCATAGAAGGACATTTTATATATGCAATTCACATGCCATCTTTGCCTTGTTCTTCTTTTAAAACCCCTGCATCCTGCAGGTTTTTCAACGTAGATGTTAAAGAGGGTCACGACGCTGTGAACCTGTGTGCACCCACTGCTCGGCTCCAATAACCACTGGTTTGTGGCCTGGGTTTTTCAGCCACACCTTGCTCACCGGATTATTTTGAAGCAAACACCACAGATCATATCCTTGCGTTTAGAGCTACCAAGTGAGAAAGAATTGTTTGCTAAACAGAACCACAATATCTGAATCATACCTAAAATGTGAATTATAATTCCTATTTACAATTCTTATTGTCTTCTAAGTTTTTACAGTGGAGTTTTTCAAATCACGAGCCAAAAGAAGTCCACACGTTGCATTTGGCAGCAAGTCTAATGGGTCTCTTATGTCTCTTTTTCTCTCTGTCTTTAAATTCTTGCGATGCATTTGTGGAAGACATTGTGGTCATTTGCCTTAGAGCTGCCCACATTTTGAAGTTTGCTGTACCCCTAGCTCTAGCGTCTAAGGAGGTGGTTTGCAGATTCAGCATGCGCATAATATTGTTGGGAAGGCTTGTGAAGATGCAGACGGCTGGGCCTTCTCCCACGGTTTCTGATTTGGTTGGTCTGGGGTGGGGCCTGAGAATCTGCATTTCTAGCAAACTCCCAGGTGATGCTGCTGCTGCTGCTGGTCTGAGCACCATACTTTGAGAACCACTGGTGTAAATAATCCTCAGTCCCCTGTATCATTTAAATTAGTATTTCTAGGGAGCCTGGGTGGCGCAGTCGGTTAAGCGTCCGACTTCAGCCAGGTCACGATCTTGCGGTCTATGAGTTCGAGCCCCGCATCGGGCTCTGGGCTGATGGCTCAGAGCCTGGAGCCTGTTTCCGATTCTGTGTCTCCCTCTCTCTGCCCCTCCCCCACTCATGCTCTGTCTCTCTCTCTCTCTCTCAAAAATAAATAAAAATATTTTTTAAAAAATTAGTATTTCTATCCAAAGGTTTGATGTAAGTGAGGGGTCTTAGTTTTTATAGGAATCTTTAAGAAGTAGTAGTGTGTATTTCTGTCAGGAGGCACAGTTGTCCCTTGTCCATATTTGTGGGACTAGCAGCCATTGATGATTATTAATTTCATTTGGCTTTATGAATTATTTATATTACAATAATTCTAACATTCCTTTTTATAATTTACTAGCTGCAATAATTTTATTGAAAGGAATTTTCCTTCACCAACTATTTGGTTACCCAGAGGTACAATTTATATGTTAAATGGCAGATTAAATGCATGATTTTGTCCCCTTTGATTTACTAGCTTTAAGGATAATAAATAATTTTTCTATTATTTTCTAAAGATGAAAGATGAGATTTTTTAAAAAACTGAAGAATTCATGAATTTTAACGTATCTGATGTGCTTGAATATATTATAGTTCTTATTTTTATTGGTGCTCAAATTATTGTTTTTAGCCAGTATAAGCCTCTCTGTTGGCACTTGAATTTTTTGACATGACCCTAGTACTTTTTTGTAATTGAGATATAATCAGCATATAACATTATATTAGTTTCAGGGATACTACCTAATGTTTCAATATTTGTATATATTGTGAAATGATCTCCACAAGTCTAGTTAACATCCATCATCACACGTAATTCCAATTTTTTTTCTTTTGATGAAATCTTTTAAGATCTACTCTATTAGCAAAGTTCAAATATACAACACAGTATTATTAACTATAGTCACATGCTGTAGAGTTAATCCCCCGGGACATAGTTATTTTGTAACTGTAAGTTTGTACCTGTTGACCCTGTTCACCCATTTCTCCCACTCCTTACCCCCTACCCTGGTCACTACCGATATGTTTTCTGTGCCTATTAGCTCAGGGTTTCGGTGGTGGTGGTTGGTTGGTTGTGGGTTTTTTTAAGATTCCACATATGAGATCATGCAGTATTTGTCTCTGACTTCTCTCACTTGGCATAATGCTCTCAAGGTCCATCATGTGGTTGCAAATGGCAGGATTTCCTCATTTTTTTTTTAATGTTCATTTATTTATTTTGAGGAACAGGGGCAGGGGGGAGAGTATGAGTGGGGGAGGGACAGAGAGAGAGAGGGAGACACAGAATCCGAAGCAGGCTCCATACTGAGCACTAAGCATGGAGCCCAGCGTGGGGCTTGATTCCACAACCACGAGATCATGATCTGAGCCAGAATCAAGAGTTGGACACTTAGCCGACTCAAGCACCCAGGTGTCACTCCTCATTTTTTATGGCTAAATAATACTCCATTATATATATACACATGTATATACAATATACACATGTATACACATGTATACACAATATACACATGTATATTTTAAAGGAAAAATATATCATGAGCTTATACGGATCTCGCTATCAATGTCAAGATATGCCAACAGAAGGAGAGACTTGATATTCAGATCCAAAGCCTCTGTGTGGCTCCATGAGAGCAAGAATCTTACCTGTTTCCATTATTGCTTGATGCACGCCCCCCAAGTAGCTTCAACAAGTATATGCCCAACAAATATTTGAATGAGTGAATGAATGAATGGCTTCCCTCACCACCAACTCTCCAGGGAACATCACCAGAACCTCAATATTCTAAGAATTAAACTGCATATCAGAAACTATCTATAATAGGGCGCCTGAGTGTCTCTGTCGGTTAAGTGGCCAACTTCCGCTCAGGTCATGATCTCGTGGTTCGTGAGTTCAAGCCCTGTATCGGGCTCTGTGCTGACAGCTGGAAGCCTGGAACCTGCTTCGGATTCTGTGTCTCTCTGTCTCCCTCTCCCCCCATTCACACTCTGTCTCTCTCTCAAAAATAAACATAAAAAAATTTTTTTAAATAAAGAAACTATAATAAAAATCAAATAATTCAGAAGGCTATTTAAAAAAAAAAAAAGCCTGGGTCTATATAGCCAAAGTTGATGTGGGGATTTGGAAATCATTTGGCTAGTGTGATTGATACCAATAATAAATGTTTACAAATGTCAGGCCAACAAGCAAAGAAAAAAATTCTCATCTGGGGCCTGATTATCTGTCCATGTTCTCTTCACCAATCACATCAACCACAGGGTTGCTCAGTGCTGCTTCCCCTAGGACAAGGAGCCTCGATCAGCTACAAGGAGGTCAGCATTGATCTGCTCCAAGGAGCTGTGGCCAGACAGACAGACCTCAGGCCAGTAGAGAAGAAGGCTCCCCACTGAGCACTGGCCTGGAATAAAAGAAGAACCTGAAGAGCTGTGGGGTCTGTGGACCCAGGCCATGTCTGCCTCCAGTACTAGGGACTGAGGCACAAACTTGCGAAGCTAGAGTCAAAATAATGGTCATAATTTTTAGACCAATTTCTTTTGCAGATACCTATTACCCTATTGGAACAAGCTCAATCATGATGCATGATGAGTATCACCACTATATTGTGTTTTATATCCACTCAGAAGTTTCATGGTGATCATAATAGTGTCTTTGGGGATTGTGGAGACTATTAGGTGTCTCCCAGGCTTCACTCAGGGGAGGAAATGGGTGCCTGTCAACAGATTTGTGGCACACTGGAGGGGCAGGGGATGTTTGGTGAGGATGGCTGGCAGGTAAAAGCGTGCCCCTTGTCCAAACCACGGAGGAAGGCCAGAGAGAGCAACCTGACTGGGCAGATCAGGGATCCCTGTTAGAGCTCAAAGCTAGTGCAGTCTCCTCTGGAAGCTGAGTGTCTCCTATGACAAAGTCATTTAAGGAAAACTAAGACGAAAGGCTGCATAGCATTTGACTTCTTTTAAGCACAACTTGAGAATTTTCAAGAGAAATCTCCTTTTTAATGCAATGTGATCACTTTTTCCCTTATCCAGTATAAGTATCAACAATCAGAGCAACTAAACATGTATATGTAGAAATAAGAAAGCACTTGTCCCCTGTATTTCCTCCACTAAAGTGAAAAGCACTGTCACTACAGTGGCACATGGTCTCCCAGTATTTTTCTGATGCATATGTAATCACTTTACCAAAACAGAATTATCCTATGCATGCTGCGGTTCATAATCTGATTTCTTTATTTAATACCACATCACACACACCTATGCTCATCATTAAATAGCTATTTACAGTATCATTCTAATGGCGGTGTTATGTTCTATCCTTGGCATTTGCATGATCAGAGTTCAGGCCTGCACCTCCACTCTGCCCCTTGCTCTCCTTGGCTGGTCCCCAGTGTCATGGCTTTAAAGAGCACGTATACACATGTGTTTCTCTCTCTTGAACGTCTAGAACTCCAGACTTGACTCTAACTGTCCCCTCCACACTTAGATGGATAATAGGTATCTGAAATTTAACATACTCAGAATTGGACAGCTGGTACCCCCACTCACTCTACACCCAAACCACCTCCTCCCACAGTCTCCCCTTTATCAGCCGATGGCATTCTTAACCTTCCAGGTGCTCCAGCCTACAAACCTTGCTGTCATCTGTGACCATGGCCTTTCCCTCACTCCCACCTGGCGTCTATTGGCAAATCCTGTCAATATATCTTCAAACATATTCAGATTCTGACCAGTTTTCACTTTGTCTCCATCACCACCCTGGCCCAAGCCACTGTCATCTCTCACTTGGACAGGATCATGGCTTCCTAGCTGGCTCTCCACCTCTGTCTGTTCACTACAGACTATTTCAACACAGTAGCTACACTGGTTTTTTTTTTTTTTTTTAAGTAAAACAGATCCTGTGACTCTTCTGCTTAAAACCTTCCAGTGCCTTCTCATCTTATTCATAGTAACAGACTAGGGACACCTGGGTGGCTCAGTCAGTTAAGCGTCTGACTTCAGCTCAGGTCATGATTTTGCGGTTCATGGGTTCAACCCCCATGTTGGCCTCTGTGCTGACAGCTCAGAGCCTGGAGCTTGCTTCATGTTCTCTCTCTCTCTCTCTCTGCCCCTCCCCTGCTCGCACTCTGTCTCTCTCTCAAAAATAAATAAACATTAAAAAAATTTTTTAATTAAACAAAAATAGTAACAGACTAAATCATTACAAATGGTTTAAAAGGGCCCTGACTGGGGGGAGGAGAGGACCTGTCTGCATACGACTCTCTTCTCCTTTCTTCATTCTGCCCACTGGCCCTCCAATGCTCTTTGAGCACATGCTTCTTCCCCTGGGCACCCATGCTTGCTGTGCCCTCTGCCTAGATCATCCTCCCCCAAGTAAACACATGGCATGGTTGATTATGTCCTCCATCACTCCCTTCAGGTGGCGCCTTTTGGGGGAAGAGTTTCTAATCACCCATATAGCATAGTTCCCTGTCATGCCCCATCCCTATTTTATTATTTTACCAAGCACTCGTCAACATGTGACATTCTGTTAATTGTTTCCTGTCTGCTCTCCTATCTAGAATGTACGTAACATGAGGACAGGGGCCTTTCTGTTTTGTTCAGTGCTGTACCCGCACTACATAAAACTGCATGGCAATAAATATTGGTTGAATGAATGAACCTGAACTAATTTAAGTATATCGGATTAACAGTATATGGTTTCTCCCATAAATATGCTCTTGGTTTTCTCTTCCTGCTTAGAAACTACACTGTGAATAATAATGAATATTAAAAAAAATTTGGAGTATGAGTTATTTTGCTTTAAATCTCCCCCAGATAACTATTCATGAATCACATCATTAATAACTAGTCTGGATAATAAGATGAGGCAATTGTAGCAAAGCTCCTCTGCTTCAAGGCAGTATATTTTCTGAAAATTCTTCTGTTTCATGCACCAGAAGTGACTAAGAGTACCTCCCCTTGCAATCCTTATGTGTATTTCCACTGGATGGAGTGGGGAGGGTGCATCAAAGCCTTCCTTCTTGCTGGTAGAGAGGCCATTAGACATCTGTTTTCCAACACAGACCAGCTTCAGCGACACTAAAGCCTGGAGTCCATGACAAAGCCTGAAGCCTTGAAAGGAATTCCCCTATGTTGGCAGAAACTTGGCATTCACTGGCTGAACTTGGCTTCAGCACCCTCCACACTGATAGTTCGACACCTGCACTTCTCCATCCTTCTCCCTGAAATCCTCAAACAAAACCCCAGCCTTCTACGTCGACATCGATTGGATTCCATTTTGCCCCCACTTCGTCAATCATGTTCCTATCTTTTGCTATTTATTGATGGCCTGGGCACAGTGCTTTTCACAGAGTCCATAAATCAGTCTGCTTTCCGTTGTCCAGTGACTCGGCCCTGAGGCTGCTTCAGTGATTGTCGTTTTCTTACCATCTTCCATTTTAACACATTATCTCTGTTTAACATATTATCTGATTCCAGATTTCACCGGCCTCTTCTTTCTCAACACTTCCAAAAAAAAAGAACTCCCTGTGCTTGTGTACTTATTGGACATGATAGTTAATTAACACGTGCGAAGCCACCAAATAACCAAAACGCAGATACAATGGAGACCAAGAGTTTGTAAAGTTAGACCAAAATGATAGCACACGGGTCCTAAAATCACCTCTTGGATGAAGCCGGGTTGAGGGGCTTTCTCACTAGAGCAGCTTATTCAAACCTATGAACATTCTGAAGGTAAACGTTGGTTGGTATAAGAACTCTCTCAAAGGACATTGCAGATGGGTGAAAATTTCTACCAGGCTCATCAGCAGCTGTGAAACACCGACTCCACCAGGATCTATGAATTGTACTTGTAGTTTGTCATTGTAATTTGTACAATTGTAATTGTAGTTGATAAGTGCTTGAGGCAAATAGTCTATAAACCTGTGGAGGCGTCGGAGGCAAAATGGCAGGATCTCACTGTGTGGAGGGCCCATTCTCAGCCCATGGTGCCGTCAGCTGGGCAGCACGCAAGGGGCAAACGACCCCAGTCTTTGCCAGCTGTCGGTGTGGTAACCAGAAACTTGCTAAATTTGTTGGAAGACCTCATTATCCCTGTGCTTTAAAGGTACCTGGCTGGATGCCTTAAATGTTGTACTTCAGAATATAAATACCAAACTTGGACTCATTCGGAGAGCTCTGCTGACGGATGAGAGTTCCTCATATCTAGTCATTTTAGCTAATTAAAGGAAATAATGATTATTAATTTTCATGTAGGAAGGTAAAAAGATCTGGACGATCAAATCATAGTCCATTAACGATATAGTTGAAGCTGTAATTTGGGGGGCTTTTTTCCCATCATAGAAGCTTTTATTTGTCCTTGAAATTGGATTTGGGGTTTTATTTATCTCATCTCTTTCCAATGTATATCACGTCAGCATACAAACTCTAAATACCCAAACTATGTAAAAGCAGTGATGAATCTAAGTGACAGCACTTAGAGTATTAAAAAAAAAAGTTGTTTGTTGTTTTTTTTTAAGAATTTGAAATATGCCTTTCAGTAATGAATGCAATTATGCCCCCACTAAGACGAATAAAAGAAACAAAAAGCATAGCGCTAAGGCAAAAAGGGAAATTACCGAAATAAATTTAAGAGGCAAAAAGTCAGAAACAGAATACCATTAAGTACTTGTAAAAATATAAACTCTTTTTTGTCCCCTCCCCCATCCTACTTTATCTCTTAATTGATCTCTTCCTCTCATCTTTAAGCCCCCTTTAGAATTGTATCAATTCCTAAAATCCAATTACATTTCATTGTTGCTTTAATATCGCTTTGGATATTCTTTATTTTCTCAAACTGAGTAGAGTCTAAATATGTCCCAAGGAAGAGTATTTTATTTATTTTTTTTTTAATTTTTTTTTTCAACGTTTATTTATTTTTGGGACAGAGAGAGACAGAGCATGAACGGGGGAGGGGCAGAGAGAGAGGGAGACACAGAATCGGAAACAGGCTCCAGGCTCTGAGCCATCAGCCCAGAGCCTGACGCGGGGCTCGAACTCACGGACCCCGAGATCGTGACCTGGCTGAAGTCGGACGCTTAACCGACTGCGCCACCCAGGCGCCCCCCGAGGAAGTCCATTTTAAAGAACCATTCTAGGACAAAATGTAGCATTCAAAACTAAGTACAGGGACACCTGGGTGGCTCAGTTGGTTGAGCATCCAACTCGACTTCGGCTCAGGTTATGATCTCACAATTGGTGAGTTCAAACCTCATCAGGCTCTGGTCGTAGCTCGGAACCTGCTTGGGATTCTCTCTCTCCCTCTCTCTCTGCCCCTTCTCTCTCTCACTCTCTCAAAATAAATAAAAAATATTTATACAAATATTTATATAAATAAAAGTAAATATTTTTTTAAAAAGTGTAGGGGCACCTGGGTGGCTCAGTCGATTAAGTGTCCAACTTCGGGTCAGGTCATGATCTTACGGTTCCTGAGTTTGAGCCTCACATCAGGCTCTGTGCTGACAGCTTAGAGCCTAGAGCCTTGCTCCAGATTCTGTGTCTCCCTCTCTCTCTGCCCCTCCCCCACTCTCACTCTCTCTGTCTCTTAAAAAGAAATGAACGTGAAAAAAATCTTAAAAAAATAAGTATATGCTGAAAGTTCCCAGTTTATTAAAAGGGTATCTTCCATAAATGGGTATGTCCATAAATTGTTTGGTACTCAGAATCCTTTTACCCTAAAGCAATGTCCTTTTTGACCCTGGTAATTTGTCCTACTAAACCTACTAAATGAAGATTTATCTGATGTGATGTAGATAATATGTCTCCTTTTTGATTGGATCCACTCAGATTTAACCCCAAAGGTTCCTTTTCCCCCATAATGTTAACCAGACATTGACATGCTCCTTTGAGTAAACCAGCTGCCACAGGCTATGGGAAAACGTGTCCAAGGGGCCCCCAAAATGGCATCTCCATTGCTTCTCCCTTTCCATTCCCTCATTTCAACCAAGAATGAACTATTGAGAGCAGTAGAAGAAGGGAAGTGGTGGGTTAGGATCATTTTCTGTTCTGAGGGCCTCACGTTCTCATGGTCACTCATGTGTGTTGAGTGACCATCAAAACTAAATTTGTAATGGGAGGGCTGCTGGATTACTAAAATGCCACCTTTAGAAATTTAAAGGCAAAAGGCATTAAAAATATAGGTCAATAACAAAGGAAGGGATTTACGAGATACAGAGGTGTAGGCAACGTGCCAAGAACATACACACTAAGAACGATTTTCTATTTTTTAAACTGTTTTGACATAACTCACAAAAAAATTTTTAAATGTTTTTAATTTTTGTTACTGCATTTTTGTCTCTTGCATTTCATGTATTCTGTGTCAATTCTCCCAAATGACTACCAGAAAGTCTATTGATCGACTAGAGCAGCGTTTATTAGATCTATTGCAGAGAAAGACCTGACCACATTAACACTCACGGGGCTCTTACAGGAGAGGGATGCCAACATTTATAGGGCTTGGGGATCTGGGCTTAAGTGGTTAAGACATATCTTTCAGGTGGAAAGCTGACTGAAATGGGGTGAGATTCATGACATAAAAGTACATGACATAAAAGTTGACTCACAATGAGTCACGGTTTTCAAAGGGAGGATCGATAAGAAAACCATTGCCTGATACATGAGCCTTTGCCTGGGCGAGCAGTGAGTCCTCCTGCTAAAGGAAATGGCTACTCAGATGAGCATACCACGGTAAATTATTTTCAGAAATTTCTGGAAACAAACAATGAGGTTATTTTTTTTGCATTACAAGCTTATCTTCCAAGGCAGGATTTTTCTGGAACAATTAGGTCCTGGTTCTCAGCCCCAATAGTTAAGCTGTGTAAGATGCAGGTGCTTGTAATTCTCATCTGCATGCAGACAGCCTCTTGATTCCCCATACACACCTGGTGCTTCCAGCCTGCAGGCCTTTGATCCTTTTCCTCCTCCTTCTGTTTTGTTTGTTTTTTTAAAACATCTCCTTCTTGATTGTTCTTGGCACACTCAGTTGTTTCTCTATTTACATTGTTTGTTGATGTGCATGTTATTTCTTCTGCACACTCCATGAAGGCAGAACCCCTTCCAGAATTCACTTTTGCTCTCTCTATAGTACCTGGCCTCGTGCACAGTAGACATAGGGAAGTTATTCAACAAAGAATGAATGAATTTTTGGTTAGAAGTCACCTCCTGCTAGTAATAATAATAATACTCATTATTATTGGTGAAATGAAAACAAATTGGTGACTATCTCATTATCAGTGAATCTTATTCTTCAGTAGCTCCTCACTGGAAGAAGGGTCATCTCATAGCGACTGGGAATTGACTCAGAAGGGATATTTGGATGAATAGGACAGCTGCAACAAACCAGAAAATACCAATGTGCACTTAAGAAATCACAAACATCTGAGCTTAATACACCCTATTTTGAGCTCCAAGAAGAGGCTTTGTGTGCTTTTTGAGGAGTCACTGCCTCATCTGTAAGTGAGAAGCTGAATAAATAATATGTAGTCTTTTTTTAGCTTATTCCTAAAGCTACAAAATCTGCTCAGATAAACCATGCTTCCTAATGTAGTGGTTATATTAGGTATTCCTTCTTTAAACTTCTTATGTGTCCATATATGTTCACGATAAGGGTAAACTCAGGTCTATAAGTTTTTGAATTTTTATTCAACTTCTCTGAAGATTCTCTGTGTATATACTTCAAGTTTTTGTGTGTGTTTTTTTCTTATGAGAAGTTACAAGCATACAATTCGATATAGGAATGTAATAAACGCTCATGAACCCATTACTCAGCTTTGTCTATGTCTGACTATGCTCACTACTTCATGGAACTCTGCCAAGTTAATTAATATTTTTATGTCTCTGTTTCATCATCTGTCAATAGACACTAATAGTACCCCTCTCACAGGGTTGTTGCTAGACTAAATGAGTTATTTTAACACGAGGCACCAAGAAGAGTGCTTTCTCCATAGTTAAGTGTTACAGAAATGTTAACTTATTTTTAGCAATTATTATAAGAAAGGTGTCGACCACAAAAGAATTCCCTGGAAATTAAAGCAAGTAGACCTTTATTTGAGCAATTACATTTGCAATTCGGGAGACACAGGTTCAGGTAGAAACCTGTGTTATGAGGAAGACAAAGAGGGGGCAGATTATAAAGATGAAAGGTCCTGAGTGCAGTTCTCATTCAGATCCTCTGTACAAACCGGATTGAAACTAGTTTAAACAGGATCGGTTAACATGCAAATGAGTGGTTGAAGCTCCTGAAACCAGATTGGCTCCTTTCAAAGTGGAGAATTCAGATAATCCAGGCTGAAGGCCATAGCTAGCTTGAAAAGTTCAAGAAGTTCTCATGTCCTCCTAATGAGGATGTAAGTTCTTCTTCCCTCGGGGCCTCCCAACCGTATTGTATCATATTGTATTGTATTGTATTGTATCGTATTGTATTGTATTTACATATATGTATACATATATATGTGTGTGTATATATATGTGTATGTATATGTGTATATATACACACTATATATATATACACACACACACACACACACACACACTATTCTCAAGTTAATTAATATTCAGTGTAGTCTTGGCTTCAGGAGTAGAACCCAGTGATTCATCACTTACATACAACACCCAGTGCTCATCCCAACAAGTGCCCTCCTTAATGTCCATCATCCATTTTCCCCTCCTTCCACCCCCCATCAACCCTCAGTTTGTTCTCTGTATTTAAGAGCCTCTGATGGTTTGCCTCCCTCTCTGTTTTTCTTGTTTCCCCTTCCCCTGTTATCATCTGTTAAGTTTCTCAAATTCCACATGAGTGAAATCATGTGGTATCTACCCTTCCTTTCTCTGACTGACTCATTTCACCTAGCAAAATAGCCTCCAGTTCCATCCACATTGTTGCAAATGGCACAATTTCATTCTTTTTCATCCTGAGTAGTATTCCATTGTGTGGGTATGTACATACATACACACACACATACATACATACATACATACATACATATATACATACACACATACACCACATCTTCTTTATCCATTCGTCAGTTGATGGACATTTGGGCTCTATCCATAATTTGGCTATTGTTGATAGTGCTGCTATACTCATTTAGGTGTATGTGCCCCTTCAAATCAGCATTTTTGTATCTTTTGGATAAATTCCTAGTAGTGAAATTGCTAGGTTGTAGGGTAGTTCTATTTTTAATTTTTTGAGGAACCTCCATACTATTTTCCAGAGGGGCATTCCCACCAACAGTGCAGGAGGGTTCCCCTTTCTCCACGTCCTCACCAACATGTGGTTTCCCGAGTTCTTCATTTTAGCCACTCTGACCAGTGTGAGGTGGTATCTCAGTGTGGTTTTGATTTGTATTTCCCTGATGATGAGCAACATTGGGCATCTTTTCATGTCTCTGCCATCTGGATGTCTTCCTTGGAGAAGTGTCTATTCATGTCTCTTGCCCATTTCTTCACAGGATTATTTGTTTTTTGGGTGTTGAGTTTGGTGAGTTCTTTATAGATTTGTGATACTAACTCTTTATCCGATATGTCATTTGCAAATATCTTTTCCCATTCCATCGGTTGCCTTTTAGTTTTGTTGATTGTTCCCTTTGCTGTGCAGAAGGTTTTTATCTTGATGAGGTCCCAATAGTTCATGTTTGCTTTTATGTCCCTTGCCACCAGAGACATGTCAAGTACGAAGTTACTGCGGCCGAGGTCAAAGAGGTTGCTGCCTGTTTCCTCCTCTAAAAGTTTGATCCAACCCCATTTTAAAAGAGACTCTCTTAACTAGGCTCACTTGCTTAGGTTTAAAACCTTCTTTTGTAGATATTAAAGACAGATTAGAAGCATCCCCTCCCCTTTTCCATGATCCTATTTCACCCTACATCTTCCCCTGAATTTGGTGTTTAACATTTGTGTGCATGACTTTATACTCTTACAGTATTTGTATGAATCCATAGTGTTCAGTAGGTTTTGTGGACTTCTTATAAATGATATCGTACCAGGTGTGAACTACCGCAGCCTTTTTCTTGACTTTACGTTTTTGTCTATTTGTTACATTTCACCCCAAGTAATTCTTATTAACTCACTTCCTAAAAGTCTCTGCTTAAATGTGATTTTCTGATGAGGAGATAGATTCTGAGTACCTTATTTAAAACTATCCCACCTACTCTTGTCTCCCTGACACTGTTCTGTTTTTTTGCTTTTTGACATAGTGTTCATCACCTTCTAAAAGTATTATCTAATTTTCCTCTTTATTAGTTTATTTGAATTATCTATCCTCCCTTAGAACACAAGCTCCAAGAAAGGATTTTTGTGTTTTTTTTTTTTAATTTCTCCACCAACGTGGCCCAAGTTCCCTACAGGGCCTGGCACCAACGGGGTGCACAATGGGTACTTGTTAGATAGCTTTGTCTCTCCTCTTAATGGTCATTTCAGAGGTTTTCTTTTGTTGTTGCAGTTTTAATAGAAATGTTGCTCTAGGGGCGCCTGGGTGGCGCAGTCGGTTAAGCGTCCGACTTCAGCCAGGTCACGATCTCGCGGTCCGGGAGTTCGAGCCCCGCATCAGGCTCTGGGCTGATGGCTCAGAGCCTGGAGCCTGTTTCCGATTCTGTGTCTCCCTCTCTCTCTGCCCCTCCCCTGCTCATGCTCTGTCTCTCTCTGTCCCAAAAATAAATAAAAATTTAAAAAAAAAAAAAAAAAAAAAAAAAAAAGAAATGTTGCTCTAAATATTCTTGTAAATATTGTGTGACTGCCTAAGTTTCTCTCTGAAACGTACCTCTAAGTAAAATTGCTAAATGCAAGATGAATCCCTTCAAGATTCCTTTTAGGGGCACCTGAGTAGCTCAGTTGGCTAAGTGTCCGACTTTGGTTCAGGTCATGATCTTAGGGTTCATGAGTTCAAGCCCCACATATGGGGCTCTGAGCTGACAGCTCAGAGCCTGGAGCCTGCTTCAGATTCTATGTCTCCCTGTCTTTCTGATCCTTCCTCACTCATGCTCTGTCTGTCTGTCTGTCTGTCTCTCTCTCTCTCTCTCTCAAAAATAAATAAACATTTAAAAATACCTTTTAAAAAAAGATTCCTTTTAACTGGTTTAGAGCAAGTGCTGGTTTTGAAAAGTAACGCATAAAAGAACCTTCACAGACAAATTAAAATCTACCCACACAGAGAAATTACTGAGATGAGCCTGATTCTATTTGTCAAAGTAATAATGCTTTGAAATTTGATTATATCAAGTCCTACTGCTAACTTTGAATGCAGTCGCTTGGTTGTTGCTCAGTCAAGGTGTCTTAGTGAGTTTTCCATGGAAACAATGAGCACTTGACTCTCAGACTAATTCAGAAATGGCCATTTCGGCAAAGTACAGAGACCCTAATCAACCCAGCTTCACTGAGGGAGAAAAAAGCTCGTGAAACCCACCCACAGATCTGGCCTTCAGATGTGCCCCACCCTGTTTTGGCTTGTGATTAAAAGTAGTCTTTCAGTGTCTTGCTGCATTGTCTTTGATCACATGGAATCATCATTTATTTTTGATGCCATTTCATCGTTAGCCAGTTTCCTTTCCAAAGTTGCACTTAAGGGAAAAATAGAAGGTAACTGTAATTGTCAAGCCTGCATTAGGGATTCTAAGCTATAGCCAAGAGAGAAATTAATCCTGAAAGCATTTCACACCAAACAGCAGCAATCTGCAAATTGCAGATTATTTGTGTCATGTGGCCAGTGCCAGTAGCACATCAGAGAGCTGAAATCCATTTCAATTTTTATCCCAAGCCCGGGTGCTCACGGTTTTCCATTGAACCCAAAGGATATCACAATTGCCCCGTGATGATTTGCAAGGAAATTAAAAGGAAAAATAGTGATTGAAGACTCATGTGGCTTTTAATGCTTTTCAATGGAATATATTTTCCAAATGAGTTTCCTCAACCTCACAGCATGGTTATTGAGGAAATTCAGCAAGAGCTTTCTAAAAAAGTTGTACTCAGTTAATCCCCCAAAGGTTTTTTGTTTTTTTGAGTTTTTTTTTTTTAATAGCTATCAGTGACTTTGTGGAAATGACCCACAACTTTGTAATGGATTTTCCTGAGGAGATTCTGAATCAGATTCTAAAATAGTCTTTATGGTATAGAACAGAATGAAAGTAAATGTTGGTTATAGATATCAATCAAAGTGAAAATCCCAGTTTCAAAGTTATCCTTTTAAAAAAAACTAGGATTCAATTCTGTCTTCATATGCTTTTGTAAAAATAAATGTCCTTCTTCATTTTAATACCAAAGAGACAACTTATTTTTATTTACAGTGAGCTCAAATTTTTAGAAAACAGGTGGGAGAGATGAATGAGTATTTAATAGGGGAGAAAACAAGAGAAAAGCACAAATCTGTGAGCATATCATCTGGATAAGCCAGGAAGGAGATGACATTCTAGTCTCAATGACCAAAGATAACAAAACAGACTTTTAAAGTCAACAGAGACTCCAGAGAAAGGCCCTCATTGAAGAAGACAGAACTACGTTAGACAGAAAAGCTTTCCAATCCCGGTCTTTCCTGTTTTCTTGAGCAAAGAGAATGTTTCCCATCTTGGAAAGGACAGAAGAAACAATTTCAGGAGGAACCTGTGTGTAAGAAAAGTGAGAACAGGAGGAAGAACCCACAAGTATTGTAAGCGCCGTGGGTCTGCAAACGCATCCGTGTATAAACTCAGAGGCACTGCCTAGGGTCTTCAAACTGCCCCGAAGAAAGAACACAGTGTAGAGTCTGGGAGGTGGACTTTTTTTAACTTTTCAAAATGAAGAAGGATTGAATCTCAAAAACTGCAAAGCAATGAGTTTGATATCAGTTTCAGCCATCAACTGGGAAAAAAATTAAATAGTGTGAGCAGTTATAAGGTGTATGGAATCATTAAGAGCCAACTCAGATTCACCAAAACAGACCGTGGAAGCAGTCATGGAGGAGGGCATAATGCACTCACCGTGGAGCTTCTTGATTTGAATGTGGTCCCTGGACCCTGAAGGCAAAGGAGCTGGCTGTTGGAGGTAGGCGGAAGGCACACTGTTGAAGCAGTCTGGCACCTCGGAGGAGAGAGAGAAACAGGGCAACCATGGGCTGAAGATTGAAGTCATGTTTCGCTGGAGGAAGAGAATGGAAGAGACAGCAAAGAACACGGAGAAGTGAGAGAACAGGGAGAAGAGTGGAGAAGTGAATTCACAACTCCAGGGGGAACAGTGTTGCGGACTGTGTGTTGATCCAGGGTCAGTTACTACAGGAAGGTGAAAGAGAAGGAGGATGGGGATGGGCCGTTGGTGGGAAGTACTTCCCTCAGCACGAGGGGCCCTGCCCTAGGCCCCTGACTGCCCTCCACTCCCACTTCAACCCACAAGAGCTCACAGGATCCAAGCCCTTCCTGGGTTCCTGAATACATGGGGCTTCCAAATTCCCTGCACAAACAGCCCTGGGGCCTTAACTGGCTCTGTCTTGCTGAAGACAGTGACCAAGGGGTAACTCATGGAGGCTGGGTTACACAGCCTGCGGGCCCACCAGCTGGACACGTGAGAGGCCCTTCAGGGAGGTAGGAATCTGAGATGACAGGAGCAGCAAGGTCCAGCGACTGACTCTAGCTGTGCCAGAACAGTCACGTTGAGGAGCAGACCTCCCTAGTGTCTGAGAGTTATAAATCCCCACCTTCCAGATCTTCATACAGGTGAATTTGTCGAAGAGTGAAACAATTTTTTTTTTTGACAGCTTTTCAGTTTGATTTAGGACTTTTGAATATTCAAACCACTGACGTGTTTTTACACTTTCCCTGGGCCAGCAAGTTAGGGGACTGACCCGGGCCTAGCTCTTGGGTCCCAAGTTCAGAGTGGGAATCATCGAACACTTATCATTTGGGTGGAAGGAAACACACCCGTGTGATGTCGAAGGTAAACTGAGGAGGTGTGAGAGCTCTCATCTAAGAAGGCTGACCTGGCAAGCAAAGTATGCCTGTCAAAGCCTTCTGTCAATGAAGCACCACAAAATCTCAACCTCAGGCCCCCCCGGCACGTGGTCAGGCATCTGAAGCCAAATACAATGGGTGAGTGCGGCAACAACAAATAAACAAGAGGCTTCCCATTACCACCTTCAGCCAGGAATGTTGCCAACTACAAGCCCAAATCTAAGAATAGAGGGAAGGGAAATTAACATGTGGATGCCTCCTATACATTTTCACATATATTACAGATTATTGCAGGCAAATGGGTATTTGCCCCAGGAGAGAGAAGGTGAATAAGGGCTTAAAAGGATTGGATATGATTTCTATCTCTCTAAAGCTAAAACTGGCATCCAGAAAGATCCTTCTGACAGCAAGAATGCCTCATCATTATTATTTTTATGTATTTACTTTTTTTATTTTTGAAGGACAGAGAGAGAGACAGGGTGTGAGTGGAGGAGGGGCAGAGAGAGAGGGAGACATAGAATCCAAAGCAGGCTCCAGGCTCAGAGCTGTCAGCACAGAGCCCGACACGGAGTTTGAACTCACAAACTATGAGATCATGACCTGGGCTGAAGTTGGACGCTTAACTGACTGAGCCTCCCAGGTGCCCCAAGAATGCCTCATTATTAGAATGGATCTTTGGCTGATCCTCTGGGTCCTCTGGTCCCTGGCACCGAAGTCTTGAGACAGGGTCTGAAATGCAACTGTGGGTGACATTACAAAAGGTATTTCTGTCCCGACAAAGGGGCTGGTCTAGGGATAGTAACAGCTAATAGTTTTTCATTCTTGAACACACGACTATGAGTTATATAAATCTATCTTTGATCATTGAAGAAAGCAAATGCATGCAAGTCAATAAAATACAAAAATTAGATCGGATTGCCATTGATATAAACAAAATCATCAGATTTCATTTGGCAGTTGTGTGGCTATCTTAAGGAAGATATTTTGACATTTCCACAATGGTCTGAGTGACCAGCCATCAAGGTGGCCCCCATCTTAACCCACACGGCAGACCAGGCCTCCGTCTTCCATTTACAACAGAACTCTACTCTTGCTGAAAATTGGCTTTATTTTGACAAGGCCAGTAGGAAATGGAACATTTAAAGAGCTCTTTCTTGCTTGAGTAGTAGTATATTAAAATTTTGTGTTTAAAAATTAAACTTTGCATTTTAGGTATGCATTTTTTCTGAATTAATTAAACTGTGAATTAATTTCTGAGATCTTACGAGACTGGCCCCAGGGCAAATAGACTTTCTTTCACAGGTCCTTAAATTAACTCTGCATAGACTTGTAAAGTCATCTGTTTTCCAGTGCTCTTGTTTGTGAGAACCAGAAGGCAATGGCCTTTCCCTCTTAATTTATGTATTCATTCAGCACATATTTATTATCACCCTTGTGCCAGACACAGTTCCCAGGCCCTCAATGAAGCTATGAGCAAGCCCCTGTTCTCAAGGAGTCTGTGTTCAGGGTGGGAAAAGCAGATGTTAACAAATAGCTAAACACAACAGAAATTGCACTCCTACTCCACAGAGGAGCCCTAAGAAGGCTTTTTAATTCAGTTTAACCAGTTGCCATTGATGGAAGGTTTCTATGTGGGCCAACGCGTTTGCGTTGAGCGTATTATCTTTCTTGGAGGATACAAGGATATATGGTATGAATATAAAGACTGGCTCTACCACCAGAGAAAGCCCGTGGTCATACCCCCTTCTTGTTCATTTTCTTCGTCACTCCATGAGGAACACTTTTAACCTCTAAAATTTTGTCTTGTTTTTGTTTTCTTTGTTGTCGTGCATAGATTTTTGGTGTCTCTACAGTAGAATATTTTCTCCCCCAGACACAAGAAAAAGTGTGTTCAAGTTAAACAGACTAATCGTATTAGTTTGAGGATTCAAATAATGTGGTGTATGAAATTCTGAACTTATGGCATTTTTATATGCAAAATCTAATATGCATTTTTGTGAAACCACAAGGACAGGGCAGAAAGTAGTTTGCAATGCAGAGAGTCCGGGATTTAAAGGTAGAATTTCAAGGTGGAATTGTCCATTACTCAGCTCTGTCACTCACAACCTGGGTGACAAAAGGCAAGTGACCTTTACTATTACAAACCAGCCACAGGTGGAACACAGAACTCCCTCTGCCTCCCCGAATAAAGACCAAATCCGGGGCACATGGGTGGCTCAGTTGGTTAACTGTCTGACTCCTGACTTCAGTTCAGGTCATGATCTTACTGTTTGTGGGTTCGAGCCCCACATCAGGCCCTCCACTGACAGCGTGGAGCCTGCTTGGGATTCTCTACCTCTGTCTCTGCCCCTCCCCCCACTGGTGTGCACACACAAAATAAATACATCAATTTAAAAAAAAACAAAAGACAAATCCATTCTGGTTAAACAGAAATGTGAGTCATGAGTTCCCTTCTTTGACATCTTTGTAGAATATTTGTTTTTAAACCACGGTTTGTTTGCCATAATCACCCATCTGTTGATCATACGCGCTCACGTGATGCCCTTACTATGTGTTATGGCTGACTCAGAAGGCTGCACAGAAGGTACATTAAGCACTTGCTAACTGTCCCCTTTGTCAAAAATTCGAGTTAGTTTTCCTTTAGCGTATTTGAGTAAGTGGATGTTCGGCCATCTGGGGCTTATTTTCCCGATTGCCTCTGTTAATTCACTTTATAAACACAGATACATAAATCATGCAATTTGAGATGACCAGTGAGATTAAAAAAAAAAATCTTTCAGCAGACACTTATGGGGATGAGCACTGGGTGTTAGGGAATGAATCACTGGATTTGACTCCTGAAATCATTATTGCACTATATGCTAACTTGGACATAAATTAAAAACTAAAAAATAAAACAAAATAAAATCTTCCAGCTAGTTCAAAAGTAAAAAAACATGTCATAAAGTCTTAAGATGTCAAATAAAAAATCAAGTTACTTATTAATCATTTGAGATTATTGTAGTAAGTGAATAAATGAATTAATAAAAGGCAACAAATTAAAGCCATAAGTGTATACTAACCATACTTTTCTAAACACGTATGATCTGATCACGTGAACATATATGTGTGTGTGTGTATGCACATTATAAACACACATATATACATGCTTGAAAATCTATTGTTTCTCAACATATTGTCATAATAAATCTCAAATATGTAATTGGATACTGGGCTCCTTTAGCAAAATTGGCCTCCAAATATTGAAGGTTCAGGAAACAAGGTATTTCTAGAAGCAGAACAACCATTTCAACTAGTCCAACAAGTGCCCCTGCTCTCCAGAGACTCAAAATAGCAACTAGCATCCACTAAAAGCCAACCTTGTACAAAGAGCTCTCCTAGGTCATAGATATACAACCATGTAGATACCCATACACATCATTTACAGCAACACACATCATTTACAGCAACCCCATAATTAAATATTCTTACTCCTGTTTTTGCAAGTAGGAAATTAAGGCTTTAGATCTGACACAGTATCTTTGACCCGAGACTCCACAGCTAGTTAGTGGTTCATTTCCTTCTCCTGCTCTTGCTTCATCATTATTTCTTATTTCTTCCTGGGCCAGGGACCTGGGAGGGGGTTGAGGGGAGGGGGGAGGCAGACTGGGACCCAGGGTTCTACCCCCACCTCCTCATGTAGGTAAAAAGACTATAGAAGCCGCCCATGGGAGGGTGGCAGAAGGGGATCACAGGACAGTGACAACCAAGAAAGTACCTCCTCGTCTGAACACCAGTTTCTCTTTCCCAGGCATGTTTAGGAAGGACCCTGTGTCCTGAAATGCATGTCTGTGCCTCACACATTCTTGATTTTATACACATTCTGCATTCACAGAAGTGTGAGCATTTAGTCTGTCTTTCAACCCAGGTGGATTTGTAAAGTCTTCGCAGGCAATATTACACTGCTTTTACTTCTGTATGGCACCTAAAATAGTTCTGGATGCAACACTGATACTTAGTTCATTTCTCAGCAATTTTTTTTTCAAGGAAAGACTATAATGACAAATGTAAATGTCTAGCGACAGACATATTCTACTATCCAGTGTTTCTCACCCTCACATTGTTTAATATGTTTTGCAAGCAAGTTAGAGCTTCACATTTGTACTCCCAAGACAAATAATGGTTTTTACCCTCTAATCTAACAAGACTAGAGAAAGTAATCAGGTCCCCGTCACATCAACTATGAAACCTGCCATTGGATAGTCTTGGGACTTGCATTTGGTAAATCATCTGCTAAAGCCAACATGTTACAGAATTCCTTCTGATAAGGGAAATGACTCAGCATCTAACCTACATTTCTGATTCTGTCCATTTTTAAGCACTCCGACAATTGCTGCCTTCTAACCTGTAATTCATCAAAATTGCCACCTAAAGGTATCTACCACTTTGTGGTTCTGGTGACTTCCACTCCACGTAAACAGGTCTACTTGTCCCCTGCTGGATTTGCCTGTCTCTTGAGACTCCAGGGTGACATCCGTTCTCTGATGGGTCTAAGAAAAAGTTGCTGCTTTTCAGATGGGAGTACTAATTCCTAAGCCCTTCACTTGTGAGAGCTGAAAAAGGATGTTCTGACCTTTATTTCTCAAGACAATAGCTCATGTAGCAATTGTTTCAAGTAGCCACTTCCCTTTTAAATAAATGAAACTTCTTATTTTTTTTTTTTTAATTTTTATTTATTTGGAGAGAGGGAAAGAGAGAATGAGCTGGGGAAGGGCAGAGGTGGGGGGGTGGCAGGGACAGAGGATCCAAAGCGGGCTCTGTGCTGACAGCAGAGGGCCCGACGTGGGGCTCAAACTCACAAACCATGAGATCATGACCTGAGCCGAAGCCAGACACTTAACTGACTGAGCCACCCAGGTGCCCCAATAAATGAAATTTTTTAAAAGAAGTAGCAGCAGCAGCCATTAGATGTGGGAACGCATTAATATCATTAGCAATACATTCACCTTTTTTTTTTTTTGTCATTCCATGTTGCTTTCACATACATTCAAAACTGCCATTCGAGGTCAAGAAGGTGATTATTCTTGGTGAAGGACGTGGTGCTGGGAGTAACTAATTCATCCAGGAGCACATAGCCAGCTAGCTAGTGCAGAACAGAGGTTCAAGCCAGGCCATGACTGCAGTAACTTTTTTAAAAGGCATGAAACCCCCAATTTTGGGATTTCCCTTCTTAATCCGTGCCACCAATTGCTATGTTCAAGTGGTAGCTGTAGGCTTTTCTTCAGAGAAAAGTGGATGAAAGGAGAAAGAAAAAGAGGGTGGTAACAATATGCTCCAATCTACAAGGGTAGATTTTTGCTGAATATTAAAAGGGAAGAATTGGGGGTGCCTGGGTGGCTCAGTTGGCCAAGCATCCGACTTCGGCTCTGGACATGACCTTGCGGTTCGTGGGTTTGAGCCCTGTATCGGGCTCTCTGCTGTCAGCACAGAGTCCACTTCTAGTCCTGTGTCTTCCTCTCTCTCTGCCCCTCCTCTGCTCATGCTCTCCCTCTCTCTCTCTCTCTCAAAAATAAATAAACATCTAAAAAGTAAATAAATAAAGGGGAAACTTGAATACTTAGTTTAAGTGGACAGGCCACAGAGTGGCAGAGCATGAGCGGAGAAGTGAGTGGTGAGCTAGGCCCACCAGGGGCTGAGCAGGGACAGGCGGGACCAGGAAGAACGACTCCTGTTTCCCCTTTGAGTCTGGAGGAATCGAGACGGGTAGATACAGGGGGTCATAATTGGGCAGGGATTCGAAATTCAGGAGCGGTGCACTTGAAGGCAGCCAGGTGGGTTCTCTGGAAACTGAGTCTGAGACAGAGCACAGCGTACAGGTGTGCACTGGGATTGCACCTGGGAAGGGAGAGGGAGGGTGGGGACTGGGCAGACTAAGGAGTCACACTGCCGTTGGACCCGACAGAGCCTCAGCCACCTACAAGGCCCAGGGGCAAACACTGCCCCTGGTGGCTGGTGTCGGGACAAACCAGCTTGGCAGTCCCCTCCCTGTCCCGGGCAACAGAGTGGGGCCATAAGATGTCATGACCTCAGATGGGGCAAGTGTCTGCAGCTCAGGGCACAGCTCTGTCGCTACAGCCCCTCCTTGAGGGGAGCTGGGCCCCTGTCTCTACTGTCTGCACGTTCACGAGAGCTTTTACACCTGCGTCAGATGAGGTCGCATTTTGAGGACGAAGTGTTAGAGGTTAATTAAGAAGGATGGCGATGGTTTGGAGAGTCCCCAAGGGAGATGAGAGGGATGCCGACCAAAGGAGAGTGAAGGGCAAGCCTCCCCCAGGTCCTGATCGAGAGCAGACCCCAAATCTGCAGCAGCAGCACACTCAGCAAGGACGCGGCATCGAGTCAATGTCAGGATGTCTCTTAGACCTCCTAGCCCCTGCTGCTACACGAGCTGTGATTGGCAATACTGGACCTGGAGAAGGAAAAGCAGATGCAGTGAGGTGGAAAAGCAGATGCCTGGAGAGGTGAGAGGTCAAAAGAGGCCACTTAACCAATAAGCAAAGCACCTGCAGGGCTGGAGCTCAGAGCTGAGGCCTCTGGGAAGGGAAAGGGCACGGTGGTGCAGGAGACCCTAACAGGTGCCACAGTCACCCAGCTGGGTGGTCAGTGAGCGCATGGCAGGTGACTCATCCACGGAACACCTGCTGTTGAACAATTGCCACAGCCAGGCACTGTTCCAGGAGTGGCCGATACAGCAGTGACAAGGCAGCAGCCATCCCTGCCCTTGTCATTTTTGCATTTCAGCAGTGGGTGACGGAAAATACATGAGGTGTAAGGTACGTTAGAAGCTGATTTCGCTATGAAGAAAATACAGCGGCGATGAGGGTGCTGGCGGTGGTGAAAACAGACTGCAGTTGCACACAGGGTGGTCCCAAACAGCCCCACTGAGAAGGTGACATTTGAGAAAGGACTTTAGCCTCCATGCAGATGTCGGGACCAAAAGCTCTCTGGAGAGAGGGAGAAGCAAGGGCCAAGGCCTGAGACAGCCTCCTGCTGGGTGGTCAGGAGCACAGGGCAGGCGACCATGGCCTAAGGGCTCAGAGACTGCAGCACCAGCCTGCGGGCCACGTGGAAGGGTGGCATGAGTCCCACATGCACATCGTAATGGGACCCTTTGATCTGCTATCTCGAGAGATATCCATCCGGGACCTGAAAACAGAAGATGCTGGCCACGGTGAGGATTTGACCGGTCCAAGTAGACAGCTGAGGCTTCAGAAGATGACCCATGGCCATGTGCGTGTGGAGGCCCTGTGTGAGGAATCTGGAAAAAAGCAGGAGTACCTCACCACCATTAGCAGCACGCCACGGGGTCTTTCTTTGCCAGGCTCTTTCTTCCTCCCGCACCTCCACCCCTCCTCCCCTCCTCCTTACACCACTGAATTCTGCGTGTGTATCTTGTGTTTCCAGTTCTGTGACTTTCCAACTCACCTTCACACTAAGTTTGAGTCTGACCGTTTCCCACACCGGTGTTCCTGTGGTGACCACCATTACAGATGCCCCTTCATGGTCTCTCAAGTATCTTGACTCCTCCCAAGTCTTCCCTTCTAACTAATGCTGGGACTGTCCTTGTTTATTGTATTTTATTCCACCTACCAGGTGTTCCGGGTAATTATCTAGTCTTCTGTGAAAGATGTTTATATTGGAACACTCATTGACATCAATCCTTGTAGTTATATCTTAGGAGAATGTTAGAATACAAATCTTGAAGACAGGCTAATTTTAAATTCTGTTTCTTATTTTACCTGGCATTAAAATAAGTCAAATCAGTTTTTCTCAAATTGGAGAGATGTAAAGGATGACTTTAGAAAAAAAAAAAAAAAGGTCCTCTAAAACTTCTAAGGTTAAATGTGATTATTTCATAAAATAATCTCTCTTAAATATGTCTAGAAATAAATTTAGACATAAATGTTTTATGCTTATACAAGTGGAAAGCCCAAATGAACACTTATAAATTAAATATAAATAAAATCACAAAACCGAAAAAGTATTCCAGTTAACTCTATGAATTTGGTATGGCGGGTGCTAGCATTTGCTGAAACGAAGTTATTCTTGGGATGCAAACGAGGTCCTGGACGGTTGGCCAGCCTCGCCTGATCAGAGCATGCCTACAACCCCTACAACCCTGTGCCCATACTGCCTCCTTCATATGAGCCTCCTACCCTTGGTGCCAGACCATGGGACCCCCATGTGTGGGGAATGCATCCCTGGAACTCTGTTCTCTCCTTAGTTTCATAGAAGCACTTGTTCCCAAGATGGTGTAAAAGAACTGACATGAGACTAAACTTCCACTGTGGTTTTTGTGGGGGAGTTTTTTGTTGTTGTTTTGTTTTCAGAAAGTTTATTCTATTCTATTCTATTCTATTCTATTCTATTCTATTCTATTCTATTCTATTTTTAGAGGGAGAGTACTCAAGTGGGAGGGGATGGGAAGAGAGAGAGAATCCCAAGCAGGTTCCACACTCAGCACAAAGCACAGGGAGGGGCTTGATCCCACGACCCTGGGATCATGACCTGAGCCGAATTCAAGAGTCTGACACTTAACTGACTGAGCCACCCAGGAGCCCCCACCATGGTCTTTGGGTTCAACTGCGGCCAAATGATCCAGCGTAACTTTTACTAATTGTCCAGATAATTATCAGAGTAGCAACTCTGACATGAACAACATCTCAGAAAGAACCAGTTGGACAAACACAGCTCAAGTACAGTTTCTAATGTCAAGGATCTAGTTTCTCTTCTTTATAGTACTGGGCATGCCTGAGGCAATTAACATACTACATTTTCCACCAAAACGTTCACCTCAGGATTTTCTTTTCTTTCCTTGGCCTATTGTCAGGTGGTGACTTCATCTGTTATACATTTTGTTTATATTTTTAAAATTCTTTTGTACTACTTGAGTAAACATTTATAAACCACTTTCTCAAAGTATTAAATGTTATAATATCAAAGACTGGATCAAATACAATATCAAAAACTAAAACCGTGTTTCAACGTTTTACATGACCACCGAATTTCAGAGTTGGAGCTGACACAGTCAAATTCGTCTCTAAAATATCCTGCAGAAATCGTCATTTAGTCTGTGTCTGAAAAGCTGCAGTTACTAGCTTATAAAGCAATATATTCCAGTCTTCAGTTAGAAATTTCTTTACATTGAATCAAAATCTATTGCTGTAATTTTTGCCTGTTTGTGTTCATCCTGCCTTCTAGAATAAAGCACAAATCTAATCTCTCTTGCAAAGGATAACTCCTTCACCCCTCCCCCATGAATACGACAGCTCCCTCCTTCCTCAGCCTGCCTCCCACCCAGACAAACATCCTCAGTACTTTCCATCGTTTGTACAGCACAATGCAGAATAACATGGAAAAACAGCACAGTGATTGCTTTGGTACATTTTGCAGACAACACAATTCCTTAGCAGAAACTTCAACAGATTATGTGATCCAGGGATTGTATCTAAGAAATAGGCTTTTGTGTCCATTTTTGTTAGTAGAGCTAATATTATAAAGGACTACAAAGTAATATGTAAAATTATCCTATTAAAAGGACAGGGATGGAACATATTTTAAATGATAACTAAGCATGTGCTGGCATGCATATATATAATTTATTTATCAATTTCTCTTTACAACTGAAGAAAGAAAATGTGAAAGCCTAAATAGGCTCTTGTTGACTGGGTAGGATGGAAGGTGATGGCAACCAGGCTTTCCTGGCTCGCTTCCCAGGTCCTTTCCATAAAAGCCCCTTTCCAAACTGAAAAACAGGATCCTTATGGTCTTTTTTCTTTGTTTTTTTTTAAGTTTATCCATTTGTTTTGAGAGAGAGAGAGCACATGGGAGGGGCAGGGAGAGAATCCCAAGCAGGCTCCACACTGTCCATGCGGAACCCAATGTGGGGGGTTGATGTGGGGCTCAAACTCACAAACCACAAGACCTCGACCCAAGCTGAAATCAAGAGTTGGGTGCTTAACCAACTGAGCCCCCCAGGTGTCCCCAGAATCCTAATGGTCTTGACAGAGCCTCCTGGAAGAACCAGACAAGGTTCTACACTACAGCCAAATCCCATGAAGATATGGTATCTGGCGACCCTGTCTTCATTCTTAACTGTCCGTGTGCAGAGCCCAGTCTTCAGAGTTGAGGAAGTAAGACGTGATATCCAAGTGAAATGCACCTATACTCACCAACTCTCCCACTCTGGCCCCACAGAATCCTGGCTGTATAACAGGGACAAGTAATGTCCTGGGTATAAGAGTTATGGTGGCCTAAAGCTCCACAAAGCCCAGGTCACAATCAGGAGGGAGAAGAGACCTGGCTGGGCTCACCTGTGGCCCCTTCCCAGTGTCACAGTGGGGGACCAGGCAGCAGCCATAGCTCCCTTGGAGGTATGGCTTTTTTGTTGTTGGTGAGAACATGTTTTGCAGGTAGGTGTTTGCGTCTTCCCCAACAACACTGCGGCTGATAGTCATAACAGCACGTGAGAGCACATTACCGCCCAGAATGGGAAAAACATGTTTACGATTAATTCTTTTCTCCAACAGCTGGCTGCCCCAACTCCTTGATTAAAGAGCTCCATCACTTCAGGATCCTTGGAGAAGAGCAGGTGAGTCAGCCTCTCAAAGGCGGTGCCAGGGTGTCGTGAAAGACAGACACTAATGAGACAGTTTGGGTGCTCTCCAGGGAGGTAGAGTGTGTCTCCTGACCCTTGGCGCCCTAAAATGGGGAAGAAAGCCACGCCGCAGATATGTGTGAGGACACTCTTTTCCTCTTCTATCCATCAGATCTGACAGGTTATTAATTGGTACATCTGCCAGAGCATTTCGTCTCAGGACGCCAGCAGTAAGCAGGCACGACGTAGCGGCAGATAGGCAAACGAGTAAGTGCCCAGATATATTATGCCTAAGAGCCCAGTCATCACAGACGGTCCTGACATGATGGCAGCGGGCAAGTGTGCAAGCTGTCCTCACCAGACTTTTGCACTCGGTGCACATTATCCGTATTTCACCGCAGCCGCTTTCTCTATGGATGTGAACGTGTGACTTATATACAAAGGGCGGCCCATCAAAAGTAGATGATTTGAGTAGTGTGGTGCTCAGCGAGATGTCAGATTTTAAACAGATGTGCTAAGTAAATAATTCAAGGTGCTGAATTACACACGCGCGTGCACACACGTACTTTTGACCACGTCAAAACAAATTTCTTGGTCTTTACATAGAATTAGTTTCCATGGTATTATGTTAAATCTTTATGTCAAGTTATTTTTGAAACACTTACACCAAGTAGTTGACAACATGGTGGTTTACTCCCAAGGGTCGTCTTTGCCGAGTCTGAACGGGAAAACCTGCAAAGGGAGATGGGGCCGCTCAGTGTCGTTGATAAGTTTTTGGTTTGTGTGTTTTTCTTTGGTATGTGTATGTTGCAAGTTTGGACCCCACCGTGTCCAATACTAAATTAAAAGCAGAAAGGGATTAATTGGGGGAGGATAAAAAAACTGGAATTATTTCCAACTCCCTGAATTAATAGGTTTCAGCATGCTTCCTTCATTATTTAAAGACTGCAAATTCCAGAATTCAGCGGGCATAAGTGTTCATTCAAATATAAGGAAAATCAGCTATCCTCCATTGCAGGTAAGAGTTGTTAACTGGCTCCCTCAGACATATCTATTTATGAAACACATGAATCTCACAGCCGTCTTCCTGTGAGATTTCTTGAAGTAAGAATTACTGATTGTTACCCTGACATTTCCACCCAGATAATGGAGCTTTCTCTTCTAACTTGTACCAATATTTGCAAATTATTTCCATATTTGTGTTAGAGTCATTGGTGATTAGCAGGGAAAGAAGCCAACTGCAATCATCTCCTTAGATCTGCATAAAAGTCAGGCCACTTTGCATTCTCCTAGAAATTTAATCGAGACATAATCAAAATCAATATTATTCTGATTAGTTGTGCAACATGGAGACATAGTGCATCACAGCAATATTGATCTTTATTTCCTGAAAAAAAAAAAAAAACACTTTTCCTTCCTTCTTTGCTTTCATTCAGCAGGTGCTTACTGAGCACCTACTCAGGTGCTGTATACCATTTTTAGTTATAGGGATAAAGAAATGAAAAAGAAATACCTATCAGGGGAAAACTGCTAAGTTATATACACACAAACATGTTCAGTATATATTGTGCTAGGTGCTTTTTATAGTCATAGAGAAAAATAAAGCCAAAAAGAGGGTTGTGGTAACTGGGGGAAGAGGTGAAATTTTATATAAGGTGGTCAGGAAGAACCTCACTGAGCAGGTGATTTGTGAGTGGAGACCTGAATGTATATGTAAACGCATAGTGTAAAAAGCATCACAAAATGCAAGGTGTGGTTGGAGTGAGGCAGGAAGAAATCCAGGAGAGTGTGAACCGGAAGCCAAAGTCAGGAGGCATTTCTAGGAGGAGGGCTGATTACCCGTGCCCTGTGCTGACCAAGCAGGATGAGGGGTGAGAAATGAACACAGAATTCATTGGTGACCTTGACCAGGGGAGGGTGGGGGTGAAAGCCTGCTTGAATTGTGTTCGTGTGAGATGGGAAGAAGAATGGGAGAGAGCAAATATAGGTACCTTCTTTTTTTTTTTTTTTAGTGTTTATTTATTCTTGAGACAGAGACAGAGCATGAACAGGGGAGGGGCAGAGAGAGAGGGAGACACAGAATCTGAAACAGGCTCCAGGCTCTGAGCTGTGAGCACAGAGCCTGACGTGGGGCTCAAACCCACAAACTGTGAGATCATGACCTGAGCCGAAGTCGGATGCTTAACCGACTGAGCCACCCAGGCGCCCCTAGGTAACTTCTTTCTTGAGGAATTTAGGTATAAAGGAAAGCAAAGAAATGAGGTAGCGGGGGTGGAGGAATGTGGAAGCAAGATAATGTTTATTCGCTGGTGGGAATGACTCTGTAGAGGAGTGGGAAGTTGGAGATGCAGGGGAGAGGAGAGACTGTCGGGAACAATGTCCTGGCTCACAACAACTGAGTGTAGGCTCAGCCTGAGACAAGATTACAGGCAGCTCAGCTGGCAGTGGGGATGATGGCAGAATATGGAAGGTGGTTGTCATTTATGCTTCTCTTATCTCAGGGAAATAAGAAGCAAAGTTGTCAGCTGAGAGTGGAGATGGGGGGAGAGATTTCCAGGGAGAGGAAAGGGTAATGACAATGTCATTTAGGAGGGTAGGAAGTGAATAAACTTGGGAAAGAAATGAGTTTGGAGTGAGATCCATCAGCCTGGTGTCCTTCTGTCACATTCAACTGTGTAGACACAACTCCAGTAAGTGCAGAGTTGGGTTTAACTCAGAGTTTGGTTTTCAGCTAGGAGAGCAGAGAGGTGGGATATGAAAAGACAGGGACAGGAAAGGTGGTTGGATCCACTGGTTCCAGGTCCCAGTGGGTCCAAATAATTTTTGGAGGTTGAGTTGGAAATTTGAGTTTTAGAGTTTGAAGGGTTTAGCTGGAAAAGTAGGTGTTGGCTGAGGCGTGCAGCCAACGTTGAGATTGTGGAGGCATGCAGGGAACAGAATGTGGGGCCAGGGAGGGCCAGAAGGGCTGGTGGCTGAGTTAGGATAGAGAACAAGTTGACTAGAGAAGTTGAGGTCACAGAGTCGGGAAGCCAGGGCACTGGAAGGTGTGGCCCGTGTGGACACTGAGATCCTCCAGAATTATCACCAGAGCAGACTTGGAAAGAATTCTGATGAGTCATGAACTGGATCTTCAAGAAATGGGGGTAGAGGGAGCAGGGAGATAGAGAGGGTGAGGGAGGTGGGGCTCAGGAGCTGGCTGTAGATGGAGAAAGAACACCCAATGGAGATTCATGGCTTGAAATTCAAAGCTGGAGGGTTTCAGGAGAGAATAAAACTGTTCTACTTAGAACGTAACAGCGTAATGCTTGGTGGTACAAAGTGTGCAGAGAACATTTGAGGGAGCTGTCAGGGAAGTGGTGTCCTAGGGCATGAGCCAGTTTCAATGAAGAAGGAATGTGAGAGAAACACTGGGAGTAGATTGAAGTCACAGGGCAGTTACTCTGCCTGGCCCTGGCTTCCCCAGCACAGGGGCGGGAGTTGGGGCCACTGAAAGATGGGGTAGAGAAAAGGGGTGTACAGAGCCACATGTGGGTGGGGGGTCAGACTAGAAAGCCGACAAGGGAGCCAGGGACTGCTTTGGGGACTGATATAAACCCGTGCATCAGTCAGGACATTTCTATCCTGATGATACATGACAAAAGCTAGTGGCCTCAGGGCAGGTATGGCTGAGTCTCCAGAGAAAAAGCAGAGCAGCCTGCCTGCTCCAGCCCTTGGGATGGGCGTTCTAGCCCAGAGCTGGCAAAACATTCCGGCTCTCTCTGGGTGCTTGAGGCAACTTTCATTACTTGATGAAATGAAATGTTATATTAGTGTGTGTTACAAGTGCCCTTGGACACATCATTTCAGTCCCTCTCTACCGTGGCTTTTTCATTTGTAGAGAAGGAGGAGCAATGGTCAACCATCTCTTAGAATTTTTGTAAATAAATAGTATGGCGAAGTTGCAAATACTAAGTGCTACACTAAAATGTTTCTGATTTAAATACCATTTTCATTCTTTATACTCAATCAGTAGATTAAACTAGTAGTAATCAGGTAGGCAATAAAATAAGTGTAATGTTCACCTAAAAGTGAATTGATAAGATGAACACAGATACTGGTTAGATAATGAATCCATTGCTGGATGGTGGAGATGCTTACTGGTTATCTAATTTCTCTGTATGTGATTCCCTTACACTTGCTTTGGTCTTTAACAGGCACCTGATTTTTGAGAGCCAAAAGAAAAACAAATCATTAAACACTATGAATAATTACCTTCCAAAAATGAAAATACACTTAAAAATCCTTGGAATTTAACGTATTTACTCTAGCTTCTTGGCCCTATCTCTGATATGTGTTTATAGTTCACATTCATAAAACACCTCTCCTCCCCCTTCCCTCCCCCCCTCCCCCCCCCCTTCCAAACTATTTGGCAAAGATATTATCACAATGTAGGTAAAAAGCTACTCTAAAGTTCAAGGTAAGCCTTAAAAAAAAACATAAACAAACAAAAAAACCAAACCAGGAATGACATCTGTCAGTCCATAGGGTTTTGAGAGCCTTCAGGAGAACTGCATTTCAGAAGTACCTCCATTTGTACCAGTTTTTCCCACCTTAGTTTCAATCACCAGAATTTTAAGGAAACTTTCATTCATTCAACAAACATTTTGTGAATACTTCTTGTACTGTTATTGTGCTAGTGTTAGATAAAATGACAAACAAGGAAATCACAGGAACAAATTGTGATACGTGTCAAGGTGAAAACAGTGATTGAGATTTAACCTATTGTAGATAAGGAGCCACGGAGCCATGAAGTAAAGGTTGAGAGGGCACCCACTATTCACTGAGCTAGGATCTCAGTAGCGGATGGAAGAGCATTTGAAGCAGAGGGAAGCACATGTTCAGTAACCCCCCCAAGAGGTGAAGAGATTGTCCTGTTCAAGGCACTACATAAAAATCAATGTGGCTGGAAAATAATGAACAAGAGGGACAATGATGAAAGATGAAGACCCATCTGGACCATGTCGGCCATGGTCAAGGTTTGGATTTAATTCTAAGTTCAATGGGAAATTCTTAAAAGTTTAAGCATGGGACTGGCATTAACTAAATTACATTTCAAGAATGGTTAGTCTTGTTTCGATATGGACAAGGTCTGGATTAAGACGGTCGACAGAGGAAAGAGAAAGAAGTGAATATTCAGAGATAGAGTGAAGGGTCTCGGTGACTCATTAGCTGTGGGTCAGGGAAATGAAGGAGTCCCACGGTGTTATTTTACCAAGATGGGTAAGATGGTAAGAAGGTGAGGAACCCACGGCTCAACTCTGAGCAGATTTGCTAGGCCGGAAGCATTGAGAAGGAGGCAAGCCAGGATTTGGGTGTATGAGTTGGAACTCACAGGAGACGGAGGTCAGGGGTCAAAGATGGAGAGATAAATGTGGAGTCCCTGTCATGCAGATGGTATTTTAAGTCCATGAAATGAAACTTGTTATCAGTGTGTGTTACAAGTGCCCTCGGACACATCATTTCAGTCCCTCAATTGCCAAAGGGAGATAAAAGACAAGGGACCACGTGAACCCTACGGAGCTCCATTTGGAAGTACGTTAGAGGAAACGAGAGCCCAGGGAGAGGCAGGGAGGACGAGGGTGCAGGAGATGAGCACCAAGTACCTCTCAAGGAAGTCAGAGACGAACCCCCTTCCTCTGAGGGTGGGGTGCTTGAGCTTGGAGGCCAACAGTAGTACCACTCATAAACCATTTCTCAGGGACTGTAGCAAAGGGTAAATAACATGTGTCCATGGGCCCCCCTGCCCTCTGCTGCCTGCCTGATCAACAGCACATGCTTAGCAGTCCTGTTTGCAAAGCCTTCGGAAGCCTCTGGGGGTCACACCCACTGTAGAAACCCCTGTGAGGAAAACGGTTCGCAGGTTACCCACCTTCATAGCCTTGCCTTCCGAGGTGCACTGTCATGGCCACAGCAAGGACAAGGGACAAAGAAAGCAATGGTCTTGACCTCCTTTCCAGAAGATTCCACAGCCACTGGAAGTCGAAATATTTTTTGACATTGTGTCATCAAAAACATCTGGAAAAAAAAAAGCTTCAGGGCCGCCAGCCTGGCTCAGTCAGTAGAGCATGTGACTCTTGATCTTGGGGTCGTGAGTTTGAGCCTCACATGCAGCATAGAGAGAACTTTCAAAAAATAAATAAAAACTTTAAGAAAAAAAATCTCATAAATTGCAATCCAGGACATAATCTATCGCTTCAATTATATTTTAGGTGTTGTTTGATCTGTTTCCTCCTTACATCTGATTTCAGCCATTCTGATGATTTCTGATGGTTTCTCTATGCAGTGATCAAGGTCCGGCCCTTTCTGTAGCCAATTTATTTCATCAACCCATGACAGGAGTCCAGGGATGAAGAAAACATTAGCAACAGAACAGAAAATACAAAGAGCAATGTGGCGGGCACACCCACAGAGGCTGTCACCAACTCTCCTGGGGCTAACTACCTGCAAATGAGGAAAAATAAGATTAAGGTTACTGAGGATTTGATGAGTGTTTGTTTTCTGTGTGTGTGTGTGTGTGTGTGTTTTAATTCTAATACATACAGAAAATAGGCCATCATCTGCAGAGCAAGGAGAAATGGATTAATCATGAATGTGTGTTTCTCTATAAAGTTATTTTAGATTTGTTATCCAAAAAGGAAATTCTATAATAAGCTGTTTTTCATTATTTTCCAAAAGATGACTGTGGGAGAGTGAGCTGAAAAAAATTATTATTAATAAAAAGGGAAAAAGAGAGAAAATGGAAGCAGCTTGGTTTTGGGGAAAGGGTGGTGTTTAGAGCCACAGCCCTGAGTTCTGATGTGGGATTGGGGGTTTTGTGCCTGGGTGAAGGTCAGCAAGGGACCGAACTTCTTTGTGACTCAGTGGTCTCGTGTTCCAGTTCCCAGAGTGGGCAGAGAATGAACTTCATAGACGAAGTGTCTGTCAGCACCGGCACCTGGGACAGAGTCGTAGTTCAGTGAATGGTGTTTCTGATGGGGATTCCTCTCCTCCATGGGGGGGGGGGGGGGGGGGGGTACGAGAGGCCCCAGGGAGGGATTCCCCTGGTGCTCGTGGTTAAGACCTAACAGAAGCCAGAATTTAGGGAGGGAAAGCAAGACAGGTCCCTGCCTGCGGAGGGGTAGTTTTGTAGCTGTACCTGAGTGCCCCCAAAAGGATACTCTGGAAAATTCCACGGAGGAACAAAAACCCACCTCCTCCGTGCTCAGGGGATTTGAAATTGAAAGGCTGCCATGCAGCTCCCAGATTGCTGACAAGCTGTGACTCATTTTGACAGAACATTTCCCAGTTTTACCTGCTATTCCTGTTGTTCACATTTGCCGAGGTTTTAAATTTTAGGTTCCTTTTTGCTTTCTTTTCTTATGAAAGCATGCAAATCAAATATCACCATGGAGAGGTGTCTGTCTTCCTACCACCTTTTGGGTGGTTTTCTAGGGGTTCAGGGTAGTCAGGTGCAGACCCTTCCCAGCCTGACCCCTCGAGTGACCACCAGTATTTAGCAGGCAGCCAATGGCTGGCAAGAAAGGGGAAGCTAACTTGCCCATATGGGATTTGAACCTGTGACCCTTGCTTCATTATAGAACAATATTCTACCCAACTCAACTCTTCTAACTACCTACAGACCACCAAAATACAACCCCATTTGATTATACTCTCTCATGATTCGTTATTTAGATTCCTAAAATGGGAGTTTATTGAAACTTCTATGAACTTTGTGCTTTAAAAATGGATATTTTCCATTTTACGAGAATCCATGAGCATACACGTAAAGACTGAATAATTTACTCCTCGAATAAATAAAATATAAACCATACCAATGAGTTGAGATCTTTACCTGATAGGTCACACTAACAGAATGCATTTTCAGAGAAATTTTTAATTTTTTTTTTCTCTTGGGGGCGAAGTAGTATGCTTTGTTAATACTTATTTTCCAAAATGTTGGCGAATACTATGTTGTCGCTTTAAATTATCTTAGTTACCTGTCTGTGGATTATCCATTTTATGAAAGTCTATGTATAAATTTGCAAACTAGTTTTAATAACAGCTTAAACAGCATTACTCAGCAGGTAAGTATGAAGCTGTCTACACAAACACAGGCGCGCGCGCGTGCACACACACACACACACACACACACACACACTCACTCTCTGATTCCAAGGACAAACGCTAAAGAAGTGATTTTTTTAAGGGAATTTGCTACTTTTGTGCCCACCTGACAATAGATTCCACACAGGCCTAGTCCATGTTGCAAATTAATCATGTTCCTTCAGTCCTGTTTGTAAAACGCTACCCATTATTGATGAGGAAAACAATCCCTTGCAGATTATGCAATTACTATCGAATCAGCATTTCTTCATGTTCACCAATTTATCACTTTGCCACTGTTGTGTGTATTTTGCACTCAGACACATGTAAATATTCTGCTCTACTCCCTGCTAATTTGTTACAAGGCTCCAGTAAACATATAGTAGGTTTCTTTCAATGAATTGTCATTTTTATGCCAGTTTAGTAGTTGAGAGGAATCTATGGAAATGTGGGCCATATCTTGAAGGGAACCGAATAAGTATCTTTAATGACACACGTGTAATTACGTCTAAATTCTTTCCTTAGGATATGAAACTTTCTATAAATACTAACTCATTACTGTGTCTAGGTCAAATGTTTGTTCTTACAAAGTTCACAATGTAATAAAAAAAAAAAAGGCAGTGCACTCAGTGGGCATAGGTTTCACTTCAGATGTGTGTACTTTTTAATTATCAGAAATGACCAGGTATATAAGTTAAAATATTTGTCTTCCGTGAGGAAAGAAATTGTATGCTCAAATTCTCTTGAGTGTATCATAAGTAGAATGACTATAATAAAGTCATTTTTTTATATATTCCTTAGCTAATGAGTGGAAAGAGGAACATAATTTTACATTTCATCAGTATTTGGAACCACTACAAATGCCATCAGCAAGAATACTAAAGCATTATTGGACTTTGTCCATAGGTTAACTTCTTCCTAGATAAAAGCTATCATCATAGTAGTAAAATCACTTAGCTAAATTAAATATATAGGTAATCTGTCATCAAATCAGAAAACAGCCAATTGCTTGAGAGCCATTTATTTAAAATAGAAAAGCCATCCCACATCACTGATATTAATTTCCATTGCCTTGGATTATTTTATTAGAATTATTTAATTGATTGATGCTCACTGGAGTTATATTTCATTAACTCATCCTATAACAATTTGTTGTTTACCAACTATGGACAAGATACTATAGCAGGGGTGCATGGGTGGTTCAGTCGGTTGAGCGTCCAACTTCAGCTCAGGTCATGATCTCATGGTTCGTGGGTTCGAACCCCACTTTAGGCTCTGTGCTGACAGCTCAGGGCCTGGAGACTGCTTCAGATGCTGTGTCTCCCTCTCTCTCTGACCCTCCCCTGCTTGTACTCTGTCTGTCTCTCTCTCCAAAATAAATAAACATAAAAAAAATTTTTAAAAGATACTATAGCCAATTCAGGAGATACAAATACACAAAAGGATGAGGGGAAGTGCAAAGGCCCACAGTCAAGTCTGGAGGGACAAGAGACTGTGTCCCTGAACTCAAGACTTAACCAGCCAAAAATTGCTTTTGAGACCAGGCCTCCCACTGAACAGAAATGTGCTTGGCACAGAAAAGGGGACAAGGAAAGAGGAAATCCAGTTAAAAGTAGGGCAACAAAGTTGGGAGGTCACAGAAGGTGAGCCCCCATGCGTTTATCCCCAAACCCCCAAAACCGGAAGAGGAAACTCCAGAGGCACCAAGAGCTATTCTGGATCCTACTTGTTTCTAAAGTGTCAGGAGGACTGATTTCATGTAAAACTGTGCAGCAGAAAGAAGCAAGGTTCAATCCCATAAAATTTTTAAGAGGTTACAGAGAATGAAGAACAGAATGATGTCCTGAGAGACAATAAAAGCACGTCAGTCCGGTGGAAGCTAAAGTAACTATTTCAAAAAGAACCATGTTATTAAGAAATTATACAAATAAAAATAAGTAACAGATAGTGTCTTAAAAGAAATAGGAAGTAAAAAGGAAGAAACTTCTAAAAACTGAAAGTGAGATAAAGGATTCCAGAGATTAAATTCGATAGATTTAGAAGGTGAGTAAGGAAGATCCAATATACATATACTAGAAATCCTGTAAGAAACACGTCGAAGCAAGAAAATAGAGCAAATAACTGAAAATCAAATGCAATACAGCTTCCTTGAATCAAAAAAATCGATCAGAAAATGACCAGCATCAAGATATATTCTAACAAAACTACCATATTCTATAGAAAGAAAATTCCTTTGGACATCTAGGCAAAAAGATTATCAATTGAATGTATAAAGGGGAAAAAATTAAATTGTCATCAGGCTTGTCCATAACACCTTACACCAGAAGAACATGGAGTAAGACAGTGAAGATGGTCAAGGGGGAAAAAATGTGAGCCTAGGACTTGATATCCAGCCAAATTCATCTTTAAGAATAAAGATCCCAAATAAACTGTCACGGATATGCAAGTCCTCAGTGAATATTTTTCCTATACACTCCTTCCAAGGAATTTACTAGAGAACAAGCTTCTAACAACCAAAATTACTGGAAAGATATCAACGTAAGAACTTGTGGGGAACATTACGTGTATTTGTGTGTTTGTGTGTACATGTGTGTGTGTTTACACTTAAGATAACATGAAAAGTAAGAGAAACAAAGCATAGTATGGAATGGGTGTATATTCCAACAAAGTAGATACAGTATTATTATAAAAATTTGGCAATGGGGCTCCTGGGTGGTTCAGTTGGTTAAGCATCAGACTCTTGGTTTTGGCTAAGGTCACGATCTCATGGTTTATGAGATCAAGCCCCAGGTTGGGCCCTAGGCTGACAGCTCAGAGCCTGTTTGGGATTCTCTCTCTCCCTCTCTCTCTGCCCCTCCCCTGCTCGTGCTCTCTCTCAAAAAACAAAAAAAAAAAAATTTTTTTAATTTGGCAAAAGAAACGGTAGAGCATGTGAAAATATATTTGAGGTTTTTAGTAATCATATTCATAGTGATAGTATTGGTACTATTATTCTATATCCTTGTATGTGTGTGAGATAAGGCCATTGAGCTATTGTGGGATAGTGTTTTATTCTACCATCCTCTGTGTCCTTAAAAACCAGTGTAGAAGAAGCAAATACAAATGTCAAATAGAAAATGGTAAGTCAAAGCCTTGTTCTGAAACACCTACCTTCTTAGTAAATTTCAAGTATACAATACAGTATTATTCACTGTACTATCATTTTGTACATTAGATTTCCAGAACTCATTCATCTTATAAAACTAAAACTTCATACCCATTTTGGCAAGGCCAAGGCATAAAAGTTGAAAGGTCTAGTGGTACAGTACTGAGCTGAGCACCTCAGAGGGTTCCAATAAATATTTATTGAAATCATTCGCAGTTCCATGAGAGGATGTTGTGTGCCACCTCCTTAGGACATAGCTCATTTCCCAGCTGACATCATCCACTCTCTCCTCTCTTCCCACCCCCTCCCTTCAGCATATAAATATATTATTTCTTCATTTTCAGAAAATCCTTTACAATCCCTCTGTCCCCCTCAGCTGCTATCCAATGTTTCTTTTCTCCTTTTCAGCCAAACTCCTATGGGGAAAAGAACCCATTCTTGCCTCTTGGAATTCCTCTCCTCCAATTCTGTCCTGACTCCATTTGACTCCACTAAGATTTTTGGCTCCATGACTCCACTGAAATGGCTCTTGCCAAGACCCCAATGACATCTGTATTTCCAGCTCCAGCCAGTTTCCAGTAATTGCCTTCTGGGCAGCTTTTGAGACAATTTATCATGACACCCTCACTCAAGTATTTTCTTCCCTTGGCTCCCAGGACACCCACATCCTTTTCATTTCCCACCTGCCTCATAGGCTGCTGCTTCTCAGTGCCCTTTGCTGGCTCCTTCTCATCTTCCCTACAAAGGTTAGATGGTCTCAGCTAGTCTCATGGCTATGGAGATAACACAGAGTCAGGCTGTCAAATCAGACACTCAGGAATCCTAGATGTAACCTTGTGTCACACTCTCCTAATGGCTTCAAAGGTGGGTAAAAATGAGGTGCCCACAAACCACAGAGAAGTCTGCGTCATTTAGCAGAGCTCCCTGGGTTGTTTCTCAGTGTATCAGGGTGTACTACAGGCAAGACTTAATGAATGAGGTCTCTGAGAAGTACCTGGAATGATCATTAATGTGCAATCTCTCAATTATATAAGCTATCCCATCACTCATCATTCAAGGAATCATTCATCACTTAAGCATTTCCTGCTTAATGTATTCCACAGTTAAGAATCTTTTCTAGCAAATGCCATTGTATGGATGTATCATTAGCGTGTTTACAAGAGGATTTGACCAAGTCATCTTTCTTTCTTTCCTAGGGCCAGAAAAATGAGAAAATGCATGGGAGGCCTGGTGCTAACCCTTTTCCTCCCAGCCTCCATGCACATATGATTCCAAATTTTGTATCTACAACCCACTTCTTTCTCCTAAACTCCAAACTCATACATTGTTAGCCACTCAACATCTTAGCTGCATAGCAGTTTATTAAACTGAAGATAAATACAATAGAAATAACGGCTCCTTTTCTCAACTCCCAACCTACACACACACACACACACACACACACACACAGGCACTCACACACATATAGACACATACATGCACACACTGTCCTTCTAAAGTCTTTCCATCTCGGTTATTCATTCTCTGTGTCTGTCTCTGTCTCTCTCTCTCTCTCTGTGTGTGTGTGTGTGTGTGTGTGTGTGTGTGTGTGTGTGTCTGTGTCTGTGTGTCTGTGTGTGTCCTGTCTTCTCAGACAAAAACATTATGTTCATGTTTGACTCTTTTTTTTCTCACACCATGTATCCAATCTGCCTAAAAATTTTGCCATTTTTACCTGCACCATATATCCAGGTGATCCCCACCTCCACCACTAGCTTGCAGGTTTGAGCCACCACCATCCTCCATGTGGATTGCTGAAAACCTCCTGCCTGCCCCTCTGCTTCCTCCTTCTCTCCTTGCCCCCAAGAGTCTATTCTGAACACCTCAGCCAGATGGCTGTCTTTAGAAGATTAGTCATATTATGTCACCCCACAGCTCCAAAGTCTCCATGGTTCCTGTTTCTCTCAGAAAGGCAGCCAGACTCTTCTACTGGCCTTCAGGGACCCACAGAGCCCAGATTCCCAAGAGCTCTCTGACTATGTTTTCTGCCATTTCCTGTCCCGTCTCACTCAGCCACACTGGCCTCTGCTGTATCTCACAGCACCGAGCACATTCTGGCTTCTGTATCTTGGTAATGCTCTGTCCTTGGCCAGAAAGCCCATTCCCACAGGTAGCCACATGGTTTGCTTTTCTAATCTCCCTTCGATGTTTGCCCACATGTATCTTCTTTTTTTTTTTTAATTTTTTTTAACGTTTATTTATTTTTGAGACAGAGAGAGACAGAGCATGAACGGGGGAGGGCCAGAGAGAGGGAGATACAGAATCTGAAACATGCTCCAGGCTCTGAGCTGTCAGCACAGAGCCCGACGTGGGGCTCGAACTCACAGACCGCGAGATCATGACCTGAGCCGAAGTCGGCCGCTTAACCGACTGAGCCACCCAGGCGCCCCCATGTATCTTCTTTATAAGGCATCCCCTATCTCTTAATCACCCCTTCAAAACTGTAGTCCCCATCTTCCCCCAAGTCTGCCTCTTCCCTGTTTTTTATCTCCTTCCCACTGAAATATAACCTTTCAGTGTTTATCATTATCCGCATGTGGATGAGAGCACAGGTGTCTGTTTTGTCCCCTGCAGTATCCCCAGCACCCACAGTCTGACCATAGTAAGCTGTCAATGAAGGTTGCATAAATTAATTAACAGTCAAGCAAATCCACTTGACTCGATCTGAGTTTAGAAGAGAATATGATCAAATAACACCAGGAGAACAATAACAATGCTGCAATAGGATGGCCTTGGAACCTGCACTATGTAGTTTTATTCTGCGGGCTGGGGAAACCAAGGAGGGGGTCGAGC
Organism: Prionailurus viverrinus; assembly: GCF_022837055.1. NCBI lineage: Eukaryota > Metazoa > Chordata > Mammalia > Carnivora > Felidae > Prionailurus > Prionailurus viverrinus. The sequence continues at coordinate 145,510,932 of NC_062565.1, read as the reverse complement.
CATGCAAGGGCATGATGAAGTCAGGGATAAAAGAAACCATACTTTAAGAAAGAGAACAATGATGAAAGGAAAACATGAATCTTCTTCATCAAGCTGAACGTGCTCAGTATTCCTCAGATGTGCTCAGATATCCTGTGAGCGGCCCACAATTAGCACAGGGCAGAACATCAGGACCTATTTTCAAAATGGTTTCCCAAAAACTCATAGACACCTGAATAGAGGCATGAAAATATACCACTTGATAAGACTGATAATGATGCATTATGTGTCCATAACTTAAAATATAGATATGTTTCCTAAAATTCCTGAAATAAGACTGTTAAATGGAGGTGATGTTAGTAATATTAAAAATCCAAACTGGGGCACCTGGGTGGCTCAGTCGGTTGGGCGTCCGACTTCAGCTCAGGTCATGATCTCACAGCTCGTGAGTTTGAGCCCCGCATCAGGCTCTGTGCCAACAACTCAGAGCCTGGAGCCTGCTTCCGATTCTGTGTCTCGCTCTCTCTCTGCCCCTCCCCTGCTCATGCTCTGTCTCTCTCTGTCTCAAAAATAAATAATAACATCAAAAAAAAATTTTTTTTTAATTTTTTTTTTCAACGTTTATTTATTTTTGGGACAGAGAGAGACAGAGCATGAACGGGGGAGGGGCAGAGAGAGAGGCAGACACAGAATCGGAAACAGGCTCCAGGCTCTGAGCCATCAGCCCAGAGCCTGACGCGGGGCTCGAACTCACGGACCGCGAGATCGTGACCTGGTTGAAGTCGGACGCTTAACCGACTGCGCTACCCAGGCGCCCCAAAAAAAAAATTTTTTTTTAAAAATCCAAACTTTGGGGGGAAATATTTAGGACCAATTTCTAGAAATACAAAGTTATCCATTTTGCTAATTGCAATTGGAAAGCCTTTCATTGTGTTGGATCATACCTTATCCACCCCCCCCCCTTTTTTTTTTTACCAAAACAGATTAACAAGAAAACCCACACACCACCAGCAGTTAACATTTTGGCTAAAACAGCACATCTGCATATTATCACTTTGAAAAACCCATGTTGTGTTTTACAGTACAACCGGTACCAGCAATATGGCGCTGAAGAGTGTGTGCTCCAGATGGGGGGCGTGCTGTGCCCTCACCCTGGCTGTGGAGCAGGGCTGCTTCCCGAGCCAGGCAGGAGGAAGGTCACTTGTGAAGGGGAAAATGGTCTGGGCTGCGGGGTAAGTACCACCTACACCTTTGGGTGTTGATTTTGTGTGCTTTTTCTTTTCTTTTCTTTTCTTTTCTTTTTTTTTTTTTTTTTTTGGCAAATTGGCAAAGATTATCTATTTGTTTTACTTTCATTTTTCCCTTTGTACTCAGATGTCCTTGAACTGATGTATAAGAAAATAGATTTTTAGGGGTACCTGGGCCGCTCAGTTGGTTAAGCATCTGACTCTTGGTTTCAGCTCAGGTCGTGATCTCATGGTTCTGTGAGCTGGAGCCCCCTGTGCTGACAGTGTAGAACCTGCTTGAGATGCTTTCTCCCTCTCTCTCTCTCTCTCTCTCTTTCACTCTCAAAATGAGTAACTTGAAAAAAAAGAAATGAGATTTTTAAATTCTTACGTAGGATCCCAAATATGAACATAGACCTTCATTGATGTCCTATTCAGATTTTTTGCTTTAATCGTTTATCACAGTGTTTTCTGTAAGGCATTGTGAATTACTAGACCAGATTTTAAACTCTCTGGTGCTCAGCTGATTCAGAGAAAATATTTATTATTTTTTCAGAGTTTAAGTAGGCAGAGTAAAGGGGAAAGAGGATTTCCCATCAGTGATGTCTTAACAAAATTGTTTGCCTAAGTATTTCAAGAAATAAAATGAAGATTAATATGGAAAACTTGAAATTTTATTGTGTCATAAAAATCATTCTAAATAGAGATGAGCAAAACTAATGGTGCCTCTTAGGGAAGCAGAATAAGAAACATGGAAAATGTTTGTTCTAAGAGGTCAACCAATATGACCCAGATGGCTTCTTGAATGAATCTATGGCTGCAAGCTGACAGTGAAGGTGTGAGGGGAGCATAACTCAAACACAAAAAGGCTTGCTAAATTATAGGTTGAAATGACAAATGGATAATAATCCTGATATTAAATTTCATGCAGGCCAGAAAAGGAAGAAGGTATATGTGCTTATAAAATGCTATTGAATTTTGATGGGAAAACATTTCTTTTAAAATTGCAACTTCATGAGGAGCTTTCTGGAAGGAGTGTTGATGGCAGAGGTATATTGCCTGGGCCTAATTTTTGGCTGAGAGCTGTAAGTCACCTATGCATAAGGTGGTATCTGTTGTCCTTAGTAAAGCTATCTGTCATGCAGTGGGTTGCAAAGCCCTGAGCTGAGCCATAATGTAGAGAAAGTGGACATTGAAAACCAGTGAGATACCATGATACCTACTCAGAAAAAAATGCCTCTGGATTAATGGTCATGATCACATTGGGATGGAAACATAAGTCATGTTTGCTACTTTTAGAAATTATGAAAATCAAACTACACTTTACAGCCCCGATCATCATCATTTACTGTGTAATCTGTGCCGATTGTGTGTGGCCTGAGCAAGCTGCCAAATTCTGGGATCAGAATGCTAGTGAATGTTTTCTTTTAAAATAATTTATAAAAGTTTTTCACTAATAACTAAATTGTATGTTTCTGCCTGCTCATTGCCTACCGTTGTTCCATTCTTTAAAGCTGGATGTTAAGATCTTAACATTTTTTATGGGGAAAAGAGTTTCTTTGGCCCATCTTCTGCATTCAGTTATTCATTTGCTTTAAAGAACTTTGAAAGTTTGGGGTGCCTGGATGGCTCAGCTGGTTGAGTGTCTGACTCTTGATTTTGGCTCGGATCACAGTCTCACAGTTCGTAAGATGGAGTCCCATGTCAGGCTCTGTGGTGACAGCATTAAGCTTGCTTGGGATTCTCTCTCTCCCTCTCTCTCCACCCCTCAAGGCCCTGCTAACACACAAACTGTCTCTCAAAATAAATAAATAAACATAAAAAAGGACTTCAAAAGTTTTATGTAATTTTAAATATTGAACAGCTATAGCTTCCTTTTTTCATACAATGTCACGTTGTAAGTAAATAACATACATTTAAGCTCCAAATCATGGAAAATTACTTTGGGAGTGAATTTAATTGCTTTAATATCTTTGGATTAAAGAATTTTGGGGCAAACCTTACCTAAATGAGGATAGCTATCTTCAGAATATTTCTTTGTCCTTTCAAAATTATAGGTGATGAGTTTTATTTTATTTTTATTTGTTCTGTTTTGTTGTTTTTGAAAGTGTGCTTGTCAGTTTATAGATTACTTATCTATTACTGCATAACAACCTCAAATTCTAGATGTTTAATTAATAAACATTTATTATCTCACAGTCGCTGATGGTCAGGAGTCCATAAGTAGCTTAGCTGGGTGGTTCTGGCTCAGGGTTTCTCATGAGGCTGTAGTCAAGCTGGGTTGTAGTTATCTGAAGGCTTGACTGGGGCTGGAAGATCCACTTCCAAAATGGTTCATTCACATGATAACAGACTGAAAACAACCTCAGTTCCTCACTGGCTACTGGCAGAAGGCCACAATTCCCCACCACCCAGCCCTCTTCTTAGGCTATTTGTCCACAACAGTGGCAGATAACTTACCTGGAGCAAATTATCCAAGAGAGTGAAGAGAAACCACAGTGCCTGTGTGACCTGATCTCCAAGGTTGTACCCCATGACTTTATTTCATTCATTAGAACTGATGTGTAAGATCCAGCCCACCCTGAAAGGGAAGGCAGTTAGGCACTGTCGTAAAGAAAGGAGTATCAAAGAATTCATGAACATATTCTGAACCCACAGTTTGCAATTTGAAGAATTTGGAAAAAGAACACAGAAATGATTTTCTAAAGTATGCACCTAACTTGATGTTTTCCTTTCTCTCCCTGTCTTTTTGCCCCAATCCCCATATTCCTGTTGAGGCTTACATCAATTCCCATTGCTTTGACTTCTCAACGTAGAGAAGATAAATTGACCTCATCATTACCCTTTTCCTTCAAACTCTTGACTTTCATGAAAGGATGTTAACCCAGCCAACATGCTTTTGGGGATTCTGTAGTGGTTAAAAAGGAGATTGGGTTGGAGGCCTTAGTTCAAACCCTGTCTCCACCAACTACTACTGGTCTTAATATTTCTTCACTTCAGTTTCCTCATCTCTAAAACAGGGTGTATTATAGCAACCCCATATAAGACTGTTATGACAATGAAATGAGATCATGTGTGAAGTGTTTAGAACAATACCTGGCATAAAATGTATATTTATTTAACATTTAATCAAAAGTTTAATCAATATTTATCAACACCTTGCTTAAAAGACTAGATATCCAAACAAAACTACATAAAAGATAACCATTTGCTGCTCTCCTCCAAATATTCCAGAATCGAGCCAGATCAAGCCATATCTACAGCAGGGAATTAAGTACATAGACCTCACTCTTTAGCCCTTCAAAGAATTGCTTTTCCTACACAGTACTTTGGCAAAATGTCATTCACATTGTAGTCTTTATACAGAAAATTTGATACCTGTGGTTCAGGACATCCCAATGGACTTTTCTATGAGGAAACATGGTGGCTATTCTAGGCTGACCGCTGCAGCAGGAGCACAAGGACAACTTAAAGTTGTTCTTGAAGACCTTGTATATGGTGCAACTAATAAGGTGTTCCTCTGAAAGGTAACTGGTCAAAAACACGAAGGCACATTTGTGTTCCAGGTATAGCATATAAGTGGACCATTAGTAGCAGATTTTGAAGTTCATTTTCTAGCTTCACTTTTTTCCTTCTTTCTCTTCCCCTTTCTCTGATGTACGCAATTCTGCTATGATTGTACATAAGCTGCCAATCTTTTCTGGATTTCAGGGTGGTAATGGAAAGCTGTTGTGTGGTAGAAATCATGGTTAGTTCATGTTGTTCAGAGGCAGAACAGGGCCCAGTAAGTAGAGGTTAGAGGAAGAAGAGTCACTGCTTAGCATTTGCCCTAACGCCATGGACAACTAACAACAAAATGGGCTGCCTCAGGGAGTAGTGGGTACCTCATCCTGCACAGTGTTCCAGGAAAGCTATGGAAGAATCATAGAGTCTTGGATATGAAGACTCTCTAAATATCATTAACCTCAGTGGTTCTCAGGCTGTAGTTTACAGGTTTAATGTAAGATATCTGTGAGTCTATCTGTGCTTAATTTTTTCTCAACTACCAACAGGTTTTTATTATCTGGGTATCCAAGAAATGCTTGATATTACAAAAAGTATCTCATGAGTAAAAAGATTGAGAGTCAAATTCCCTGTCATTAACAGACTTTAAAAATTAGGCCTTAGAGGTACTTTGTGTTGTGCTTATGGACACCCATTTTCAGAGCTGAGACACATCTCCATGTGTTGTACTCCAGGGTTGGATGGATCCAGTCTTCCAGTCAGTCGGCTCACCACTACATGCCCAGATGGTCCTTCATACACCCATGATTACTGTTGTATATAGATTCCATATATACTTCAGTATTGTGCCTGTCTTTGGCTTCTTAAAATAGGTACTTAGATTAGTATTTATGACTGTCTTATTCAAATATATAGTAATGCCCATTGGAAAATCAAATTACTTGATCCTTTGCTCCACTATATCACTAGACTTGTCTGCTACCTGGAGAGCAGTATACATTAGCTAGTAAATGAAGGCAAGGATTTCTATTTAAATGATAATGTCAGTCCATCTCAGAAAGGTCTGACAGATGTGTGATGGTTCCAGCAAATTTATTACCATTATAAAGAATTATCTGAGCTTTAGTCCCGTGTCCCAGAATTTAAGTTGAAGTGTTACCCTTGTTTCATGCCTTTATATTCCCATCCTTAGTCTTGATATTATTGTCTTCAGTAAATCCATGTATGTGGAGTTCAACATTCATTGGATGGATGGATGAATCTTAATAATGTAGAAGTAATATGAATACACTATCACTTTTATTTTCAAATATTAATCACAATTTTCCCCAATATTAGAATTGCTTCCCTTGCCTCAACAAGAACCTCATCAAAAAGTATAAAATATACAGTGGTTTACTTGCACACATAATACATAATTCAGAACAAAATGTACTAAGCTCAGGGATCCAGAAAAAGTCAATTAGGAGCCTGGAAGCGCTGCAAGCATTACAGTTTTGTACCCTGTCAAAGGCTACACAGCCAAATTAGAATTTTGTACATTCTGATACATAAAATGTTTTAGTCTTGGGTGCACTGAGATTTTGGTTTTCCCACAGCACAGAATATTTTTACGTTGATAGATGGAACTCAACAAAGAATATATTTGGGGATCAAATAGCCTGACCTCACTCTCTGCTAACTCTTGATCATATTTTTACTACTGCTTATAAAAATATTAATTGATTTCCTAAGGAATTCATGTTATGCATTATTCTTTACTCCGGCCTTATTTCTATTCATCAGAACTATCTCGCTAACTTTTATGACTCCAATGTAAAATGTTGACATGTTTAATACTGGAAAACAGCAACAAAATATGGAATACATTAATACTCGCTGACCTGGGAATACAGAAAGCTAAGGCAATCAAACCTTGTGAGTTTTCTATAAATAAAACATCATTATCTTGTTTGGTATTGTTTGGGGATATTATATGACTGAGAGATCATTTCTCATCTGGGATAATAGGAGTTAGATGAAGAACTTTCTCTTTTAAATTAGAAATTCGAGGATGAAATAACAACTGAAAAAAAAGCAGCTTTAAAAAAAAACCATACTACTGACCATTTGTTAAGGAAATCAGATAGACTTTCTAAGGCACCCTATAGTCACTCTTTAATTTACTGGAGAGTACATGTTGCTCCGAGGCAGATTTATCAAGGCGCTAATGAAGCGTTCACCGTGGTCTCCACACTCGCACAGACCCCTTGATTTTACCAAGGTTATCTTCTTGCATTTTTCTTGAAGAGGGTCTCCAAGATAGAGAGGCTGCATCAAACCCAAGTCTAGATCTGCACAACTATGGAGTACGACCTGCTACATGCAAAGAAACTTTTGTCGAAAATGGTGATTTCAAACTGCTTATAACAATAGCATTATTGTATTGTTGAAGATTGTAGTTAAATCAGAGTCCAAGCTTCATTTTACATAGGAAAGGAGCCAATGAAGACAAATGCGGATACCTAGTCTTTCACTCAAAGATCGGATTATTGAGTTAAAAACGTAAAGTAATAAATAGGTGGGGAGGCTTTTTGTTCAATATATGGAGCTCTTAAATAAAAAGCAAGCAGATGGACGATATCTAATAATACAAGGGGAAACAAAATGGTTACTTTTCATATTCTTTAAGGATAGTTTAATTTTATAAAAATACAACATTTAATTAAATTTTGTGAAGTATTTTGAAACCTATATTGAATTCTCTCTTTTTAAAAGGAAGACTAGAGAGTAAAATCTAGACTCCAAATACATGTGGTTTATACTGTGATGCTTCCAAGGAGACACCAAAAGGGATAAGTATTTTCCAGTGTGCCTCGATGGGAGTTTGTAAGCACAAAGCTCCAGCTGCAATCATACACCTCGCTTGCCTCGACCACCCAGCCTCTGCAACACATAAAGAGTAGAATCATAGCTTGTGGACACATTATTCTTTTATATAACCTTTTAATCTTTCATGTATATTCTTTGATATATAAATAAAAGTATTTTTTAAGCTAATGTTATGAAATGTCAAAAAATCTGCATTCTATGTTTATTTGACATGTGTCCAAAAATCTAATTTAAACTCTAAGATTGGCTCATTTGCAGATTGGAAACAAGTCTCGCTAGACTTTCTGTGTGAGAGACAGCTTGAAGTGCAAAGATAGAAAGCTTTGGAGAATATTTATTTTAATTAAAGGAATCATTCACAAATGTACAAACAAGTGCCGCATACCATTCCTCTGGAAAACATTTATCAATTGGCAAATGTTCCTAGAAAGTGTTCTGTGGTTTGAAATTGAAAGACGTATTTTCTAACCCAACTCAGACCAGTGACCATTCCACGTGTCTTTAGCTATTTTTGTTGTTGTTGTTAAAATAAAGAGAAGTCCGAAATAATGATACTCTTTCAAAATGGTAAGCTCCATCTCTTTGAATAATGTTAGGAAATCAATTTTGTGGCAAATTGATTTCTTCTTTAGCTCTACAAGCTACCAGAGAGCTCAGAACACTCTAGAAAACAGACTTCTACTGAAGATAACATAGTTTCTCTGAGTTTCTTTTGATTCTGCTCTCACTTCAGTTTAGGGCTCTGCTGTGCAGTATGGTAGCCACTAGCCAAACATGGCTATTTAAATTAAAATTAAATAAAATTTAAAATTTGTTTCCTACTCACAATAGACACATTTCCAATGCTTCCACGGCCACATGTGGCTTCCTACCACCGGACTAGACAATGCAGATACAGGATGATATCTTCGTCAGCACAGAAAGTCCTATCAGACAGCATGAGTCTAGAGAAAGACTAGAATATCACCCAAAAAGAGTTTCCTGTGTCTCAGATACAAACACTTCGACCTCTTCCATCTGGTTAAGAAGAAAAATCTTTCCAGAAATTAAAGTCATTTCCTAAGAACAAAAATGTACAGCCTCATTTTCCAAAGGGAGGTTCATTCAGCATAGGTTCCAGAGGATGTTACTGGGAGGAAAGTTGGAGTAGAGGCAGAGAGGCTTGGCAGAGGTCCATTATCACAGAGCTTGGAAACTTAGTGTTAAGCTAAGTTAAATAGAGGTGCCCCCCCCCCCCGCCTTAAAGCTTTCAGTATGCAAACACGCATTTTTGCCTGAACAAATAGAATACCACAAGCAGCATTTCCTAAACTCTTTACAGCAAGAACTGCCTTTTGTGTGGTGCATTTTATAGGATGGGTGTTTCACGGAACAACTTGGGAAGGAAAGCATTTGCTTCAATTTTTTCAACGGACAATGCCCAACAGCAAGCATACCACAGTCACAATGAGCTAGTGGGACCAAAGGCTAGGAACCTTACACCTACAACATTTTCCTCTTTGTAGAGAACTAGCAAAGTATGCTTTTTTAAAGAATGAAATTGTATACCATATTGTTGTGGGTGTATTTTTGACACTGCATATTTTTATAGTAAAACCTTTTCATTTTCTTAAGCAGCCATTGATACATAGTCCTATGGGCGTAAGATCCATGGAGAAGAGAGGATGAAATGTTATGATTGTGGGTGATTAGTTTTTTTCAGATGATTCCTCTTCGGTGAACGTGAAGATCTTTAAATTCCATAGAATAAATGATATTTTGGTGAATACAATAGTTTCATCAACATAGCTGATGTTACTATTATGTCAATCTCATAAAGCATTAAGAGCATAGGACAGTATGATAATGATACGGGATTGTGGGGTTTGGGGTTTTGTTCTGGTTTTCCGTACCGTCCGGAACGGCGGCAGCACAATGCGAAGGCAATCACAACCCTGTGCTACGTGGGTCACGCACAGCCGTGAACGCCCTGCTGGGGGCGCTCTCGCAGGGTGGCCGGCTGGAGTTCCCCTACCTGGTATCCCAAAGGGTGGGCCTCTCTTCCCAGAGGCCGCTGGTAGATCTCGGGGACAGAGAGCTATGCTGTACGTCGTTATACTAATTAATGTCCCCCGGCCCCGTCCCTCATTTCTCAGGCTTCTATCATCTGGTGGCAGAAGCTTCCCAGAGACACATCAGGTCCTCTTTCGGACTTGCCTCCAGCTCTTCCCTCTTTACGGCTCTCCGAGAGGCAGCCCCTGCAGGAGCTGGTTCCTCCTACAGATTTATCTAGGGCCTGGCCGCCATCGTTCCTTCCTGTGCACGGGGGCTTCTTGATTTCCCGTCCCGCTGCCTTTAGAGAGTGGCCTCAAGGATCTGATGTTATTCATTCCCGTTGCTTCATTATACTTTCTGGGTCTCATCTTCCACGGTGATATTCATACTCCGGATTATGAGGTTATAATCATCAAAACGGTTTTCTTTGCTCTTTTATTTTGCCTTTTTTACACTAATTTCTATTGTGCTCAAATATATGTAACATAAAATTTGCCATTTATAACCATTTGTAAGCATACAGAGCAGTGGCATTAGGTACAGTCGTAATGTTGTGTAACCATCAGCTCTGATTATTTCCAAACTTTTTCATCACCCCAAACAGAAACTCTGTACCCCTTCTGCAGTAACCAACTCCCCATCCCCCCCAGTCCCTGGTAATCTCCAATCTGTTTTCTGTCTCTATGAATTTGCCTAGTCTAGATATTTCACAATAAGTGGAATCAGAGTCCTTTTCTGTCTGGCTAATTTCACTTAGCATGAAGCTTTCATGGCTTATCCATGCTATAGCATGTATCAGAGTTCGCTGCTTTACACAGATGAATCATATTCCGTCACATGGATGTACCACACTTTGTTCCTCCAATTCTATTTTCAAATGTATTCAGCTGGAATAGTCCTTTTATCTCCCCGGATCAAAAGCCAGGCAGGCTCTCTGACTTTATGTAAGTAATCGGTATATTACTCATGAGTGATAAGAAGTCTTAGGGTCCTTTTAAGTTGCCATCATTCTCTCAATTCATCAAAAATGCCTTGTCCCCCCAGGATTGGATTTAACATTAAATGTTCACCCCCTGTCTGTGAGGCCCAGCCCTGTGCATCATACCTACGTGCACTTGGTATGAAACCCCAAAGGGACTTGGTTGCCCTATGGGTTCCTAAGTCCCACGTATAGCACTAATACTTTATTCATCTCCAGTGTAAGTTTGGCGGTAAGTTCAACAATAGCTGATTATTCACGTTATCCCCAAAGACCTGACAGGTGCCCACTTAAGCTATATCTAGATCCAGGCTTTTAATTCCAGTGCTTAAAATTTGTTTGCCTCAAATAAAATAAAATTAGTTTGCCTACATTAATACCTACTGTGTGTCAGCCCTATCACAGAATCATCCCTGCAGATCAAAGTTCTCTGTCCTAACTTGGGTTGCAAAATCCTAACCCCTGCTCCTATAGGTCTAACAGTAATATGATCCTACTAGAAATAGAAGTTATGGACATAATCATAGAGATGTATCAAGATATTTGTGGAGGATATTTTTTGTAGCACTGTTTTGTGATAGATAAAAATGTGGAAACAATCAAATTTTCAGGAATATCATAGTGGTTAAGTATATTTTTGGCATATCTATACAGTAAAATACAACATCCTGTTTAAAAGAATAAGGTCAACCTGTGTGTTGATATGGAACAATTGTTAATATATAGAATTAAGTAAAAAGAGCACAAACAGAAGATTAAGACTCTTAAGTATGTAAAATATTTTCTGGAAAGAATTAAAGGAACTGTTAACAGTGGTTGCCTTTGTATAGAGAAAGTGGGGATATAGGGACGGAAGCTTCCATTTTTTAGTTTATAACTTTCTATAATGTTTGACATTTCTAAACATGGAGATATATTACTTTTGCTTTTAATGACATAAAGGATTTCTTAGTTTATGAACTTTTTTTCTTAAACTTGTAATATTACCAAAAAAAAAAAAAAGATAGTAATGTGTTATGTTAAGAATAAGAGCTAGGTAACCAATAGTTAAATTAGGTAGAATTTGACACCGTTTTGGACAAAGTGTTGCTTTGGGCTTAGATTAGGGAAGAGGAAACGCGCCTTCCATCAGCAGAGACCAAGGGCAGGAAAAACGAATTGTAAACACTCATTCCCAGAGATGCAGGTGGTACAGCTTGGCATCTTTCAAGCGTTAATTTGTGTAGAGCACACTCTCCTGTCATACTGATTTAGTTGAATGACATATTTAAGAAAAGTGGGAGTGAAGTCTGCTGGGAAATATTATTCATGTTCTCAAAATAAGCTCCATGAGGACATGTCAACAAATGCATGGAACAGACCAATATGAATGGGTGGCTTTTCATTCTGGGGTAGCTTTAAAATAGCATAAGTAGTTCCTAAATTAGAGGAAAACATATTCTGATGATGCCGTGCACATACCTGTGTTCTAGGGATTACATTCTTGCAGTGTATTCTCTGGTTTTTTGTTGCTCATCCTGTTTTCGTTTATACCTATTTTCAGTGAAATTGAAACAGAGTACAACATGGCCCAGATAAAACAGACACTCGGCACCAGAGCAATGCATTTCTCACTGCTGGTCACATATCCCACTGGAAAGGCTAAGTCTATAAATTATGAGATCGGTTCTCTGCAATCTCCTGTGAGGGAACAGGGCTTTTCCTGGGTAAAGACAAATCGCTGATATTGTTGGCGGTCGCTAAAGGTCTATTACAGACCCATAAACTAAGTGTCCCCTGGATCGTAGCCTCCCTTGTGCCCTGCTGTGCATTCAGTGGGTCCAAGGATTCTGCCAGGTGAGATCCTCAAACAGTATCTTTATATCTTCAGCACAGAATGAATGAGACCCAAGAATAGGACCCTCAAGTCTGCCCCAGTCGAATCTGGCCTGGCCCAACATGATCTTGAATCCCACCTTCTCTTTTGGATTGGAGGCCCACAGGAAGTAAACTTGGCAGGACTTCCTGAGCCTGCTTCACAGGCCTCTGTTCACCTGTCCATTTGAAAGTTTATATTGTGGGGGTGCCTGGGTGTCTCAGTCGGTTAGGCGTCTGACTTCGGCTCAGGTCATGATCTTGCAGTTCGTGAGTTCAAGCCCCACATCAGACTCTCTGCTGTCATCATGGAGCCTGCTTCAGATCCTCTGTCACCCTCTCTCTCTCTCTCTCTGCCCCTCCCCTGCTCACACACACTCACTCTCAAAAATTAAAAAAAAAAATTAAAGGTTATGTTTTGAATAGAGTGTAAGATTTGTTTCACGTCGATTTCTGTTAAGGATTTTTCTCCAGAAGAAGAAAAAAATCAAATAAGACTATAAACCCATGGATAAGGCATAGGCCACATGTAAAAGCTTTGCCCCGTCTGCCTATCTTCCTGAACCAGGGTCAGAAGAAGGATAAAAACAAGAAGAAATCCTTTCAGAGGGAGATAACATGATCTGATGCACTCTAGGAAGTAATTTGTCAAGTGGACCTATTACTGCACTCACTTCCAGAAAGAAAGCAATTTTCTTCCTCCTTTCTGTAGAAGCCAGCCCAGAATGCTTGTTTCTTCTCCCATCCACACCGCTCGTCACTCCCTTTTACAAAGAAATAATATTGTTCCTGACATACATTCTTCTTCCCAAAGCCTTGTTGGTTATTGTCCAGCATGCTGTGACAGCTGGGAATTTAATGTCGAGTGATTTTCTTCCCCCCGGTTCCTCTCAAGGTATTAGTGTTAAACTGACACGTCCATAATTCAAAGGCAGTCTGAATTAGCTATTCCTGAGGCTACTCCACAGACAGAAACCACTCCACTTACAGAATGTGACCCATCCCTAGAGAATTCTTAAGCGAATTCCTGGATACTGTGTTTGTTACTGCCTCTTTCTCTCCATGAACGTGAGGCTCTTCGTGTATATCCACCTGCAAATCGGCAGTGCGTGATTATTTGGAAGAAGTAATAAAAGAAGACATAATGATTCCAATCAGGTTATAAATTAGTCTTTTGCAGAGATAGGGTGGAATTTTATTTTCTGGCTGTTTAAAAGAATGTGAAGTGCTTGGAATGGATGCCTCCTGGAAGAGAAATCACCCACTTAGCAACCTTCTTTAGACCATTCGTGGAAACCATTTTACATGTAAACAGGGAGTAGAGAGCAGAGCTCTCAGCGTCTCAGAAGATGGCTGCTGTTTGGGAAGAAGTAAGTCCAAGTCAAAGGAAGCTTCTGAAAGACTGCTTTATGTGACCACACGGCCTGGCTTTTGTAGAAGTGGTATTGTAAGGTATTGTATTATCGTAAAGTGTAGGAGCCTCGCTTCATCAATAAGAAAAGTTGAAGTAGAAAGATAGGATTAAAGAGATAAGATCTTTGTTAGACTAAATCTATTGACCCAGAACTTCCCATAGTGCACTGCATAAAAACTGCTTCACATTATGAATGGATCAGAGACTTTTAAAAGGGTCTCCAAATTGGTCGTTCGGAGGCTACGTAGCTGTGTGAATTTCTAGTTTGTCGTTCTAAGGAAACCAAAGATTGTTTTAGTATGATCTCAGAAAAGCATTAGACTTCAATAATGAACATGGTGTAGATAAAACACTTACCGGGTATGCCTTTAATATTCTGAGCACCATTTTAACCCTTATTGATGTATAATCATGAATCGGTAGGGACACAAATTATCCCTAGAAAACTAAGAAAAGAACCAGCCTGCTCTACAGGCTGTTTATCTACCCTCTGCAAAGAAGACTGCTTGCCACTGAAGTACCACCTCTGAGTGTCTGGCCACCCACCCAGCTGGGGTGAGCTCCTGACAGGTCACAGATGGAATCTGTGTGTGCATGGACAGGTTGCAGTGGACTGCATTGGTTTCCCTCCAAACATACGTCTTCCTCTTTTTCTTGCTAACAGAACACTGAGTTTTCTTCCAGTATCTGTCTCTTTGGAGAGTGACCTCATACCCAAGTCAGTAGAAAATCCTGAGTCACCTAACCCAGTCTTACTATTCCCATGACCCTTACTTGTATTGGTTTGGGGAAGAAACCAGGTCTTTCTGGTCTTGGCTGCACTATTCAGTTAATTAGCTCAAAAGCCACTGTGCTCCTTTGCAGTGCAGAAGCTTTTTATCTTGATGAGGTCCCAATAGTGCATTTTTGCTTTTAATTCCCTTGCCTTTGGAGATGTGTCAAGTGAGAAATTGCTGCAGCTGAGGTCAGAGAGGTTTTTTTCCTGCTTTCTCCTCTAGGGTTTTGATGGTTTCCTGTCTCACATTCAGGTCCTTCGGGAGGGAGGGGAAAGTGGGTGATGGGCATTGAGGAGGGCACCAGTTGGGATGAGCACTGGATGTTGTATGGAAACCAATTTGCCAATAAATTTCATGTGAAAAAAAAAACAAAAACTAAATTACAAAAAAATTCTCAAATTAAAAAAAAAAAAGCCACTGTGTTGTTGGGCCAGGAGAGAGTACATTTCCTTTCTACTTAAGTCAGTTGGATTGGGTTTTCTGTTCCTCAAGTACAAATCTCTTAAGTGGTCCACATGCATTATCTTAAAAATGACCAAAAGAATTCTTTCACTGAAAACTTTGGGCAGATAACAACATAAAGAGCTACTTGGTGAGGACTTTCTAGTAGCAGACAAGATCACCTTCAGATTATATCCCATAATACTTTTGTGTGTCCACAGTAGCTGTAATCAGCAATAAAAATTTTCTCCTCATTTCTTCTGGATACATGGATCATTGTGTACTCCATTATAGTATTTATTCAGACATCAGTTCCATGGGGTGTGACCAAGACCCAAAACAGCAGTGACTTACCTGGATGGAAGTTTGTTTCTCTCTCATGAAAATCTTGAGCCTGGATTGTGGCTCTGCCCCACAAAGTCCTTTGTTGCCTTCATGCATGGTGCCAAAGAGTCAGGGAGGACTTTCCACTCCTTGCAGCCAGACCCAGAAGTGTCACACAGCTCATACCTGGCGGAGAGAAGTGAGTTACATGGCCCCATGGCCAGCCCCAAAGGCAGTGGATGCCATCTGTCCAGCTAAAATTATCATGAGGCAGGAAAGGGTGAATGGATGGGTGGGGGGTAGAGGTCAGTACGTGAGAAATAAGCCTACCGACCCAATCAAAGGAGGGACCCAGAGACTCAGAGCCTCAGAGCACAGTGAAGTGAGGCTTTAATCAACATTCTTGCAAGAGCAGGTGCCTTGATGGACAGGCACACTCAGGACAATTACACCAGACAATTTCCTAGCATGCAAGTCCCTCCCCTGACTCCTCATTGGCTGAGTACTACAGAGGTTACAGCCTTACCCAGACGTCACCTATGCTCATGTAAGGCACAAAGTAGTCTGATTGAAACAAATGTACATTCCCTGAGATGATGCAGAGACTTTCAGTCCCTCCTCCCTTTGTTCTTTGGTGCATGCTCATTGCAAAGCCTCCCAAAATAAGCCTTTGAAACGGAGAGCGGAAGAAGAACCAGGAAGGAAAGTGGCTAAGGGTTTGGGACTCTGTTGTGGGAGGCGGTTCATACATATTTCCTATAGGTTGTAAACCTATTAACTAGACAGCACACCTCTTATTTGGTATTTCTGAAAACAAATCATCCTTCTCATGAGTATCCCCCACATCTTGGGGACATGGTCCTCTCCACCCTTTCAACCAACACCATCCTCTCCTTTCCATTACCAGAGTTTTTTGTACTTTCATGCAGGAAAAACATCTGAGCAGAATGCTGCCTGCTCTATTTCTAACAAGACTGAGTGCTTGCATGGTGATCTTTTCTTTAAACGGTATTTGCCTTTCACTTTTTTCTGTTCAAAGGCATGGAAATTAGACCTCAACTCCCAATAATACCCATAAAATTGTACTCAACCCTTGCATTATAAGGTGTTGCCACAATAACTGTCTGAATTTGTGCAGATAAACAGAGTTAGCGTTCAGGATTGCCACAAACTGAGAGTAGAGGTACAATTCTAGAAAATTCCCTGGTTGGACTGAAGTTTTCACCCACCGATCTTTTTGTTCTAATTTTACATACAAATGTCCTGCTTAACCGCGTCGAACCGCACGTACCACAGCTTAAAGCTTTTGGAGTTGCAAATTAAATATGAGACTTCATGTAGCACTTGGAGTAAGATCAGCTTCTGATTTACGTTTGCAACAGAAGTTCCTAGAAGTGTTAGCTTTTATTCTTCTACTGCCATCACCAGAAAGCATGCTGTGTTCAGCAACAAAGCTATTCTAATAAGAAACATTCACCGGGGAGAAAAATATTCAATACATCCTTCCTTATATTTAAAATAAGTTGGTAACACTTGTAAGGGGAAATCATTTATTTATTCTACAGCCATTACTTGACCATCCACTAGGTATGTGATGCTGTACGGGGAACTGCGGGCACACGGAGGTAATGATTCAGTGCCCTGCTCAAGGCACACGTAAACGAATGGGAAAACAGGACACACGTACACAAAACAGCATCCCCATATGGCAGTACAGAATCATGCCAGATCGTGCCACAGAAATTCAGAAGAGCTAAGGGCATGCTTGCCCAACTCCCGTATCACCTTGAATATCACTTATTTTCACACTTGCCACATTGCTTGTTTACAAACCATTTGCTCCAGTCAATCTGTGGGCCCCTGGTGGGGTGAGCAGGGATGCACTGTATTGATTTTTGTATCCTCAGCATCCAGCAAAGTTCTCAGTGATACACGCATGGCTGTACGTTGAATTATCCAATGAGAGGAGAAGGTTCTGAACTATTGAGGATGGGAGCTTCATTAAGGGCCTGGAAGAATGAAGTAGTGGTGGACCCTCGAAACATTCTAGGCATAAGACTCTGTACCAGGGTGAGAGCCCGGATGATACAAAAACCTGAGAGTCAGGAGCAGGTGACCAGGAAAGCGCGAGGCTCGTGGGGCTCCTAGGTGCTGAGTGTCAGACTGGGGACTTTTTCCTCAGCCCATGGAGACTAGGTAGGGCCTTTCAGAGAAGAAACATGACCAGAGATTCTGGAAAGGTAATTTAGTGCTAGTGTGGGAGTATGGATGGCAAGGGGAAATTACTGAAGTCACCATTAAAAGGCAAACTAAGGCACATTAAAATTTTCAAGAGCTTATTTGAGCATGTGTGGACTCAAATCAGGCAGCACATGCTAGAAGAGGTCAGGAGCTTCCACGGATAGGAGCTGGGGGGAGGTTTTTATAGAGGAGCCTCAGAAGCAAAGCAAGGCAATTATTTGATTAGCAGTAGCTTGAGGGGTTGCCTTATTTGGGAAAATCTATCAGCTGCGTGTGATGGGCTGTCCTGAAATGTCGCCTTCTTTGATTTGAGTGCAGGGGCTGGGGCTCTGGTCAGGGTTTCCTGAAAGGCAGCCGAGGCTTTATACACCTCCGTCCATAGAATGCATCCTGTTTTATTACTTCAACATCACCAGGACCATTTTGGCCAATATTATCTCGAAGTAACATAACCCTCCTAGCAACTTTGCAAAACACGGATTACCACTTATCGGGTTTTTTCTCAGACTTTTTAGGGATTGTGGTTTTGCAATATTAATTTCACTTCAGATCAATACCTTAGGGCTGTGGAAGATTTAGCTCCCTCTTGCAGTTTAGAGGTTACTCAGGAATTGATAGAACTCACAATCACTTTCCTTGTCATGTTTAAAAACTAATAGGTAATAATAATTCAGTATACGCTATATAATATTTACTCAGCCATCTTTGTTATGCTACACAAGCTGGGGCGCCTGGGTGGCTTGTCACTTAAGTGTCCGACTTCGGCTCAGGTCACGATTTCACAGCTTGTAAGTTCAAGCCCGACGTCAGGCTCTGCTGACAGCTCAGAGCCTGGAGCCTGCTTCGGATTCTGTGTCTCCGTCTCTCTCTGCCCCTCTGCCACTCACACTTGGTCTCTCTCTCTCTCTCTCTCAAAGATAAAAAATAAAAATAAACATTAAAAATAAGTGCTTAAGGGGTACCTGGGTGGCTCAGTCAGTTGAGCATCCAACTCGTGATTTCAGCTCAGGTCATGATCCCAAGGTCAAGAGACCAAGCCCCACGTGGGGTTCCATGTTCAGTGTGGAGCCTGCTTGGGATTCTGTCTCTCTGTATCCCTCTGCCCCCCCTCCCCTGCTTGCATGCTCGCTCTTTTTCTCTCTCTAATAAAAAAATAAATAAAAATAAGTACTTAATATTTAATAGGCTTCACGATTCACTATTCCTCTTTGTTTTCTCAACGTCTACTATGGTATCCAACACACATGTGATCGTATAAGAGGATTTCATGGTTCAAAGTCCCGCGGGTGAAAACATCCCCAGCTGGTAATTGTAGAAGTTTTGTAATTGTATTTGAGGAATGGAGGGGGCAAGGGGTGGACTGTGACAGACACCCTCTCTGCTTGGAGGTCTCAGCATCTGCACTCTCGGTGAACAGGGAAAAGTGAAAGACGTGTAGCCTGAAGGTTTCCAAGCTCTGGGAGCTGGAGAGCCATGGCAGCGAGGTTTCAGGCATAATGCCATGTGAATATCCCCTTCTCTAATCCTCGCTACTTTCTGTCGAGCAAGTATGTTTTCCTAAACAACATTGTAAAAGCACCAAAGTGAGAAGCACAAACTAACTTATAGTGACCCTAGATATTTTAAATGTCTCAAAACCATTTGATGTTAGTATACTGGGAATCATGGCCCATCTGGAACTGACCTCACTCTTTCCAGATCAGTTTCTAGACCCACAGACAGCACACCACACACACACAAACCCATATCTCACACACACACACACACACACACACACACACACACACACGCACACTACCCCATACCACACTCATACCATAGACACACACACCACACACACACACCATACCACACACCCATTGCCCCCAACACCATACCACACACATCCACACAAATCACACACACACAAACCACCCCACACTCATGCCACAGGGGAAGGGTATGAAGGTGAAACTTTTTAGACATTTTTTCCAAAACCCCTTCTTTATTAAAAACTTGTGGGATCTGTTTAACTCCCTCGGTGCACTTTCTCTATCTCTTGATTGGTTCCAAAGACTTTTACTTACCCCTAAAAGTAGGACACATTGTAAAAGTTGCAGAACATTTCTCAAAGCTGTTCTTTTATAGTCTTACCCTTTTTCTCATCCCTGAACAACTCAGTTTCCTAAGCCCAGGAAATAGGACCCAGGTCATCTATCAGCAAGCCTGCTACTCAGGTTGAGAAGCTCCCTCTCTGGCAGGCTGACCATGAATTTGCCCAGGACCCTGCCTCTTCCGGGCAGGTGCTCAGATGCAAACAGGGGCAGGCAGGGAGAGGGAGAGGGTGGGTGTCCCCCAACCAGCAGTCACCTGCCACCCAGTCACCCTCATCATGCAGCTGGCAGAAGCCGGGATTTTCCCGCTCCCCAGGCCCCATCTTCAGCTGCGCACAACCCCCTGAGCGGGACCAGATGCCCTCCTCTCCCATTCCCAGGGGCACCATTCCTAGTGTTCATGTCCCTTCTAATTCTCTCCATTTCCGGGCCATGGTCAAATTGGACAGCAGAAGGTCTCCCTAGGCTTGGTCTCCGGCTTGCAGACCTATTCATTGTCCGCACGCTCCCCTGGTGGCTCCTCCTCTACCGTGTGCAAAATGTCCTTCCAGCTTCTCACGGGGACACAGAGTGGATCTCTGTAGCACCTGGCAGCGGCCGGCAGTCAGCACCCTCAGACCAGCTCGAGGTGTAGGATGTGCTCTGCCAGAGATTCGCAGCTCCTGCTTCTGCTGGACACCCCCTCCGCTCTGTGCTCAGGGGTGGGGAGCTTCCTCTGGAGTAAAGCCTGAGGCTGGTGGGAGCCAATGAAGTAGTTGCTGGCCCTGGTTGCTGGGACCTCCAGCGGGCTCAGCTGGGCCACCACAAGAGGCAGCCCCTCCTGCTCAGCCCAGGATCTCCTCTGGGGGCATTGTCCCACAACAGGTGAGGCAAATTAGCTGGCAGTCACGTGATTGAGTACAGTCAGGTGACATGATCCAAATGTGTGGGCGAGACACAGACCTGCCGAGCCCCAAAGCCTCCTGTGCACATCTGTGGGGTATATGTGTGTGTGCGCACACAGCCCCCCCCAAATAAACAAGTGCCAAATCTTCCCCTTTTGAACCTGTTTCTAGATTCCACCAGGATCCTCCTTTTATTGGTGGTCTTGCAGGACCCCCAACCTTCGAGCCCTCTGAGCCTCATACAGTTGGTTTCTTCCCTCACCATAGAACATGTGAGTGCAGTGATTTCCTCAGCAACCCTGCTCGGTGTCTGCACCATAATTTACAAAGCCAGGGCAAATAACATAACCTACAGAGCTTGCATTCAAGTGAAATAAACAGTATATCAAACGGTGATGGGTGCTGTGTTCTGTCTGAAGTGATAACATATCCTGCAGGTAGTTGGAAATGTGAAATTGAAATGTGATGTATTAGGATCATTTTGAAGATTTGAGAGGTACAGGTAGAAAGGGAATCATGGGAAATCTCAAGAACTGGTTTGCTCTCGGGGCGCTTGGGTGGCTCAGTCAGTTGAGCATCCTGCTTGGTCTCAGGTCACAATCTCACGGTCTGTGGGTTCCAGCCCCGTGTCAGGGTGTGTGCTGACAGCTCAGAGCCTGGGAGCTGGCTTCGGATTCTGTGTCTCCCTCTCTCTCTCTGCCCCTCCCCTGCTCATGCTCTGCCTCTCTGTCTCTCAAAAATAAATAAACATTTTTAAAGATTAAAAAGAAAAGAATTGGTTTGCTGTCTGAAGAGGAGCAACATTAACAGTCTTTTCTCTGCAAAGAAGTAAGAGGACTTGTACGTCTTACTAGAGATAGGCTGAGGTTGTTCACCTACTGCTGGTCTTGGAAAGGGGACTTAAGAAAGTGGAAAGAACAGTATCTTCCAGGTGTGTGATTCTCAAACCAGGGTATCTGATGTGCAATATGATATAGAGTCACGGGGTGTAGGGTGCGTTTCTCTGGGCAACTTGAGGTATGTCTAGGTGAAGAATCATACTTTTACATTCAACCAAGAAGGTAGATCTTCAAAAGCTTTCTAAAGTGCCACCCCATTTGGGGTGATGACCACAAGACAATTGAGAACATGCACACCCCATCGTCTGCTCTCCAGGAGCACCTCTCAGGAGGACTGTGAGAGTGTTAATCGGAGGGATGACAAGACCCTCCCGCACAATCAAAACCCAATTAAAAAATGCATGTGAAACAGAGAAAGGTTTTAAAGAATGCTTCTTATGTAAAATGGTTTTTTACTGCTCTTTTGCTTTTATAATATGTTTAATAAGCTTTCACTGCTCTAAGGAACAGGTTACTGTTCCTATGTTATTTTGTTTATACACCATATAAATGGAAATGATCCCAGGAGGATTGGCATTAATTATTATCAAAGGATCTTTCCCTTCATTATCAAAATGTAAGCAATTAAATCACCACTTCCCCAAATGTGACAGATATATTAAAGAATATTTAACTCTTGTAAGGAGGTCTAGCAAGAGATAACAATTTTTATAAACATGTCTAGATTTAGAAAATCTTGTTTATGCCTTATTTTGCAGAAGACTTACCTACATGACAGACTCTTTCCAAGTGACCTCACTGAAACTGAATCGCCCCATTGCATAAATAAGTAGACTGTATTTAGCTCAGATGTGGAGGTTTAGACGCTTTATTCGTCAGAACTAAAATGGTGTGAATTGAAAGCACCAGCCTTCTCTCTGTCCCAGGGCTGTGAGGTGATAGGTGAACCACTTGATCTCCCCTGTGCCCGTTTCCTTTCTGCCAGAAGCTCTCCTCTACGTCCGAGGCTCTGAGCTTCCTTGAGTGCCCTATGGTTCTCACCGGAGAGGATGGCAAGTGTGTGACTTATCTTGTGATAGCAAGGGGACCAGCCATGCTACCGGGTCAGGCGGCTGGAGGGACACGACCACAGCCTTGGGTCACCGGCACATTCCGTTCCCATTCCCCAAGTAGCCATCATAAACTATCGCTCATCAAATCAGAGGTTGGATAGCGAGACCCTTGCTTAAATACATTGACTTTGGACAGGAAGACATACTCGGCCGTAAAGAGGGACCCAGAGTGGAACCGATGGTCGTGACATTTGTGCCACATATAATAGCTGTTCTAAATGAGTCCTAACTGAAGATTATTCAAACAAGATGGTTCTTGTAGACACAGAAATACTAATTCAAGTAAAGCAAAGCAGGGTTTCCCCCTTATAAGGTCAAACCATATGCCCAGCAAAATTTGCTTTATTCTCCCTTAACACAGAGAATGAGGTTTTAAGGAAGACTTTATTTATTTGGCTTTTTTTTTTCTTTATTTATTTGGCTTTTTCTTTCCTTCAGTTTTGGTTTAATTTCCAAGAATCACAGTCCAGCTTCCTACCCTCACACAGAACTGTACCTAATCATTCAAGACGAAGACACAGTTTTTCGTGGGAGATAATTAGACCGTCTCCTGAAGCAACATTTAATTACCTTTACTGACAAGGAGTTTCTCAGTATCTAACCTCAAACCTTTCTTGCTGGAGTCCAAACCCCGGATGTCTCACAGCAGCTTTACATATCATGTTCTTGAAGGCTCCCAGATATAAGACACCACTATGCTGGTATGACCCGCCCGCCCCCCACCCCAAATCAGCTGTGTGTTGTACAATGGGACCCTATTTGTACACGGCCCCAAGTCCCCTGGAGGCCTCACTGGAGAGAAACTTCACAGCCCAGTGTCGGGGGTCTCTCCTCACTGAGAACTCTTGGGGTTCCCATCTTGTTTCCCATTAGCACTGGGATGCTTGTAGATACTACCAGGGGTTTCACAAGTGCTCGCTTCTAAAGGGTTATAGAATCCACCTGTCTTTCCCCCCCTTTCAAGTTTTTATTTAAATTCCATGTAGTTAACATATGGTGCGGTATTAGTTTCAAGTGTAGAACTTAGTGACTCATCACTTGCATTAAACACCCAGTGCTCATCACAAGTGCCCTCCTTAATAGCCATCACCCATTTAGCCCATCTCCCACTCCCTTCCCCTCCAATAACCCTCCACTTGTTTTCTATCATTGCCTCTCTCTCTCTTTTTTCTCCTATGTTCATCTATTTTGTTTCTTAAATTCCACAAATGAATGAAATCAAACGGTATTTGTCTTTCTCTGACTGACTTATTTCACTTAGCATAGTCCATGTCATTGCAAATGGCAAGATTTCATTCTATGGCTAATAGTCCATTGTCTGTCTACACCACATCTCCTTTATCCATTCATCAGTCGATGGACATGTGGGCTCTTTCCATAAATGGGCTATTATTGATAACCCTGCTATAATCCTCGGGGTGCATGTGCCCCTTCAAATCTGTATTTTTGTATTCTTCAGATAAATACCTAGTAGTGCAACTGCTGGGTCGTAGGGTAGTTCTATTTTTAACTTTTAGAGGAACCTCCATACTGTTTCCCAGAGTGGCTCAGGAATCCACCTTTCTTAAATGGAATGGGATAGTGATAGTTCTTGGAGGGGACAAGAGGCCACTTTATCTTCCCACATATATGTATATGACAGCCCTGAAAACTCTGTCTCTTTGTATCGGGAGATACCGGTGGCTGGGGAGCACACTAGTATTTATGAATGAACAAAAAGGAGAAACCCGAAAATACCAATTACAGCAAAACCCCACCTTAAATTTAACTGCTTTGGTGAGTAAAAAGCCATATGAAATATCTTGACGCTAAGGATTACGTTACTATTAACATGAATGTTATGCGTATGTCTGTGGAAAGGCTTCCAAACCGCAGTGTGCCTTAAGGCTTTAGCATTTTAAAGTCCACGGACGGAAAAAAGATTTCGAAAACACTGTCTCAGACCAGGAGAATTTATGCAAGGTAATTCTAATCTACAGATGCTAAATCAGAGAAAACAAACGTTAAAAAGCAGTATTATGATAAAGGAACAATAATGGGTGAGGCCTTCCTGGGACTCGAGGAGAAACGAAGAAATGGCATCTGCAAAGCTCCTTCCGCTCACACACAAGACCTCTTTCAGCAGTTGGTTCAGTGGTACAGTCAGAAGAGAGAAAACCCTACCCCTGACCCTTCCCCACCCCTACCCCTACCCCTACCCTAACCCTAACCCTGGCTCCCTGGAGGCGAGGCCACAAAAAAGACTGACAGCTTGGTCTGACTGGGAATGTCAGGCTGTAAATGTAAGGGGAAACTCTCATCACAGTAATAACGGGGAGCTTTAGGAAAGGTGACACTGTGCACTCTAAAGTCCGTGGCATCTTAGCCTCCCCAAAGCAAATTTTAAAAGATGTCCCCCACCCCACTCCCTCAGGCAGACAAAGGTCACAGAACTGGCTCCCAGATGGCATCTTGCTTCCCCATGTGGCCATAGCCCTCTTCAGGTTACAAGGACCACAGAGGCAGATGCCGATGCCCTCTGCTTCCAAGCTCGCCTGACCCAAACATTCGTGCAGGGCACAAATCGTACCACTGGGCGTGGAGGCCCTGACTCCAAACTCATGTTTGGTGCTTAATAAATGTTAATTAATTAATTAATTAATGTTGAATAATGTAAAATTACATCAGAGCCCCTGCCCCCCACCGCCAAGTGGCAATTACCACTGCATTTATGTTCTATTTAAGGATGTTAGCAGAATTTCTAACAGTTGACAGCAAATAAAGTAGAAAGGATGAACAGGACAGGACCAAGAAAAAAGGAAAGGGGTGACAAGGGCAGGGAGAAAAACGTGGCAAGAGGAATGATAACTTGCCTGTGTTAATAGTTGAGTTTGCCTGTAAAGAGAATCTGTGCCCATTGTTTTAGCCTACATACTTTGCAAAGTGAGTCAGATGGCATCATCCGAACCAAGTTCAATACTGTAAGTGGCTGGAATACACTCAACGAATCGGGGGGGGGGGGGGGGAGAGGGGTCTCCCAGAGGTGGGGGCCAGCAGTACCAGTCCGTAACAGCCCATCATACACGTTTCTTTCCAGCTCTGGATTCAAGTAACTTTCTAGCTAGAAATTGACCACAATGGGGTCATTTACAGGACTGAGTGCTTTCAAGAGAATGGGATGGGGGCCGGTTTACCAGCCCCCTGCTCTGTGTGTGTGTGATTTCTTCATTATATTCGAGCAAGCAAGGGTCTTTAGAAGATACACAATGCCAGGTTGTCTATAGACAACTTTGGGTAACAGGCAACTTAAACCTACCTTTTTTTAACCCTCTGTATCAGATGTGTTATATATCTGAGCTATCAGCATAATTTGACTTAAAAATCCGGTACGTGTATTAATAACATGATCTAAAACATCATACTGCTTGCCAAGAATTACTTTAAAAAATTATTTTATTAATTTTATCTGTAGGCTCTTCTATAGCAAATGAACACACAAAGCGTTTTCAGCATGTGCAGTTAGAGCACATATTTCCAGGTTAACACAGGACCTTTCCTGATGTGATTGATTGAATGTAAAAGTGTAATTAAATATTACAGCCATCCTAGTCTCCAGATGTTTGGATATTACCAGTCTGGGTAGGTGCCCTTGTCTCTGCCCATCTTTTATTTTATTTTTTTAATAATTTTTTTAAGTTTATTTATTTATTATTGAGAGAGAGAGAGCACAGGCTGGGGAGAAGCAGAGAGAGAGGGAGACACAAAAGCTGAAGCAAGCTCCACGCTCTGAGCTGTCAGCACAGAGCCTGATGTGGGGCTCGAGGCCACGAACTGTGAGATCATGATGGGAGCCACAGTCAGACACTTAACCAATTGAGCCACCCAGGTGCCCCTCTGTGCATATTTTAATATTTAGAGCTTGAGAGTCATGCCTCTCTGCCCTCCTGACAGTCTAAGTTTTTCCTGTACTTGCTTTCTGATCATTTCCTTGTCTGGTTTTATAATAAAGCATCTCTCAAATTCATTGTCAGGTTGGGACAATATTATTGTAGCATTTCCACATTGTTCCCTTTCTAAAGCATCCATTCACTAAAAAATTCTTTATTTAATCTTTATTACATCTCTGTTTAATCTTTCTGAGACGTATCCAGGTAATTTAAATCGCAATGACTATATGACAGAGTATATACAAAGTTGTGAAGAATGGGAACAATTAGTAAGGTTTATGGGGCTGGAACTCATTTCAGAACTCTTGGAGGAGTGCAACTTTCCTATTTATTTTACCTCATGGTCCCATCCCCAATTTTATTGTCTACTTAGGACCGTTCGTTCCGAGTCCTCCGTTGTCAAGCGGGAACACTTTACTGGAGACACCCCAGCACACACTGCCTTGCCAATTCTTTTATAAATATAGCACTCGCTGTAGTTTACGTTACACTCGATTCATGTTGAGTTTACAAAAGCAGTAAAGTAAGAAAGTGTTCCATGCTATCTGAAATAGATACAGAATACTTCAGAAAATCAGCCTCGAAAGGAAGCTTTTGAATCTGCTTACTACCTTCCAACATAAAATTGGAGAGGTATTCTAGAAGGGGGAAAAAACCCTAAATCAAACTAAATTTAAGGCAAAATTCAATAGTAATAATTACGTGACCAACACCAACAGCAACCAAAACAGGTCATAGTCATTTATATTTGTATAGTGATTCACATTTAAGCAGCACATGGTAACAAAAAAATAGTAATAATATAAACTAAATAAAGTTAAACTTAGGGAGACACTTCCTGTTCTACTGAAGCCGCTAAAAAGATTATAGTTGACTTGTTTGTGAATCCATTTGTCACATATTATAGAGAAAGACAAGACTTTCAGTTGCCCCGTTTTCCAATTGTTCAACAATCTGAAGTTTTTGTTCCCCTTAGAGTCTGATATTTTAATTGACCAAGCCACGCAGAGCACTCTGGGTGGGGGGTTCCAACCAGTGGTGTGTGTCATCACTGAATCAAGATGCTTTATGTTTTTATTTACATTTAATCTCTAAACATTTAGTCCACTACCATACTTTAATCAAGGGTTGGTGATAAATGTTTCTGTCCTTGGGGCATACGGGTGGCTCAGTCAGTTAAGGGTCCAACTTCGGCTCAGGTCATGATCTCACAATTCGTTAGTTCAAACCCCGCGTCGAGCTCCATGCTGACAGCTCAGAGCCTGGAGCCTTTTTCGGATTCTGTGTCTCCCTCTCTCTCTGTCTCCCTCTCTCTGCCTCTGTCTCTCTCTCTCTGTCTCTCTGTCTCTCTCTCAAAAATAAATATACCTTAATTTTTTTAAATGTATCTGTCCTTAATTGGCTAATAGCATATTGTAAAAACAAGTTTCTACCAAAGAATATGACCTTAGATTTTTCTGCCCACTTTAAAAGTCAAAAGTCAAGTTGTCAAAAATATAATCTGTATTAATTTTCTGTTGCTGCTGTAACAAATTATCACAAACTTGGTGACTTAAAACAGCACAAATTTATTATGTAATAGTTCTAGAAGTCAGAGGCTCATACCAGTCTGTGGGCTAATGTCAAGGTGTCAGCAAGGCGTCATTCCTGTCTGGAGGCTGGAGGAGAGAATCTGTTTCCTTGCCTCTTCCAGCCACTCGAGGTACTCACAAGGTACCCACATGCCCTGAGGCATGGCTGCTTCCTCCTGTTCCAAGCCCACAATGTCACATCTCCCTGACCTTTCTTCCACAGTCACATCTCCCTCTGACTGCAAGCAGGGACGGTTTCTGATTTTCAGGAATCAGTAGTTACACCTGATCCACCTAGATAATCCAGAACAGTCTCCCCATCACAGGATCCTTACCCTGATTTCATTAGCAAGGTCTCTTGCCATGTAAGGTAACATATTCTCAGGGTCTGAGGATTAGGCACATACATCCTTTGTGGGGCTAATATTCTGACTCCCATAGTATCATCAAGAGTGCCATAAAGAATAGTCATCCTTGGTGCAGCCACTCTGGAAGACAGTATGGAGGTTCCTCAAAAACTTAAAAATAGATCAACCCTATAACCCAGATATTGCTCTACTAGGTATTTACCCAAAGGGTATAAAAATGCTGTTTCAAAGGGGCACATGCACCCCAATGTTTATAGCAGCACTATCAACAATAGCCAAATTATGGAAAGAGCCCAGATGTCCATCGACTGACGACTGGGTAAAGAAGATGTGTTATGTATGTACAAGGGAATATTACTTGGTGACCAAAAAGAAGGAAATCTCGTTATTTGCAAGAATGTGGGGATGGAACTAGACTGTATTATGCTAAGCGAAATGTCAAAGAAAGATAAATATCATACAATTTCATTCATGTGGAATTTAAAAAACAAAACAGATGAACATATGGGAAGGGAAGGAAAATAAGATAAAAACAGGAGGGAGGCAAACATTAGAGACTCTTAAATACAGAGAATAAACTGAGGGCTGCTGGAGGGGTGTTGGGTAGGGAGATGGGCTAAATGGGTGATAGGTATTAAGGAGGGCACTTGTTGGAATGGGCACTGGGTATTGTATGTAAGTGATGAATCACTAAATTCTACCCCTGAAATCATTATTACACTGTATGTTAACTAATTTGGGTTTAAGTAAAATTAAAAAATCAAAAATAAAAATAAATAATAAGAATAGCAAAATAGCCTCCCTGTAGGCATTTTATTCTTTAACTCTGAATCAAGCTACACAGAAAGCTGTTCCTTGGGCTCTCCATGGCCCTCCTCCTCCCTGGACAAACCTGGGTAAACCCTGCATTGGTATCATACCCCAGAAGGTCCTGGCCATTACCTGTCATCATAATAATTCTGTGTAGCAGTCAGCCACAAAACCTCCGTGGCATATATTACAGAGGCATAGTTTTGCTTCTATATCTATGGTTCATCTGGGCAGTTCTGCTGACCTCAGGCAGTCTGCTGATCTTGGCTGGGCTTGTTCAGTGGCTGTGCTCAGTTGGCAGGTTGGTGGGGGGACCTAGCTGGGACAGGTGAGCTGGCCTCCATCCCCTGTGGTTCCTCAGCCTCTAGCTGGCCAGCATTTCTTGCTCTCATGACAGAGGCAGGGGGTCCACGAGCGAGAGCAGATGAGCACACGGCCTCTTGAGGCCGGGACTTGGGACTAGGACTGCACACTATCATTTTCACCCCATCCTATTGGCCAAGATGAATCGCAAGGCCAGTCCAGCTTTAAGGAGCGTAGAAAGAAGGGAATCTAGACTTTGTAAAGATATGGATACATGGAAGGTTGGAAACTGGGATTCCTCCTGCAGTTAATCTATCTTGGAGGCACTCAGCATCTTAGTATGAATCCGTGCCACCTTTGAGAATCTGAGTAGAGATTTCTCTCAGACATTATGCAAGGACAGACTCTGCCCCTGAGTCCCTGGTGTGGTTATGACCACATGATTGCACCTCACCTTGGAGATCAAATAAGGATGGACATGTTGGTCCTTGGAAGAAAGGCTCGCTGGTGATCTTTGGTCTTATGGTGGTCTTGCTTTCTAGCTCCCATGCTAGTTTCACACACACAGTGGGTATTAAAAGATCACTGAATGAATGGTTTTGTCTGACAAATAATGCAGATATTGTAATTCACCATATTTCTTGCTTGCTGTACAATCTGGAATTCTGAGATACAAATCTGTAATGGGGTAGGATTTCTGAGTGCAAACTCTAAATACGGTTTTATTTCACTATTCTGATTGATTTTTCCATTACCCTGATTTTGTTTTCTGTTTACTTTTATAACTGTAGGCAATTTGGCCATCTCAAATCCTTTTTTTAGAATGAGATGCACTGAAAATAAATAGAATTTCCAACCTATAAAGCTGATAAAGAACCAGCTTCTCATTGGCGAAGTCTTAAGGCAATGTATATACTGAAACAGTTGCTAGTTTCACGGGTGGCATTGTGTGGCATTGTGAGAAACACACATGCACACAAAATTAATCAATCTTATTTAACAACTCTTCCATTTTCTATCTGTGTGTATGTGAGCAAGTCACTTCACCCATTTGAACCCATCTGTAAAATATAAGATTATAAAATATGATAATTCTTATTATTATTAAGAATAATAATTATTACTATAATGCCAGCATAATGAGGTGATTGCAAAGCCTAAAGAATACAAAGGATAGCCCTCAGTACACTTCCTGGGACTAAATAAGTCTTGACCAGTAATGGGGGCATAAGCTCTGGGGAAATCCTAAGACGTAGCTCCTTTCTTCCACCCATTTTGCTAACTTGCAAGTTCATCTATCCTGGGGACAAGAAGGATAAAATCAGCTGCTACAGATGTAAAGGTACCAAGGTTATGGAAGGTGACAGGTTTCTAATCCTCACATGTGACAATTATCTATAATAAATCATTTAGGGCTCCCTCTCACTCTCTATTTCTTATAGAAGAGGACATTTCGAGGTGATCACTTTGCTAAACGGGAATTTAATTGAGGAAATAACTCATGAACAGGAGCTAAAAATGCCCTGCTGTTCATTGGGCTCATCATGACAAAGCCAAGAGGAGAATTTTGCTTCCCTCTCCCTTCTGCCTGCACTGAGTAGACCAAGACTTCCTTCTCATAAGCTTTAACCTGATTTCCTTCTCATCGGTCTTTAGGGGCAAAGAAAAAAAACCGGTGGGATCTTGGGGATTGTTGATTTCTCCCACTAGGATTGGCTGTGGGAAGGGAGCCATTGGTCAGAACTAGTCTTCTGCTCCCAACCACCTGGCCCGTTGACCCTTGTTTGCTGGCCATTAGAAAGCAGAGCAGAGAACAGGGTGTACATGGAGAAAGGCTTATGGTAGCCTAGTTGCTGGCAGGCCAGGCAATGGGAAGGATGTCTACAGTGCCCGGCAGAGGGGGCCTTTCATCCCCAGACAGGAACAGGACAGGTCCTGAACTCAGGCTTGCAGCTCTGCATAGTCAATTTTATATTATTTTTTTAATTTTCTTTAATGTTTATTTATTTTTGAGAGACAGAGAGACAGAGAGAGACAGAGAGTGAGGGGGGAGGGGCAGAAAGAGAGGGAGACACAGAATCCGAAGCAGGCTCCAGACTGTGAGCTCTCAGCCCAGAGCCTGATGCAGGGCTCGAACTCATGGACCGCAAGCTCATGACCTGAGCCGAAGTCGGATGCTCAACTGGCTGAGCCACCCAGGCGCCCCTACATAGTCAATTTTATATGCAAGGCTTCCTTTCTTCTCATATGAGGGATGACCTCATACTACACATCGCTATGGGCTCCGCCCACCTGTCTCACACAAAACACTACTCATATGCACACATAGTGCAGAAAATCAATGAGTGTTATGACTCTGAAGTCTTATTTTCACATTCAGGGCTTGAAATATCTTTTGCTTGGGCAGAACAGAGATAGAAACAAGCTAAAATAAACATAATTGATGTTTGAAATGTGTAAAAAAAAGAGAAAACAGCCAAATAGGCTTTAGAATTTCACATCAAATTTCCTGTGATCCTGTACATCAGATGAAGGCAGGGACCAAAGCCAACTTGACTCTCTGATAGGATCTGTCCTGTTCATGCCTCCTCGTCTGAAAGGAAAGTGAATGAACATTTTACTCCAAGAAAAAGAAAATTCTTGGGGCTCCTGGGTGGCTCTGTCGGTTAAGCGTCTAAGTTCGGCTCAGGTCATGATCTCACAGTCCGTGGGTTCAAGCACCGCATTGGGCTCTATGCTGACAGCTCAGAGCCTGGAGCCTGCTTTGGATTCTGTGTTTCCCTCTCTCTCTCTCTGCCCTTCCCCCACTTCTCTCTCAAAAATAAATAAATATTTTTTAGCAATTAAGAAAAAAAGCTCTCCCTTTTTTGTGCATTGGTAATAGGTGAAAAGTATAGTTTTGAGAACTCTTCATCCTTCAACTCCCTTGAAGAAATGTTTCTTCACCTCCAAGGAGTTGATCCTGCTACCTCGTGCAAACATGAGATTGCTCTTATTTACAGAAATTCGGTTCTAGAGACCATAATTCTTCTGGGACTCAAAGTTTTCAATTTAACCTAATTTTGGTTCTCACTATCAGCACACGAAATGATTTTTTTTTTTCTTCCTGTAGGTGCACAAAATGATTTTTTTTTCCTCTTTGGGAACATTTAGTTCAGATCACTTCTGTCTGGTGGGAATGCAGCCTCTGTTGTGGCTAGACATTTCAGTAGGTGCCGGAAAGACGGGACTAG
This sequence comes from Prionailurus viverrinus, assembly GCF_022837055.1. NCBI lineage: Eukaryota > Metazoa > Chordata > Mammalia > Carnivora > Felidae > Prionailurus > Prionailurus viverrinus. The sequence continues at coordinate 145,478,150 of NC_062565.1, read as the reverse complement.
ACCACTCACCCTACTACCTTCAGGGGTCCACAGTCTACCCGGTAATTCCAACACACTTGTAAGTGCTGTGACAGAGCTATGCATGGGAATCTGTGTTATTGTTTTCTTGCCTTTTCACCAGATGGGCAATAATGAAACTAAGTAAAGGGTCTTTTATGTCTAAAGATATTTATTGATAATAAATTAATGAGAACTTCCTCAAAAGGAATAATTTTTAGTAATCCACAGACTGAGTTGTGTTCAATGTTTTTCCCCAAATTCCCAGATGATAGAAATGTTGCTTTCTAACCTTTCGGAGGCCCCTGTCCAGTCGCAGTTTCTACCCATATTTGGTGATTTTTCTCAGGTTGGGTCGGAGAGGGTTAGTGTCTACATGTATATGAAGGTTTGCAAGGAAGAAGGAGAACACAGCACATTATAAGACAAATATGTAATCCCTATGAAATTATTTAAAAAATGTTTTAACATTTATTTTTGAGAGATTGACACAGAGAACGAGTAGGGGAGGGGGCAGAGAGAGAGAGAGGGAGACACAGAATCTGAAGCAGGCTCCAGGCTCTGAGCTGTCAGCACAGAGCCCAAAGTGGGACTCAAACCCATGGACCGCAAGATCATGACTTGAGCCGAAGTCAGACGCCTTACCAACTGAGCCACCCAGGTGCCCCTCTATGAAATTATTTTAAAACAATGTCGCCTCATCGGAGACACGTGAAACTGAACAAAGACCTTCACAATACAGTGGATGTTGGCCATAGGGACGTTTACAACATAATAACAATGACCTTATGACCTGTCTCTCAAGTAGGTCTAGAGTGGAGCATTCACAGTAATGACCAAAGGAGATACTTTGCAATGTATCTAATGCAAAATGACACTGTGCAAAGCATGGCAATTGATGTGATTCTGTGAGTGAGCTCAAGTGTGAACCCACTGTGTCACTTTCCTCCTCATGGAGATATTCTGTCTAGAAGGAAGTGGCTTTGTATTTTTGTTACATGTGCATGTATTTTCTTCTGAATTTGTATATGAATCCTTCTTAAATTGATTAGTAACAAATGATATGGACTCAGCATAAACTGGTGTCATCAGTGGCTATTGCTAAAAAATCATGAAAACTTAGTTACCTCTGGATTTTGGAAGTTGCACTTGAAGCTAATTTATTATGATAATTCTTGTCAAAAATATAATCTTGGCAGGGTGCCTGGATGGCTCGGTCAATTAAACATCTGATTCTTGGTTTTGGCTCAGGTCATGATCTCACGGTTCATGGGATTCAACCCCACTTGGGCTCTATGCTGACAATGCAGAGCCGGCTTCGGATTCTGTGTCTCCCTCTCTCTCTCTGCCCTTCCCCTGCTTACATGCTCTCACTCTCTCTCTCTCTAAAAGTATGTGTGTATGTATGTGTGTGTAGATAGATAGATATAGATATAGATATAGATATAGATATATAGATATATATCATCTTGGCGTACTATATACATAGGATTCAGCCATGTAATTATTGTAGTGAAAATAAAGTAGAAACCGTTACTAAAGCATGTACCAATACATGATGTGTTTAGAGTATTTTTTTTTAATTTTTTTTTTCAACGTTTATTTATTTTTGGGACAGAGAGAGACAGAGCATGAACGGGGGAGGGGCAGAGAGAGAGGGAGACACAGAATCGGAAACAGGCTCCAGGCTCTGAGCCATCAGCCCAGAGCCCAACGCGGGGCTCGAACTCGCGGACCGCGAGATCGTGACCTGGCTGAAGTCGGACGCTTAACCGACTGCGCCACCCAGGTGCCCCATGATGTGTTTAGAGTATTAAGAAAAACAGCAAAATATTGTGTCTCACACACAACCTGGTGTTATGAGAGGCAAGTCACAAGGGCCCCGGTTTGATTTTGTGTGCACAGCAGCAGGGATACATAAGCAAGCCTGATGATTAGAACATGGAAATGCCCTCAGACCTGAATATATGCCATCTGCCATCTAGCGTCACCCGTTCCTTTATTTATTTGGGATCTCTGGGCATTTTTGCCTGTGTCCAAGTGACAACGTTGGGGTGCAGATGAGATCCTCTAGACTCAGCCTCAGCTCCCTGCGGAAGTGACAGCCCCCTGAATTGGGACTGACGTTCACAAAAAGTGTAACGTGCCTGTCATCTTTGCATCACAGTTCCCATTATCCTTGGTCTGACTGTTTACTGGAAATACCAGCTTTCTGTAGCCTTAAGAGAGTGAGAATATCTTATGTGGTGTACTTCCAGAAGCTGTTGCACAACCCTGTAGGGCATCCTAGCTGTTGTCCTAAATTGAGATGACAGTGTTGCTCATATTAAATTGCCTTCTCGCTTGGCTCGGCATGCTGGGATCCATATCTATTAATGCAGGAGTGTCCAAATGTCCTGCTAGGAAAGCAATTTGTTCCTCAGTAGGGCGTCAGGGAAGCAGCTGGTCTAAGAAGCCATCAGAGGTGATGTTAGGGGCAAGTTGTGTTTTTCTTGATTTAATGGAAAATCTCACTGATCCATGGCCTCACTTGTCCCCACCACTTGCCAACAAGGCAGCACACATCCATCTTCAACCCTCTCCTTTTCGTCCCCCCAGGCCTGGCATTGCTGTCTTGGAGAGCCAGCCCTCCACACAGCCTGGGCTTCGTGATAGACATTCTGACAACAACAAACACACTATGAATGGATTTTTTTAATGCCCTGGGGAGGCAGCACAATTTGGAGACGTTCGGTTGAATATCACATTTAAAGTCAACTCAGTGTTTTCAAAAGCACCTCCTCAAGGAGAGCTTACGTACACACACCCTAACGATATGTGCTCTCCACATCCCTTCTGCATCACTGTCCGAGCCCAATGAAGTTATTTTCTTGAATGAAGCTCATTTAATCCAAGGTGCCCGCTTGCATGACGGTTCTGCTAGAGTGCATGTTCAATGTCTAGTTCTCAACCAGACGTCAAGAGCAATGACCAGGCACCAAGTTCATGTTCACTGTGTGCCATGGGGGCTTGTCCTGAAATGTCAAATGAGCAAGGAATGGTCACCTTGGCTCTGATGGGAAAGATCCTTATGGCCCTAGTAACCAGCCTGAGAGGCCTGATATTCCAGAAATGGAGCAGACTTTCCACATGGGCCGTGGATGCACCGGCCTCCACCACCTGCCCTCAGAGCATGCACATTAGAAATGTGCATGGTAAAGCATTGCGGTCTTAACATTCATGGAAAATCCAGCATGCTTTAAAATATGGCGGTGATGTTGTACTAGGCACACAGTTAGAAGTAATGCCCGTGTCTCTGAAGGCGGATTATTTAGGTTTTTGTTCAAATATAAAAATGGCATGTTTAATACTCAACAAGAAAGAGAGCTTCCCCAGGACAACTACTATGTCTTTAATGCACTCTTTTGTGCAACTGAATTTCTGGATGATTTTTATGGGACGTTAGTACAAAATTTGTCAGACCTTAAAGATGGATCAGTAACAAAGTCTTTGAAATGGAAAGTACATTCTTCCATGCTACAAAATGAATATGTTTAGGCAAATGAATAATAAATTGTTCATAGGCAGCCACTGTTTGTCATTCTCTTACTCATCATTCTGTCTGGAACCGGAGGCCTCCTACTTCATCAACCCACCAGAGACTCACCCCCTCCTCCAGCACTGTCTCGTAAGCATCAGTGCTCATGCCTGTTTCCACTTTGAGGTCCTACGGAGAACTACCTCATTTGGGTCCAAGGTTTAATAAGCAATTGCACTCATAATAAAAGAGGTCAGTAAACACTACTTGATTGGTTATAATGCCCAATCATCTTTTTTGTAACTGACTACAACTTACAGTCAGTTTTGACAAGCATTTGCAGACTGTGGGTCAGAGACTAGGCTATCTGATCAGCAGTTGATACTAGGCTGTGTATTAGCGATACAAAGATGGCTGTGAAGAGTTTCTGTAGCCTTTATGTACAATGTTCTCGCCTACATTTTCATTTTGGGGAAGACAAATAGGTTAAACTCTCATAAGCTAAACTGACATTAAACATTGGATTCCTCTTTTTACAGTAATCAAGGTATTTTGAAGAGCCATCTGTAAATTCATGAGCCTACTTTCAGAGATGTTTTCCAAGTCACCAATTAAATAAGACCCAGAACCAAAAGCTGTAGGGCAACTTTAGCTATTATCTTCTCTGTTGATGTTTAGCTAATTGCTAACATTCAGGTGTGGCCAGATTTTTTCCCTCACCATAGAATATGTTAGACTAAAGAAGCGATTATTATTTTGAGGGTTTTGACTCATCTTTAAAAATGTGTCATTGGAGGGGCACCTGGGTGGCTCCGTCAGTTAAGCGTCTGACTCTTGATCTCTGCTCAGGTCATGATCTCACTGTGAGTTCAAAGCCCGAGTTCGGCTCTGTGCTGACAGTGCAGAGCCTGTTTGGATGCTCTCTCTCCCTCTCTCTCTGTTCCTACCCATTCATGCTCTATTTCTCTCTCAAAAATAAAAAAAATAACCCTTTTTTAAAAATGTGTCATTGGAGCCCCTAAGTATGGCCTGTAAACTGTGCACCTACCTACGGCAACAGCACAAGTCATGGCCAGTCTTTCCTGGCGAGATCAGTACTTGGCAGGGCTTTGCCTCCATTGCTCCTGCCCCTCCCATCACCCTACTTGCATCCACTGCCCCCTTTTGGCCTTGCCTGTCACTCCTCCTTACAAAGAATTAAATCAACCTAGGTGGTTTTTCTCTTTACTAAATCCCCTCCCATTGGTACCAAACCCCATTCTATTCAAGGTGGTTTCAAATTGATTGGCCTTGTGTTCTTATTTCAGTCCTGGGTGAGGGCAGGAGACTAAGATCGAGAGCTCATTGAAGGCCACCACTCTGTTTCCTCTGGGTTCTCCAAGCTACTACGAGAACAAGATAATCCACGAAAGTGATGGCTAAATTTCAAAATTCTTACTCTGCCATGTGTGGGAATCTTCTTTGAGTTTATCATGGTGGCTTATCTTATGCAAAATTATAAAGGAACATATGTAAGATACGCACGTACCTTTTTAAACTTCTTCCCTCTGATGGTGCTCTCTCAAGTTACCTGCTCACCCCGGGCTGTTCCTCACCTGCAGCCCACCTGGGTCTGCCCATACTGAATCCAGCCAATCTGTTAGCACATCACTTCATGCTGGGTGGTCCCAAGTTGCTAGGGAGAAACGTTAATATTCTGATACTCAAATAATGTTACTAGACCAATAAGCGAGGTCTGGAAGACAAACTTAGTGCCCTTTCTTCTGAGTCATATGTATCTGCATTTTAATAGAGAGTTCTACCTCTCATCATTCAGAGACATCCTAATAATATTTTCTTCTAGATGGGAAAGGAAGATGGCCCTATCAGGCTGGGGGAGATCTTTTGTTTTGTTTGTTTGTTTGTTTGTTCATTTGTTTTAAATCCAAGTTAGTTAACACATAGTGTAATAAAGACTTCAGGAGTAGAGTTTAGTGAGCCATCGCTTGCATACAACACCCAGGGCTCATCCCAAGTGCCCTCCTTAATGCCTATCCCCCATTTATTCCATCCCCCCAACCAACATCCCTCCTGCAACTCTCACTTTGTTCTCTGTATTTAAGAGTCTCTTATCGTTTTCCTCCCTCTCTCTTTTATCTTATTTTTCCTTCCCTTCCCCTATGTTCATCTGTTGAGTTTCTTAAATTCCACGTATGAGTGAAATCATATGATATTTGTCTTTCCCTGACTTATTTCACTTGCATAATACAGTCTACTTACATCCATGTTCTTGCAAATGGCAAGATTTCATTCTTTTTGATCAGTAAGTTATATTCCATTGTATATAAACCACATCTCCTTTATCCATTCGTCACTCCATGGGCATTTGGGCTCTCTCCAGAATTTGGCTATTGTTGATAGCACCGCTATAAACATTGGGGTGCATGTGCCCCTTTGAGTCAGCATTTTCTGTAACCTTTGGATAAATACCTAGTAGTACAATTGCTGGGTCATAGGGTAGTTCTATTTTTAATTTTTTGAGGAACCTCTGTACTGTTTTCCAGAGTGGCTGCATCAGTTTGCACACCCACCAGGCTGGGGGAAATCTTTAAGGTGAGCAGGATTTGGGGATGAACTTGAGCAGCAACAGGTTCATCACTGGGTGTGTTGTGTACGAGCAGCCTCATCCCTGTGTCCCGCACAGTGTCAGACCTGACATGAACTGAAGAGGCAGGAAGGCCCAGCCACGGGCAGCCAGGCATCTCTTGTCCCTGTAGGTCGAGTTTCACGCAGGTAGTATGTGTCTCAGCAAACGAGGCCACCGCTTAGTCTTTCCCTGGTAGAACACATCCCCATCCAAACTCCCATCCTTCTTCCAGATGCTGCCCAGAGCCACAACCTGCACGCTCACCTACCTCCCTTCTACCTGTCTTCCCTCCCAGCAGGGAGAAGCAAAACCCCTGTCCCCAGGGTCTTACACCTTCCCTTTCTTCACTAGCAGTGCCACCCCCCTCACTTAGCCTCCACTCCCAAAGCAAAACCTTGGCATGGGGCTTGCTGTCCTCGTATCCTGCTGGTGGATTGAGCTGTAAACATTTGCATCTCTAAGGTCTCCGGGGAAGGAGTTTTTCCTTCGCTTGCATCCGGAAGCGAGTGTGGTTCTCAAAGTGTGTGCACTCAGGCATTTGTGTGACAGAAGTTTTCTCGCACTCAAACTCCCTCTCCCACAGCCTCACTGCTCTAAGAGCTGCTTTCCATCTGCTTCAATTTGGCTAATATTGCTGGGTGCCTGTTCTGTTCAAGGCACCTGCCAGGGGTCCTGAGGGTAGGTGGGGGTGCTCAGAAGAGCCGGGGGGGCCACAGTGCCTGCCATGCAGGAGGCTGAATCCCAGCAGAGAAAGGGTTGGGAAACCTCACAACGGGGACAAGGCCTGCCATCTGCTCTCTGGGGAGGCTGACTGAGCTGAAGCTGGGTTCGGGTCATGTGGCTGTGAGGACGCGATGCTGGCAGAGAACCAGCAGCCCTCTTTCCCAGAAAGCAGTGGGGACGGGCAGGGGCAGCTGCGAGTCTGAGACTGTCGTTTAGGTTCCCCTCTTACCCAGAGCACCCTGTCTTCACAAGTGGAGGTAGTGCCTGGCACCCCAGAGGCCCAGCTGGGCCTCCCTGTGCCGTTTGAGGCCACATGCCCTTCTCCTTTCTGGGCCCTTCTCCTGTGCACCAGGCCCAGGGCGCTTCATTCCACTCAGTGGACAGTAGGTGCTCACACTCGCGGGCAGCAGGGCTGAGTGGCCCCTGACAGTGTCTGAGGGTAGCCACACCCATGGGGCGGGGGCCAGACCAGTGGGGCCTTCACGCTGGGGCCTCTCCTGCCCCACTGCTCAGCTGTCGGTGAATGAGGCAGTGAGTGTCCCCATGTCCACCTGGGCCCCATCCAGGGGCTTTACTTTTTGGTGTCTGGAGATCCCAGCTCATACAGCCCAAACTCCCTCCAGCTCGAAGCCACCGAGCTACCAACTTCTAGAAGTTTCAGTCTCCCTGGGGAAAGAATTATCTTCTAGACTTCATGTAGTTTGAAATAATCACAGATACACGGGAAGTTGTAAAGATGATACAGAGAGGTCCCAGGTAAGGTTTACCCATTTCCCCCTGCTGGTTACATCTTTCAAAACTACAGTAGGATATCAAAACCATGAAACTGGCCTCCTTAGCATGTATGCATATAGCTCGGCGTCATCAGATCACATGTGTGGATGTGTGTACCTGCCAGCCCCCCACTCTTGATTCCATTTTTTCACTGTGCAGCTGGGTGCTCACCAAAACCAAAATCCACGAGACCAAAAGCTTCAGCGGCTATGATGCACAGTGATATCAACTTATAGTAACAAAATTTGGTGATTCTAGATCAACTTGCTGCCCCCAGATCCATAAAGATTTGTCAGATCAAATGGACTAAATAAATATATCAATCACATGGAACTCTGCCCCAGCCAACTACACTCACCCTGGACAATCACACGTTGGTGACTGAAAATGTGCTCTCCGGATAAAAGAAGGCAGTGACCATGTGGCTCCCATGTTGCTGACAGAATTACATGTTCTGAGTAGGACTTTCCCAAGGCCGACTATTAGAAGGTCTGTCTGCTCAACATCACTCCAATTGAAATCAACACTAGTACTCTAAACTCAATAATATTACATGTTTTTCATTAATGAGAAAAAAAAGCGAATTGTTAAACCTGTGGACTCAATGTGACTTTTTAGAATGAAATATATAATGAGAATAACTGCCTAAAAGCAGTAACTCGACTTTCATAATAAATGCATCCTTTGAAATGACAGCTTTTTCAAGAATCATGTTTCTGCACTTTTCTTCTTAAAGTAACATCTTTAAAATGCCGGTAATGAACCGGTCTAAGGTCATGTGGAGTAAAGCAATATGAGTACTGCATTAGCAGTACCTAAATGAAGCTTCTTAAAAGCTCAGTTGATGGTTATTTTTAATCATTACGTGCAGTTCTTGCAGGCCATTGAGATAAATCACATAATGTTGAACTTCACCGTCTTAGAGGGAGAAAAAATGATCTCCTTTGCCAGAGATTATCAGGTTATTAATTTTTTTCAGTGCATGTGTGAAAAGCCATTAGCCTTTTTTTCTTTTCCTTAAATATCTAGCTATACCAGGTGATTGTACTTAAACGGTTGTAATTTTCATTGGCCAAAATCACATGAGAAGAATTTCAAGTCCTGTCAAGGTGAAAGCTAACCAGTTATTAGTAAGTAGGTGCCATCCAATTTATAAGCAGTTGATGAGTATGTAGAAGTCTCAAAAGTCTCAAACTGGCAACGTGATCTTTTAATTTCATCTACATTTATTCCATACTCAAATCAGTACTAGAGAGAATACCCTTTCCTTATTACGGCAGACCAATGAAGTATTGCTTCAAATGAAACACAAATGAAATAATACAATTTGCTCCTCATTTTAAATGATTCTCTTTTAAAAGCTGAAATCCTGACTGCCATGGCCTGGCCACCCCCCAACTAAATGCATGGAAAATAGGAATCACCTCTAAAGGCAATGTAGCGGTGAGAGAAAAAGCCCCACAACATTATATTGACTATGAATACAACTATATTAAAATGTATGCGTATGGATAAAACTCACAGGAAATGCAGACTACAGAATATTATTGGGTTAACACGGTGGCACTATAGGCATTTTGGCTCCTTTTATTATTAACCATCTATAATGCTATTTTGTAATTTCCTTATAAAACACAGAAGGAAAACAGGAGCACATTTGTCTCCCCGGCACCGTGGATGCGATAGATGTTCAGTAAATGAAGTTGGACGAAAGTGTAACAATAAAAACGGGATATACCAGTGTTGTCAATTTATGCTTTAACAACACAATTTAAAGAATACCGCGGAGGGGCGCCTGGGTGGCGCAGTCGGTTAAGCGTCCGACTTCAGCCAGGTCACGATCTCGCGGTCCGTGGGTTCGAGCCCCACGTCAGGCTCTGGGCTGATGGCTCAGAGCCTGGAGCCTGTTTCCGATTCTGTGTCTCCCTCTCTCTCTGCCCCTCCTCTGCTCATGCTCTGTCTCTCTCTGTCCCAAAAATAAATAAACGTTGAAAAAAAAATTAAAAAAAAAAAAAAAAAGAATACCGCGGAGACACAACACATGTTTGCTTAATGAGGGAGTAGACCTGTGTGGAATGGCTTCTGTGCATCTTGTGTTGATGGAGTTTTCCCTGGTCTATCTTTACCTGGCCCGGCTGCCAGGTAAAGCTCACCTCCCCGAGACCTCAGGCCCCTCTCATCCTCGGGTGCAACGGAGGCTGAAGGAGCAACATGGCCTCCCCAGCAACAGTTCTGAGGAGCTGTGGTTTCTGCTCACCCACTAAGGTGTGCATCCTGCCCGACCCACTCTCCCTTAACCAGATCCTTCCTGACCTCCTGAGTCCCCTGGTGACAAAGTGTTCCTCTAATCTCTAGTAGCAGAGTCCCTTTCTCCTGGACCCGGTGTCTTCAAAATAGGGTCCCTGATAGCAGCGCTAAGCATCACAGAGACTTACCTGCCCACCTGGTTTCCTCCTCTCCTATCACCTCTGCCTCGACAGCCCGTTCAGAGATGCAGGTCCTCAGAATATAGGTTCTTCTCTCATTGTTCTCATCCTTGTCCCTTGCATTTGGATCTGCTCAAGTTCATCCCCAAAATAACCTACCCAGGTATTATTCTGTTTTCCTACCCTCCCCCCTTTAACCCCTTAGGCCCATAACCCCTCCCACCCCCTGATAAAACTTTGGCCCCAAACCTGTTCAGAGTCTCCTTCCTAGACTTATGTGGTCTGACCCTATTGTGCAGCCCAGGCCCTATTTATATTAGTACCCAAGGTTCGGGTGACATTCAGCATCCAATGCCTGCATGTGCAACAAACCCAAGGCGTCCTTGCCCAGTTGAATACATGCCTCTACTTTGCAGAAATGGGAGAATGGAAGGTCTCTGTTCCTTCATTTCTCTTTCATCGATCCATTCATTCACTCATGCATTCTTCCAATCACACATTGTTCACAGTTCCCAAGATCCTAATTTGCCAAAAATAATGTGCTGAGATCATTAGATGACAGAGAAACCAGCCTCCGCTTTAGAGAAGATCACAGTTCCTGGAGCCTCTCCTTCCAGAGGTAAAATAAAGGTTTGTTTAGGTTGTGCCAGAATTAACCAAAAGTGGCTGAAGCAACAAGTGAGACTGGATGGACTCCCCAGGGGTCCTTTCAGCAGGCAGGGGACAGAGCCTAGCTCAGGATATCAGGAGGAGTAAGGCTGGTAGGCTTGAAGAAGCATGGGGCACCTCAGGATGGGGCCTAGAGCTGGCCGGCGGACAGTGAGGCTCCTGTCTGCCAGGGAATCCTTGTTCTTTGGGCGATTACTATTGAAATTCTAATCAAGATGGTGAACCCAAGGAAGCCTATCATGAGGACCATGGGAAACGTCCACAGATGTGTCGTCCTTACCACCAGGTGGCCCTTCTGATGGCTTGTCAAGTACTTCTCTTTCTTGGCATGAGGTTACTTATATTTTCATAGCAATACCTGTGATTTTTTATTAGAGTAAGTCTCACTGATCTCCTGTTCCTCAAAGCCTCCCTTCTGGACAAAGCGACTTTGTGCTTTCATTCGACTCCCATGGAAGTTAGTTTTGATGACTGGTCACTTTCTTCCAGTTGTTTTAAACCATTTTTCTGGGTTTGGGATGTGCTAGTTTATCATGTTTGCAGCATTCAGAGGGCTCTTCGAGTATTTTTTTTTTTTTTAATTACTAAAAGTGACTAAACCACCCTTATTACTGTTTAATAATGTTATCCTTCATGGATCTCTCTCCATTTCTCGACTGACCTCGAGGAAATTGAGTACACTTGCTTCCTCATTCCCATCAAGCTCCGACCTTACTCTGGCACGTTGGCCCTCGACGGGGGAGCCTGTGTGCAGAGATGAGGGTATAGTGTGGGCGCCCATGGATGTGTGTGTTGGGAAAAACAGAGACATGAGTTGCCACTGAACTCGCACAGCAAGTCCCCGCTTTCTGGGGTGTAATGAATGGAACTACAGGAGCCGTCTTCACCAAAGTGAGACATTCTTCTCCCAGACTAATGTTTTCCGCGCCAGTTGGCAGATTTTTTTTCTTCCAAGATCAACCCATCTGCCACTTACGTCCCGCAGTTACCTGGCAACTTGCTGCCCAGGTTGTAGCTTTTTCAGCCTGACCCCTGGCCTGGGAAAGCTGCCACGTAGTGATACTCCTTTGAAGAATTGTCCAGTCACTTAGGCAGTCCTGTGTTGTTATTTGTTCATGGCACGGGGGGTTGGTGTGCTTGAATAGATCAGTGACCGTATGACTGTAATTCCTAACGTGTCCAGTCAGTAGTCATGGACTGAAAACCTTCACAGGAATGGCCAGCATGTCAGATATGGCTACAAAGTCCATGAAAGATGCATTCGTTTCCTGCTCATCCTTCATAATGCTTATTTTCTTCACCCTCATTGCCAATTACCTGGGAGTCTAGAAATAAAGGAACTCATTCCCAGTTTACGCCAACAATCCTAAGCCTTATGGAGCTTATCTTCTACTGAAAGGGAAAATGGATAAATGCCAAGCATCATCGTGTTGCCAAAATTTACATCATCGGAACTATGCATGTATGGGGGGGGAAAGGAGTCTAGTATGTTTTCATTTTCCTTTCTTTTTTAAACTTACATCATCCCTTCTAATCCAACCAGTTGAGCTCCTCCTGCAAAGCAGAGATTCAAGCCTCTGAGCCAGTCTCATTGAGGGATTGTCTCATCTGTTTTTAAAAATCTCTACAAAGAACATTCATTTTCCTTCCTGGCAAGCGATGTCACTGTTTATCAATATGTGAGAAATGTCTTATCAAATTTTAAGATAAACTGTCCTTTGTTAGAGTTGGAGTCCATTATCCGAAGCAATTACTTCATTTTCTACAGTAAACAAAAGATCAGTGGCCTCTTTAAAACTAGCATTTTCCATATTAGTAGAGGAAAATCATGTCTGGACTGGCTTCTTTGACATAACAAAAATTCTTTCCTTTATCCAGACTCGGCACCGGCATGACTGATACCCTCCCCTACAACAGTGGCCACAAGGAATGGGGGCCTGATTTCAACCCACTTCTCCATGGAGAGGAATCTCTCTCTGAGACATTTAACCCAAATGACATAGTATTACATCCTCTATCATTTCCTTTTAGAGAACTAGAAATTGTGAACTCTTGTCTTGCTATCATTTTCTTAAAAGTTATCAAAAACAGGGGCACTTGGGTGGCTCAGTCATTTAAGATTCTGACTTTGGCTCAGGTCATGATCTTGCAGTTCGTGAATTCAAGCCCCGTGTCAGGCTCTGTGCTGACAGCTTAAAGCCTGGAGCCTGCTTTGGATTCTGTGTCTCCCTCTCTCCCTGCCCCTCCCCTGCTCACACTCTGGCTCTGTCTCTCTCTCAAAAATAAATAAACATTAAAAAAATTTTTTTTAAACTTAAAAAAGTTATCAAAAATATAACTTGGGCTTTAATAGCATTGACTCTCTGGGTCCCTGAATACCCAGGCTGGTTATTTATGCAAATAGCTGTGCTGTGTAATTAGGGGAAAGCATTTTGGTTAAATTGCTTTTCTACACCGAGAACTCTATCTTAGACCAACCTTTGTAAATAAAGGGAACCTGCTGGGTTTGAAAATTAGGAAACTAAACACAAATGGGTACATTTCTTCAATAAGTTTGGCCTTTGGTGTGTTGGCCTCACATTTGATTAACTTGAAAGAAAAACTTAAGTCTAAGCTCTCAGACACAGCTCCCTACCCCATAATATCTCAACATGCTGTGACAGTGGATTTATCACGAAGCATAAGGAAGGCTCATCTCCATGGATTTGTATCCTTTTCAGCTGCCACCACATCTAGAATTCCATCACTAGAGAGTGAAAAGTTTAAGTTCCTTACCTTTAAAATCTTCTTGTAAAACACACATTGTTGGGCGTCGGGGGGAGGGCGCCTGGGTGGCTCAGTCGCTTAAGCGTCCAACTTTGGCTCAGGTCTTGGTCTCACAGTTCCTGAACTTGAGCCTCACGTCGGGCTCTGTGCTGACAGCTCAGAGCCTGGAGCCAGCTTCAGAGTCTGTGTCTCCCCCCTCTGTGTCCTTCCCCCACTCACACTTGCTTGCTCTCTCTCTCTGTCTCTCAAAAATAACAAACATTAAAAAAATTTTAACAAATAAAACACACTTTTAGGAAAGTATTTATGTGCAAAGAATATATCTCTTGGTGAGGCATTTGTCTTCAAACATTTATTACAGAAATAGTAAGGAAGGTAGAGTATTCCTATCCTGGCAAGGGAATGAATCCAAGAGCCCTTGGCAAAACCAGACCTGCAGACATGTGTCTTAAGGCCCACCCAGTCTTGGGCTACACAATGGCTTCATTTTTGTTTTTTAATTATCATTTTTAATGGGAATATTTAACTTTAAAAATATAAATTTATAGCTTCTCTTAAAAAAAAAAAAACAGGCTCTTGCTACAATGGATGGGCATTTTGTGTTAAAAAAAAAAAAAAGTCCACTAGAGGTGAAGTGGGAGCCCCTCCTCGAAGCAGTGTGGGTGTTGAATTTGCCACCTTCCCAACCTGCCACCCACCCTACCCCCAGTTCCCTGACTGGCTCCAAAGACCTTGGAGTTGGCTACCTCTCTTTTAGAGGCTCTGTCATTCTTTCTGGTCTCCTAACAGATCGTTTTCTTTCTGAATGGGCAAGTGAACAGCTAATACTGGGACTAAATATTTTTTCTCAAGCACTGCTGAGAAAGATCCAGAATGTGGAGTTGCCAAGGAACAGTTGCTGAGCCAGCACTTGGGCCTTCTTACCAAAAGGAAAATGCCAACTGTTTCTGTGATGTTGTCATGGAATTATGACATCCAAGAACTGCAGAAACCCTTCTCCTATTCTTAGCTCCAGTCATTGCCGCATCACCCTAGCACTTAATTTGGGGCAAACAAAAAAAAATTAATGGATGTAGATGGATTGGAAATGATTCATCTGAGAGTGATGGAAATTATTAACATGATTAAAGAATTGTCAAATTGGTCTGTGAGGATAGGCTTGAGGACCTGAGCTTAGTAAGTCTGAGGAAAAAGGAAGCCCCAGTGAATTTCCTCAGTGTATTAAAGGATATTATATGGATGATGCTGACCAATGTTCTCTTGGTCTGCTGAGGACAGAGTAGTTGGAAATGGTCTTACAAGATAGCAGGGGAGAAGTTTGCACCACGTGGAGTGGAGAATGTCAGGACCATTCCTGTCCCTAAGGACTGCCCCTTAGGAGAAGCATTTCTAAGGTAGAAAGAGTTCTCACGTCTATTCTCCTTGATACAGAGTTTTTAAGGATAGAGAGTCCACAAGTAGCTTTACATCCCTGCCCAGGGGCAGGAATGTGTGCCAGATGACCTCTGTGGGCATTATCTATTCCTTTGAGTCTATGGAATTATAGAAGTTCTTGAATCTGATTTTAGGGTATTCAAAATCAAGTACGCATCAGCTCCTAGCCATCAGAAACCAGACTATAAGGACACACACTTTTTCTTTCTTTCTTTCTTTCTTTCTTTCTTTCTTTCTTTCTTTTTTCTTTTTTTTTTTTTTTTTTTGCTATTGAATTAACACCTGGTGTCTCAGATATTCATGCAATCATTTCTTTTGTAGTCAGTGATTGCAAACTAACAGTTATTAGTCTGCGGTGGCACTTAAAAAATGGTACCGCTTTGATGCCGAACATGGAATCCTTCTGTTAGTGAAGTGTTTCCATGGATACATTTTATCAGAAACTTTCACTACCAAAAATAAGAATATAGACAAGCAGTCTCAGGTGTCAGAAAAGGTAGGTCATTCATTTCCTCGACTATTATGTACTGAGCACCTATTTATGTAGCAGAACCTGTGTTTTGCACAGAGCCTACAAAGGTGAAAAAGGAGCTCAGTCTCCAGGTGGAGATGGGAGGAACAATGCCAGCCCCACATGGAAAACTACTATTAAAATACATTTCCCTACGGGGTGTAAAGAGGTTGCAGTGAGTATGAACACGGAGGTCCAAAAAGATGAAACACCAGCTAAAATGGTTAGAAAATGCACTGTCGACCAGGCATTGTACCGTTAGGAGCAGAGGAAAGACAAGGGCTGCAGGCAGGAAGAGAACAGAGGGTGTGGGAGAAGGAGTTTGAAAGAAGAAAGGCTCCCTCTTTGATGGCTGTGGGCTAGATTGGGAGGGCTCTCGGGCCCAGGGGAAGCTCAGCTGTACTCAGCACCTCCCCACATCTTGCCCTGGAGGCCTGACCAGTGGGACTCAGGCTGCCAGAAGGCAAGGCAGGTTACAATAGGTGGTGGCCACCCACCTCCCTCCCAGTCACCATTTGATAACAGACAGGTGATTCCATTCCGTAGAGACGAACAGGTTTCCCAATGCCAAGCCCAACAGGTACCTGACAAAAATTCATTCACACCTAACCAGGGCCTTCTTGATGCCACAGATTCTTAGCTTGAAAGGAAACTTAAGGGGCATCGCCAAACCTCCCGCACGTTCCTGGAGGGGCTCCACACACCTCCGTTCATACACAGGCATCCCACTAAGTGGCAGGCACTTCAGGTCATTTAGGAGGAATTGTGATTTTGAAAAAATGGATAAAAATAAAAAAGTTTTCCCGACGACAGGCCAAAATGCCCTCCCTGCAACTTCTACTCATTGGCCCGAGATGGGCTGCTGGAAGCTTCTTGAGTAGCTGAGCAGACCTGTCCCTGAAGTCCTTCTCTTGGGTCCCTTTCCTCTGAAGCCTTAATCTCCGCCCTTCCTTCAGCTTCCTGTGCTGTTGGTCGTGGCTCTGCAGGGGCGCCCTGCCTGAATGGGTGACACTTTGCTGATGTCTCTTCAAATGTGGCTCCTCAGGCTGACCTGACTCTGTACTCCGGACCAATAATAGCCTGCTGGGGTTAGCATTCAGGGGCAGCCTTAACAGAGTCACCTAAAAGGATTTCAATTTATAACTAATTCACATTTCACTTGCTTGGTCGCCATCACTCAGCACTGACTGTGCTCCGGGCACCTCCCAGCAGGACTCATTGGGGGCGCCTCCCCTGCGTGTCCCGGGCCCCAGCTTCACCAGCCTGCATCGCCCTTCCTTGGCCCTTGGCCCTCTCACCACTGCCCTGTTCGCTCCAGGGGCTGGCCCAGAACAGTTGTTCAACAAGCATCCATTAACGAATTCATTGACTAGGCAACTGACTTTGGGTTTCAGTTGAGTTTGCAGTTAACGTAGATGGAGGTTCGTGATGCCTGTTCTGTTCACTCCAGTATCAACTCCTGACTTACGAGAGCAACTCCGTCAATAGGTGTGGAATGAATGAGGGCTCTCCATCCCTTTTCCCTCCCTGCACACCTGAGGGCTGTGCCCCACTCCTGACTGCTCATCACAGTGATCCTTGGGGTTGGAGAAAGGTTTGCATGGCAGGGGGCTGTCCTGTGGAAGATTCCCTGACTGGTTCCCATGGCAGCCCTGACCTACCCCAGGCTCTCCCTCAGGAGGTCAGACTTTGCACTGCCCACATGCAGGTAACTTGGTGTTCATGATTTTAAATCATATTCATTTAATCTATACAGTTAGTGTTAGCCCATTCTTCCAACCTTCCTGAGACTCTTTGGATCTTTCTTCAGGCATCTAATGTATTTATTTTTTAATGTTTATTTTATTTATTTTGAGAGAGAGAATATGAGTGGGGAGAGAGGGGCAGAGAGAGAGAGGGAGAGAGAGAAGCCCAAGCAGGCCCTGTGCTGTCAGCTCAGAGCCCAATGCAAGGCTCGATCCCACAACTATGGGATCATGACTTGAGCTGAAATCAGGAGTCAGACGCTTAACCAACTGAGCCACCCAGGCACCCCTAATTTATTAATCATATTGTAGCTTATGACATCTTAAAACATGAAAAATCACCATGTCATTGATATGGCCACAAAAACATATTGATATTTTTTTCTCATGCTACAGGAATAAACATGATAAAGTAACAATACACTGTAAGTCAAAGAGGAAATCCAGGTTATGTCCACCACAAAGGCCCCTGTGATGCTGTAACTGAGCACAGGACATCTTAATAATCAAGGCAGAAAGGAAGCATGGGTAGTGACACAATTACCATTATCAGACTAAAAGCCTACCAGCTCCTTAGGGGAAGCGAGCTTTTCCTAACAGTGAATTCTAAAAGAACTCTCACATTTGACTTTGCATCGTGGCCACCCTCTGGTGCAGTGAATGATGTTTATATTCTTTTTTAAAAAGATAGCAACCAGTAGCACTTTGTCCCATCAGGCTGGACTATTTCTGATGTGGACTTCACCAGAGGTGTTGTGCTCTCAGAGCGGGCCCTGGAGGCAGAGCGCCTGCCTGGGAACCCAGCTGAACCACATGGTCGTTCTGGACTCTGGCCAGTCCACTAACCTCCGTAACCTTCCGTCAAGTGGGGATAATTAGAGTCTGCACCTCTTGGGGTCATCGTGTGGTAAAATGAATTAAGACATGTAAAAAGCTTAGCTTGGTGATGGCAAAGGTTATTTAGAATAAAGTTGGTACTTACCCCGTGTGTTGGGAGAATGAGCTGTGTAACGTATAGAAAGAACAGTATCTGCAAACAATATTGTTTGCAAGTGTTGGCTTTTCTATGGGAGACTTTTTTTGTAACTTGTTCCAAAAAGATAAAATATCTCCACAATGATGTCAGTAAAGTATACAATACTCTGTGCTAGAACAGCACCTCATTTGCCACACCCCATTCTACCTGCTTTTAACCCATCCCGGATTGCAAGTGATGTCAAGATTTTCCTCAATCCCATTTTCTTTCTCTCAAAGGGAAATCAATTTTCACTTTATACCACACCTCTGTTGTTTGCCTCAGGCAGGAAGATACATCTTAAAGGTCACAGGATACTTCCTTCAACAACCACAAAATAATGGGATTTCTCCACAGATTAAGAAGTTTGATATATATTACCTAACTTAATCCTCTCCACAAACTCATGAATAGGTAATATGCTCCTAAAATGAAAATGAAGAAAATGTGACTTGAAGCGATTAAGTGGCATTCCGGGCGTCCCATATGACCATGTAGTGGACTCCGGTCCAGAAGTGGGTCTGTCTACTCCAAAGCAACTGCCCATACCTGTCCCAACATCCTCTCCCTGCTCACTGCTGGGTGGGTCAGGGCCACCTAATCCCTTTACCAACACTGTCCTGTCCTCATTAGTAAGCCAGTACACTCTGTGTCATAACTATTACCTTTCTGTAAATTCACAAGTGCCTTTGGGGCAGTGCCCCCTGTATCTCTCTTCCAGGGAACTCTTTTATCACTCCCATCCCCATAGATCGGGGCATAGAAATAACAGAGCACATTATCTCATGTCTTTAAATATCAGAAAAGGGGCGCCTGGGTGGCTCAGTTGGTTAAGCATTGACTTCGGCTCAGGTCATGATCTCACGGTTCATGGGTTCATGCCCCACATCGGGCTCTCTACTGTCAGCATGGAGCCCATTTCAGATTCTCTGTCCCTGTCTGTCTCTGCCCCTCCCCTGTCTATGCTCTCCCTGTGTGTCTCTCTCAAAAATAAATAAACCTGAAAAAAACTAATAAATGTCAGAAAAGATTCTAGAGTCAGTGAGGCTCCTTTGGAGGAGAAGGGGTAGGAATGCAAGCAGCTTAGGGTACTGAAGAGCTTTGCTTACCTCCTAACTTTGGTTGGGGCATTCTGTGCATTCTGGTCCTTTACCATCGATGATGCAGGCTTGACGAACTGCTGCTGGTTTTCTACACAAATTCTTCATGAGCTTAGAGGAAATATTGTACAGACTTCTTTTACAGTTACTTAATCTTCTTATGCCTCAGTTTCCTCAGCTGTAAAAGGGGATAGTGGTGGCACCTTCACAGGGTGAGGATGCAATAAATTGACACATGAGGAACACTTGAACAGTGCACAGTGCACGATGGTCATCTTTAGCAACGAGGATGATGATAACACGCTTCAGTGTTGTTTCCTGCCATCTATGATAAGCACATTTTAACATGATTTACAAAAAATAAGTTTTATGCCCAGATGATTCTGTAATCAGGGTATTGTTCTCTCACTTGGCTCACAACTAAAGCATGAAGACTCTCTCATGTCACTGGCAAACATTGCCCCAGAGCAGTGACATCTTGCAAATGTGCTCTCTGTCTTCCTGAAAAACGTGATGAGAAGTCATGCTATGACAAGGCCATGTTACTTTAAAGAACTTCTCGTGTGGCCCAGCCCCTGACCTTCGTGTAGAGACCCTCAGGGACCCAGAGGACAGCACTCAAGAAGCTACTGGGTCCTTGGACAAGGTCAGCACGTGAGACAATAGACAGGACAAATGATCAGTCGCTGCAGCATCCCGGAGGCATGGAATAGAACGATGAAGGGAAAGGAGACAGTTACAAATTACAGAGACTTGAGACAAACAACCATATGAACATCTGGACCTTGTTTGGAACCTGATTCCTGACATAAACAAACCGACCATAAAAGGACAGCTTTGCACAGACTGGGAGAAAAAGGTTGGAAGAAGACATCTGATCGAGAACTGTTACCCAAAATATACAAAGAATTCTTAAAACTTGACAATAAGAGAATGAACAACCTGATGAAAAAATGGGCCAAAGGCCTTAACAGACACCTCACCAAAGGGGGTACACACATGGCAAATAAGCCTATGAAAAGATGCTCCACATCACGTGTCATCAGGGAGATGCAAATCAGAGCAACAGTGAGATATGACTACACATGCACTAGAATGGCCAAAATCTGGGACAATGACAACAAATGCTGGCGAGAATGTGTGGTTTTTGTTTGTTTGTTTGTTTGTTTTTGTTTTTCGTTTTTTGTTTTTTTTTTTTTTAGCAGTGTCTCACAAAACTAACTATACTCTTACTGGACAATCCAGCCATCACCCTCCTTGGTATTTACTCAATCTAGTTGAAAATTTATATTCACACAAAATCCTGCATATGCACACGGATGTTTACGTGGTTTTATTCTCAACTGCTGAAACTCGGAAGCAAGAAACGTGTCCTTCAGTAGGTGAGTGGGTAAATAAACTGTGGTCCAGCCAGCCAATGGAATATTAAATGTTAAAAAGAAATGAGCCTCTCAAGCCATGAAATGAAATGGAGGGACTTTAAGTGTATGTTGCTAAGTGAAAGAAGTTAATCTGAAAAGTCTACATACTGTGTGATTCCAACTATAAGACAGTCTGGATAAGACAAAACTATGGAGACAGTAAAAAGATCAGTTGCAGGGCATTTGGAGGAGGGATGAAAGGGCAGAACACAGAGACTTTTAGGGGGGTGAAACCACTCTGTGTGATACTATAATGATAGGTACATATTTTTATACATATGTCAAAACCCAGAGAATATACAACACTAAGAGTGAGTCCTAAATGTAAATTGTAGACTTGAGGTGATTGTGGTGAGTCAATATTGGCTCATCGTTTGTACCAAATGTCCCACTCTGCTGGGGGGTATAGATACCAGGGTAGGCTGTGCGCATGTGGGGTCTGGGGGCCTATGGGAAATCTCTGCATTCTGCTCTGCCTTGTCGTGGACATAAAACGGCTCTGAAAAACAAAATCTATTAAAATTTTTAAAAAGACAATTCTGACACAACCAAGTTTAGATGATAGTAAGGAATTATTGTTCATTTTCATATTAAAGATGGGTGAAATTTCAGTTAAGGGACCTGGAGAAAGGACTTTTGGCAGATGATGGTACAGCATGAGCAAGGCTGAGGAAGAAGAGAAATGAGGGTATTGTTCAGAAGATGTGTTAATGTTCAGCTCATCTTTAATCTGGAGAACAGGTGCACTTCCAAATACTTTGTTTCACTGCTTCTGTCTGCCATTTCAGAAATCACAGCATTGAAATTCTACTACCTGAATGGTTTCTTAAATCTAGAAGGGAATAAATATTCTTTATCAGTTCAGAGAATGTAGGCTCTGATTATGGGGTTACCTCAGCCACAGGGCAGGTCCCCTGCTTCACCTCTTTCTGTGGTCTCCATTACCCACGGTCAACCATGGTTGGGAAAAGGGTGATCCTTCTTCTGATGCCCTGTCGGAATGTCAGCAGTAGCCTAACTAACTGAGCCTTTCCCCTCCCCGCATCTCATCATGTAGACATGTTATCATCTCACATCACAACAAGGAGGGAGAGGAGAGTACGATAAGATATTGTGTGTAAGAAAGACCACATCCACATAACCCATATTACAGTGCATTGTTATAAGTGTTTTACTTTATTATTAGTTATTGTTGACAGTCTCTTTCTGTGCCCAATTTATAAATCAACTTACCATGGGTATGTATACACAGGGAAAAATGTAGTTTATATGGGGTTCGGTACTATCCACAATTTCAGGCATCCCCTGGGGGTCTTGAAATGTTTCCCCCACGGATAAGGGCACTACTACAATTCTCCAACTTTATCATACCCAAGAGTTGTCTTGAAGTAGGAGATGCTTATGAAAAGCACAGATTGCTGGGTTCCCTGCTCTAATGCTGGGTTCCCTGCTCTGAAATGGTACTTACAATCTGCGCGTCTCACAAGCATGCCAGCTGACTTGGGTCCAAGTGGTACAGGAACTGCATTTTCAGAAATCACGCCATAGAAGTATGTGTAAGGGACTAAAGAGATGTCACAATTCCTAAAGCTGAGAAAAAACAGCACATAACAGGAGTGAATAAGAAAAGGGATAAAAAACATTAGTAAACTCAGTTTTCATTTCAATACTTAGTAATATGCATTCCACCAAGAAATACACTTTCTTTGACTTTGAGAAAAACACAGCCCTCTGTGTCTACATTTTCACCCTGTTGACAGGGACATGTGGCAGAAATCTCTAAGTGTAGTGACAAAGGGCAACTGATGAGACCCTTGGGAGGAAGTCATGGGATTGGGTTTCCTACTTTTTCACTTGATCAAGGGAAATTCAGAACTTTATATGTAGTCTCCTAATTTTTAAATGTTGGCTTGTAGCCTTTTAAAACTTTGGGCCCAAATAAACCAAAACATACATGCAGGTCGAGATCCAGTGGTGACCTTTTGACGAAAACTTTACTTGGAAAGATTTGTTTGGACTAGATCATTGGTTTTCAATGAGCCACTTGGGCTTATGGAAACTGAGGCATCAACCACACCCTCCTCCCCCAACCCCTGCCACCTCCCCACACCCCACCCCTCCAGAGACTCTCTCTGCTTTTATGATACATAGGTGTTCCATGTCAGATTTCACTCAAAAGTAGAATTTGGCTGCTACAACTTCAAAGGAAAAAAAAATCCTTAATGTCTTAGTATAGACTGATGTCTTTTATTGTAACAACCAACCTCAAAATTGTCATGGCTTAGAACAACAAAGGTTTGGGGTGCCTAAAGGCTCAGTCAGTTGAGCATCCGACTTTGGCTCAGGTCATGATTTCACGGTTCGTGGGTTCGAGCCCAGCATCGGGCTCTGTGCACTGACAGCTTGGAGCATGGAGCCTGCTTTAGATTCTGTGTCTCCTCCTGTATCTACCCCTCCCCCATTTGTGCTCACTCGCTCTCTATCACTCTCTCTCCCTCTCAAAAATAAATGAACATTAAAAAAAAAAAACAAAGAACAACAAAGATGTATCCCTCACTCGTGAAATATGTCCCCTCAGGTTGGTGGGGAGCTCTGCTCCAGCTCATTCCCAGTCAGGGGTCACCTGATGGTGACCACAGGACCCTGAACATCATAGTCACAGAAGCAGGGGCAAAGGAAAGAAGGTCAGTTGAACACCAGCAACTAAAGGCTTTGGCCTACAAGTCACTTATGTCAGATCCATTCACATTTTATCGGCCAAACAAGTCACTTGGCTCCATGTGACTTTACAGGGGTGACACAGGGGTGACACAGGGCCATCCTCCTGTGACCTATCATGGAGCAGAGAGCCGAAATTGTGGCTGAGCGGCGTTAGTGTCCACCAAAGCTAATTACGTGGTGGTGTTGGGAGGGAGACTTGAATTCCCAGCCACGGATTGTTTTTTATCTACTATGGAGCAAGGAATTATTATAGGACTTTTGAGGAGATACGACATAAGAAACGTGATAAACATAACACTAATTTTTTTTAAAAAATGAAACATTCCACTTATCAATGTCATTAGTAACATGACCGTGATTTGCAGTCTGAATCAAAATCTCTTTGGTGAGCCTAATTCTTTATCAGCTAGGTAATGGATAGATTAGATTAGAAATTGATTAACAATAACTTCTCTCTTTCTCCTGTGTGAATTTAACCAGTCTAATAAGAGCCTTATAAATAACTAATGAAAGAAGGCAGTCTCGACGCTTATAATATGAATCCTCCTACTATGGAAAATTTGACCCATCTATTGAATGATAAATATCCCCTCATGGAAACAAAGGTTTCTTCTATCATGTCTCTTAATCAGATTTAGGAGCATAATCACCGTCGCACAATTTGAACTAAATGTATTAAAGTATTTCTTTTAAGTGAAAATAATTGAAAAACATCAGAAACAAGCATTTCTCTCTGAGACACGGTGAGGGGGGTGGGGGGAGGTTCACCTTGGCAAAGGTTGGAGGGACCACAGCCACTTATCACCGCTGCTGGTTCCCCTCCCACCTCCACAACAGGGAAAGCAAACTCCTGGCCTCATCTCATTGGCTTTTGATGTGAATTCTGTCAAATAGAAAGGGGTCATTGAGTTAGCCTTCCAAATTGAAAGAGGAGGGTGAACAGCAGCAACCAGAAATACTGTGTGTTGCAAAGTATTCAGCCTGTGAAGGGGAAATATTTTATTTAAAAAAAAAAAATAAAGATAGATAGATAGATAACCATTGCAGACAAATGCAGCCTTGATTCTTTTCAGTGCGAATACAGAGAACTGTAGCCTTGATTCTTTTCAGTGTGAATACAGATCCTCAAAGAAGAGCGATACACCTCTTTTACCTCTCCTAATTTATTCTCCATTCAAGACTGAAGAACGAGAATTTTTCTTCCTAAGAGCAGAGCCTTTGCCAGAAAGGTCTGTCGTGAAGGAGAAATCTCTGTGCTTCTGTGTGAGCCGAATGGTTCTGTTACTCCTGCTTCCTGTGGTGGGGACACCTGTTCTCCACTCCCCTTTCCCCACAGAACCTGCCTTTGGGAGGTACAACTACCTTTAACTCTTTGGCAAAGTTTCCTGTACGTCCTTACCTGTCTTGAAGATCCATTTTGGTCGTGGTGGAGCTGAGAAGTGTCCATCCTGCAGGCCTCCAGCCAAAAAGGCCTCCTTGCCTCAGTGTGTGGGCTGACCCTCGGCCAGAGGCTGTAGACTGGTACCTAGGAGGGACAGGTGTGCAGAGCAGGTCTGTTAGGATGCTGTCTTCCTGGTGTCTGAGTCTCCCAAGGCTGCTGCAACAATACACCTCGAGCTGGGGGGCTTCAAACAACAAAAATTTGTTGTCTCACAGTTCTTCAGGCTAGAAGTCCAGAATCAAACTACCAACAGAGCAATGCTTCTAGAACCCATGGGGGAGAATCCTTCCTTGCTTCTCCTAGCTTCTGGTGTTTGCTGGTGATTCTGGGCATTTCTTGGTATTTAGATGCATCACTCCAGTCTCTGCCTTCATCATCAAATGGTCATCTTCTCCCCATGTGTGTCTCTCTCCTCCTCTTATGCAGCCATATTGAATTTAGGGCTCACCTTAGTCCAGTATGATATTTCTTAGCTTAACTAATTATATCTAATTACATCTGCAACCGCCCTATTTCCAAGTAAGACCACATTCTGAGGTACTGGAGTTTAGGCTTTCAGCATATTTTTTTCAGGGATATAATTCAATCCATAACACTTGGGTAGCTAGATGCATCTACCCAACCTCTCCCCTGCGTGCCAGCATCTTTCTGGTGCTCTCTAGCATGACATGACAAAGTCAAACGAGATCAAATTATTTCCATCGAACTGTGAAGAGCAAGAGCGTTTCAGTTCCCTGTTAAGCCCCTTGATTTACGTTTATCCCTTTCAACAACAGATATGGAGCACTTCTGTGCACCAAGCCCAAGTGGTCCCTGCCTTCACGGTGCTTACAGTCTAGCTGGGACACTTTCATTCAGTAACCCCATGCATGAACACGAAGAAAGGGAAAGCTCAGGGTGTCATGGGAGCATGGAATGGGGACGTCATCTCGTCTTAGGAAGGCTAGAAAAGGCCACCCTGGTAAGTAAGCATAGGCTGAGACCAGAAGGAAGGGTTAGCTGTAACCCCCACCAACAGGGCAAGTTCTAGAAATGATGCAAGTAAATTAAGATCACTGTCAAGAAAAAAATTCAGGTGTGTAAACAGACGAGATGCTTCTTTCTCTGTTGGTCACAGTCCCATAGGAGATACAAGACTCCTTGTGGCTCTGTGTTGAAGGAGACCCAGAATCCTGGGTTTCGTCACTCTGTTCTCCCTCAGATGTGCCCTCCTCCACATGGTTACACAAAGCTCCTACCACGTCTGCACATCAGCCTGAGGTAGAAGGAAAGAGAAAGCAGGGGTGTACCACCCCCTTTCCTTTTAAGGGCAGAAACCAAAAATTGCTTCACACTTGCTTACATCCCACTGCCCAGCTCTAGACACATGGTACCTGAGCTCCAGGGAGCCCAGGAGATATGGCCTCTAGCCTGACAGCCACACATGCCCAAATAAGACTTCTAAGACTGTAGAAAAAGCAGACTAAGTATCAAGAGGACAACCATCAGCCATAACATGCTCTCACACATTATAGCAACTAAAGATTCCTTCCCGCTAGGACCGTGCTATAGCAGTAGCCGCTGGCCATGTGTGACTCCTGAACACATAAAACGTAGCTAATCCAAACTGAGATGAACTGTAAATACAGAATACAAACCAATTACAAAGACTTAGTATAAACTAATATGTGTATATATTAGAGTGAATAAAACTTATTAGCAAAATCCATTTCACCTGCTTCTTTTTTACTTTCCTACTGTGGGTCTCAGAACATTTTAAGTCACATACATGGCTCACGTTTTATTTCTGATCACATGGCACTGCTCTAGAACCTTACAGTGTAGCCAGACAGACAGGTGTATACAGAGTTCAGAGTGGGGCAAGGAGAAGAAACAGTCAAGGAATTGGGGGAAGGGTCACCTCCTGCAGAAAGGACATCTGAGCCAGGACATGGACACCATAAGAATTGCTTATAGATCAGGGCACCTGGGTGGCTCAGTTAGTTGAGTGTCTGACTTCGGCTCAGGTCATGATCTCACTGTCTGTGCGTTCAAGCCCTGCGTTGGGCTCTGTGCTGACAGCTCAGAGCCTGGAGCCTGTTTCAGATTCTGTCTCTCGCTCTCTCTCTCTCTCTCTCTCTCTCTCT
The DNA here is from genome assembly GCF_022837055.1 of Prionailurus viverrinus. Taxonomy (NCBI): domain Eukaryota; kingdom Metazoa; phylum Chordata; class Mammalia; order Carnivora; family Felidae; genus Prionailurus; species Prionailurus viverrinus. The sequence goes on along the minus strand of NC_062565.1, from coordinate 145,451,138 downwards.
GCCCCTCCCCAGCTTGTGCTCTGTCTCTCTCTGTCTCTCTGTCTCTCTCTCTCTCTCAAAAACAAATAAACATTAAAAAAAAAAAAAGAATTGCTTGCAGATGCCAACTGAGGAAAGAAGGAGGCTCAGCAGAGGAAAGACAGTGAGCAAAGAAGGTGGAGCAGGAGAGTACAGGGTGGGAGGGAGGTGGCCGGGACAAAGCCTAGAGGGCCTTCATACTCATCTGCAGACATAGACCCTACAAGTCCTCCAGAAGTCGAATGTTCTTCAAATACATCTCAGCCTCCTCATGCATGTTACTGAAACTTGTCCAGCCCATTTCCTTGCCCATGAGATGGGAATGTCCATGCCTTTTTCAGAGCATTGTCCTATCGATTAAATCAGATATTATGTGTGGAGCCCTAACACGATGCCAGCACATAAAAAGATTCAGTTTCGTTGCTGAATGATGAACCAGTGGACAAAAAAACTAGAAATTGTGCTCAATCTGATGCCTCCACGTACAAACAGATTTCAAGCGTTTTGGTTGTTGACCAAGAAAGAATTCACTGGAAATTAAAGCAAACAGACTTTTATTGGGGCAATTAGAACTGCATTTCAGGAAGCACAGTTTCAGATAGAAACCTGAATTGCGTTCTGAGGAGGACAAAGGGGGGCAGAATTGTAAACGTCCTGAGTGTCGCTCTCATCCAGGTCCTGTGTGCAAAACGGGGGTGGAAACTAGGTTAACTGGGGTTGGTCAAGCTAAGATGCAAACAAAGGATTGAAGTGTGTTCAACTAGATTGGCTCCTTTCCAAGTGAAGAATGTGGGGTAATCTAGCTGCAAGATATGGAGGGAGTTGAGTCCTTAGTTGGGGCAACAGCTGGCTGAAAAGTTTTTAAGACTTTATAGTTTCTTCTGATGAGGATGTGCATAAATTCCTCCTCCCTGTGGCCTCCCATCCCTATGGTAAGGGAAAATTTTGAAATTTTAGAAGGCATTCATCATTAAATTCCATCCAATGCAGAGTGTAAGCAACACAGGGGCTCAAACCTTTGCCTAAGATTCAGTCCCTTTCCAAGAGGGCAGGAACAGGACTGGCCAAGGCTTCTCAGCTGCCCTGGACACCAGGCAGTATGACAATGAACACATCTTTGTTACAGTGTTGAAGGAATCAAGACCATGAATGTGGACCCCACTGGATGGGAGTTGAGTTGAGAGTTGACAGAATATCGCAAAGTCCCAACAGAGGACTTTCCTTTCTTTAGTATCTCCCGTGAGTCTCTGTGGTGCTTCTTCTCTGTCACCTGGATGGCTTAGGCTGCGTGTGTGTGTGTGTGTGTGTGCCTGCACACACACACGCACATCTTTGCAAACTGCCAAGTTGTTATGAAAGTTTAAAATGTTCTATTAAATCTGGTGTAAAACTAAGTATAGGCTGCGTTTGCAAACATCCACTAAATCAGACGCTGCTGTCAAAAATTATTTTTTGATCTCTGTCTCCATGGTAAGGGGAAAAGCATTTGCTTAGTGTTGTGGGTGGACCCTTCCGAGTGCTACAAACAGTTGATGGAGCGGTTCTGCCTCCCCAGGCTCTCGCCCAGTCTTCCTCAGCTAGCCCTGTATTCTTGCCTTCAGGCTGTCACTTCATTAGTCACTTACATATGGCATTTTGAAGGCATGCTAATTGAGGGACTTTACTGCTAGCTTCTCACTAATCATTCTGACAGAAAACGTCTCCTCTGCAAAGGAGGAGGAGGGGCCCACGTGCTTTTGCTTCTTTGTGAACGTGCATCACTCCATTTCAACCCAAGACGTTCCAGGCAGCGTCAACCCAAAAGAGACATGCGACAAAGTTCTCAGTGTCCCTCATCAGCCCTTTTTGCACTTCTCTCTCTGTGCAACCCTCCCTAGTCACTGTAAGAAACTCAGTTGGGCGCCTAGGTGGCTCAGTCGGTTAAGCATTACACTCTTGGTTTCAGCTCACGTCATGATCTCACAGCTCCTGAGTTCGAGCCCCACATCGGGCTCCCTGCCAACAGTGTGGACCCTGCTTGGGATTCTTTCTCTCCCTCTCGCTGTGACCCTCCCCCTCTCGCTCTCTGCCTCTCTCTCAAAAATAAATAAGAAAAATAAACTTAAAAACAAAAGATACTCAACCTACTGTGTCCTTCATCCCTCTTTAGTCCTTCTATTTATCTGTCCATCAGATTATCAACTGAGGAAATACTGGCCTAGTCGCTTCTCTCAGGAGAGGCACAATACCTTGATGGTGGAGAACTCGGCTCTGGAGCCAGATTTCCGGAGTTTGAATTCCAGCTCCACCCCTTGTTAGAAGCCTGATACTGGGCAAATCGCTTAAACCTCTCTGAGTACCAGTTTTTCTACTGGTCACATGGGATAACGATGGTGCCAGCCTCACTGAGCAGCTTTGAAGTGCATGTCTTCAACCAGTGCTCCAGTCCTGCTAGATGAGGACACTGAGGCACAGAGAGATGGAAGGATGTGCCCAAGTCTCAAGCCTAGTACATTGTTTCTCTGAGAGTGGCCATTTCTCAAATTCACACCGCACAGTTAGAACCCTGCCTTTTTCGGAGCAATGGAAATAGTTCTTCCAACAATGTTCAGCCAGGTCTAATAAAGCCAGCCTAAAATGGCCCCTTGATGTCCTCTCACATCCCGTATCTGGTTCCCTGAGCTCTCTTCACAGCCTAGGCCAAGTAAGTGTATACAATCCTGGCATTGTCCTGCTGTCACCCACCCAACGTGCATAGAAAACTAAAAGAACCAAATTATTTCAAAAACTTTACTGTCAGCTACATAATGCTCACTGTTTGACTCAATAATGAAATCTGAACATAGCCGATGACCTCTCTCAAAACTGAGGAGATCTACATAGATTAATAGGCGGGCAGCTTCCTGCATTGTGAGTCCTTTGTACCAAGAAACCCCTCCCCCAAAAGGTGGCTCTCTCCAATCTGGCAAACAATTCAGTAGACTTCGTGGCCACGGACACTCCTTATTTCTGTCAGCTTCTCTCTTGTCTTCAACCTGACTAGAGGAGGTAAATATTTATGTCATTGTATGGTAATTGCTGGCCCCTGGTTCTCTTGCTGCTACATTAAGTTGGAATTTTTAACAGCTACCTTCTTTCTGGGGTTTAATGCCACTACAGTAGCAGATGGGCGAACAGAACTGAGGAGGTTCTGAGGGAATTGGATGCCCAGCTTAAAGTAATTGGAAGCAGTATGGCAGGGGCCATTGGAACTCAAATGAATCCAGAACTTGGTGTTAGCATAATCAGCATCAAGCAAAGAAGTGGGGAGTTCCTGCCGAGCCTGGAGGGAAGCCTGCATGTAATAGTTTGGATTTTAAAAGCTTTTCTTTCCCTTGAAAACACTGTCATCCTTGGGCTAATAAACCAAATCTTGACAATTCAACAAGGAAATCTACCAGAAATGTCATAATAATGACAGTCGAGGAATCTCTGCATCAATAATTCATAGATTTGATACCTAGGAAGATGAAAAAAAATTTATAAGTATAATAAACCTAGTTACTATTCTATAGCCCATTTTAAAATATAGCCATTTATATATTTTTTTTATGATTCCACTGCCCTGCTTTTTCAGTATGGATAGAATCACTTTCCTGGCAAACTAAAATACAAAAAGTATAAATAACATAAGTTCCATTAAGAAAAGGAAGGCAGGAAGGAAAGAGAGAAGGAAGGGAGAAAGGAAAGGAGACAATAAAATGCATATTGGAAAGCAGTGTGCCCAAACTGGTTTTGATTTTTAACGTCTGTTTTTAATAGTATGATAATTCTAAAAGCCCTGGACCTCCTTTTCCTTCCTTTCATTTTTCGCCTCCAGCCCCCACACACCTGAGTTCTGTCTTTACAAGGAGTCAGATGATCAGCCAGACCTACCTGATGCCCTCTTGAGAGCTGAGGCCCTGCATTCTGTTTCTATCCACCTTCCTGTCTCCCCAGCAGTAACCCTCTTCCTAATTGACATTTTATTTTCAGGGTCGCGGTCTCTCACTTCTCGGTATTCACTATCAGAAATTCCTTCTTGGTCCCTACTCTCATCTCTATTCCGCTGAATTGAACTGAATTCTATTGAAAGTGTGTGCTCACTAGTGACTCCAGCAGCTTCCCCATCGCTTAGGATAAAATTCAGAGTCCTTCCCTCATTCTGCAAACACCTACGTGATCTGACCTTTTGTCCTTGTCCTTTCACTTCCCTCTTTTTGGCAATTCTGCAGCCCCACACACCCCTCATGGCATCCTTAAATGAGCCAGGCTTGTCCTCTCTTGAAGGCCTTTACTCCCCCTTCCTGGAACATCTTCCCCTAATTTTGGCATGGCTGTCTTCCTCTCTCCCTCTGACTCCCTGTGTATGCATCCCCTCCTGAGACAGTCCCCTGACTGTCCCCTCCCCCACTATGACACAGCCCGGCCCATAACCCAGCCTATTTGCTTCATTAGATTTGTAATCAACTAGAATTAGACGATGTATTAAATTGCCTTATTTATTTTTTTGTCTTCTCTTCCCACTAGTTCCTGGAAACAGGAAACTCATCTGTTTTATTCACGGAAGTTTAGTAGGCGTTCAATAAATACTGGTTTAAAGGAGAGAGGGAAGAAGATGGCAATGAAGGAAGATAAGAGGGTGATGAGAAGGAAGGGGGCTGGCAGAGGGAGAGGAAGAAATATCACTCGTACATTTATTGAGCATTCATGTATGGACACCAACTGACACCAGCCGCCATGCTGGATTCAGGGTTGAGGGAAGGAAGAGTACAGACTTCTCTCAGCAAGGCTCCAGGCCATACTTTTTTTGAATGAATGAGAAATAAGGCATAGTCCCTACCCCCATAAGTAAATTATATATATTAGCATATTCGTAATCAATACTTAATGTTATTCGACTAACTTTTGTCTGTAGTTGTTTGTGAGGCTAAAACAGATTGTTCTACCTAAGTGACCATGAAGAGTGAGTAAGGTGCACTATAAAATTATATGACCTTAGAATATAGTCTAAAATCCTTTTCCTGGCCTTTCAAGCTGTGTCAGTACCTTCTCAACCCACACCCTTTGTTCTGGAAGAGTCTGTAGTCCATGGTTGGCTCACACAGATGAGTGGGAGGCAGCAGGGAAGCATGGGCCCTGACCTCAGCCCTTTGTTCAGCCGCCGCCGTATCACTGGAGTTCTGCCCCCTACTGTCTTCCTCTGTGAAAGAGCTGGGCAAGAGCACTTAACTCAGCATTGCCTTGAGAATTAACCATTATCCATGTACAGCCCCTCACACACATTGTCATAGTCAACGGTCCATAAACATCAGCTACTTGTTTTATTTAGAGAGAGAGAATCTTAAGCAGGCTCCACGCTTAGCACAGAGCCCAACATGGGGTTCAATCCCACGACCTTGGGATCATGACCTGAGCTGAAATAAAGAGTAAGATGCTCAACCAACTGAGCCACCCAGGCACCCTCTTTTTTTTTTTTTTAAACATCAGTCGTTCTTACTGCCACTGACTCTGACCTAGAATATCCTTCTCCTTCTCTGTCACTTATACTTTATCACAAGCACCCCTGTCCTCCAAGAAGCTGACCTCCCTCTCTGAATTATTACTTACACATTGATGTTTATTGTCTTAAATATGAGTTCTCCTTAATTAAACTGTAAACTCCTTGAGGGGAAAATCAGGTCATAGTAGCACAGAGCAGGTTCTCAAAAGATCCTTGATTGATTAGAAGCGAGTATTATAATGCTGAAAGATTTGAATGCGCGATCCATGCTGCTCTGCTGCTTTAAATTCATATGAAATATGTCTGCAATATTACATAAATTCTAGACTTCTACATTTAATCAAAGTCTTAATCATAATGAGCAGCATTTATGAAACGGCAATTAACAGATTCCCCAAAGAACTGGAAACAGTAAATTGCTAATAGCATCCCTGAGGTTTTCGCTTTTTGTGCTCGTAAATTAAGTACTGTAATAACAGAGGCAGTGTGGACCCAAAAGGGCACAAGTTTGAAAGGCAGAGACCTATGTCTTGATTCTTGTCCCGCCAACATGTGGCTCTGGGCCACGACTTCTCTGCTCCGTCATTTAGCGCATCTCGCATGTGAAAAGTTGTATTGACTTAAAGATCGTCAGAATATGTTCCTAAAATTCTTAGGGCCGCATGGATGAAATTTAACTTCAACTTCATTTTTAAATATCGTTTAAATTATTTATAAAGTGTAACAGAAATAAGATATACACACTTATCATAGATATTAAAAATGCAGAATATTAATGTGGACTTGGGCTTACATTTTGGTTTCACAAAGAGCATCCTGAAATTGCAAAATGAGTTATTTAAAATAAATATACCTATTTTCCATTACTTATGTGGACATATCATAATTTGCTTGCTCCAAACAAATGAACAGAATATACAGCTAAATAAGATAATGGTTACGTCTGTCTCTCATGACACTGAATTTCAAGTCCGTGCTTACCAAAGTAAGTTCAATTTATAGGAAAAAATTAGTTTATTTCTTTAAAAAAAACTGGGTTTCTGGGCACCACTTGCTAAAACATGAACAGCTCTCTTAGACCATCTTCAAGGTGTCTTCCAGTTCTCATATTCCATAGAATTGTAGTTTAAACCTAGTGGGATCTTACAGTGTTATGTTTAAAATTCTCAATAGATAAATCAGTGTGTTTATCTTCAAGCTGATTTTCCCATACTTGATTTTTTTTTTAATTGCATGAAATTTTAATACAAAGCAATCCCTGGTCACCTTTTAAGACAGCACGATTGTATGAAGTCTCTAAGTTACTCCAGTTTGGTCTAGAATATTCTGTTTTTGTCAGGATATCTCTCTCTACCCAAACTAATTCCTCACAAGGAAGAAGCTCTATCTCATTACACTGCATCTAAAATTCAGAGGCCCTCGTCCTCCTCAAACTTTGACCCCACCCTGCGTAAGTAAGGAGGGCTTGGGGGAAAACTCAAGGTGGCCCATGAATTTTAAACAAATATATTTTAATTATGATACTGGAAACATTCTCATTTGTAACTGTGTTCATTACATTTACAACCAGTGTATTAAGAAATTAGCCTGGTTAGAGCGTTCATGTTGTCCATTACAGAATGTATGCAAGAGCAAAAATGAATTAGAAAGAGGTAAATAGGGAAACAGGACACAGGTTTTATTTTAAAGAAAGGATTAATGGGGAAATTACAAGAATTAGCTGATGGAGATACCTATACACATTTTTCTTTTTATCACCCATCGATACTAGTGTAACCAGGAAATAAAAAGTGCTCTCTGCCACTAGTCCTAGCCTACTGAACTTAGTTGAATTTATTTCACGAAAAGACCTTAGGCTATAGTCATTTGAATGGCCAACTCAGTTCATGGTAGACTTCCAAAAATATTAGCCAGTTTGTTATAGCATTAACGTTGATTTACTGAAAATGTCATCTAGCCTATGCAAATTTATTCTTAAAGCTCAGATGTGACAAATATGCTTTTGAAATTGTCCATTTGCTGGTCTGATTGGTTCTTTTCCCACTTATACTAGGATGGCCTGGTTTTTCCTTCAAGGAAGTGAGGAAAGAACCAGTAGGACCCAAGGAAGCTGGTCAGCCATAGAGCCAAATGGAGATCTTTGAGTCAGACCAATGGTTCTCAGTTGTAGCAATTTAATCTCCCAGGGGACACTTGGCAATGTCTGGAGATGGTTTTGACTGAGGGCTGCTGCTGGCGTCTAGTGTGTAGAGGCCAAGGATGCCACTGAACATCTTGCGATGCACAGGACAGCTCCCAGAGCAAAGAATTGTCCCACCCCAAGATTCAATAGTGCCGAAGTTGGGAAACCCTGATCCAGGCCTCATCCTGACCTGACTCTCTCTATACTGGCAGCTTGTTTGGAAAAGCTGTCTAAGCTTCACACACCCCAGTCATTTCATCTTTAAAAGGACCAAATGCCAAGAGCTATCTCACTGGCCAGAGTCTTTGTGAAAATCAAATGGAGGGATGTCTACTGAGCCTTCGGGATACTGCTTGACACATAATATGCTCAGTGCATCTTGGTTATTATTAGTAATGATAATAATGATACACATAATAACAAGGACAAAGACTTACTGTAGATTTGCTGAAGACCTGGAGGTTTATAGTGTTTCTCAGCATTGCAATAGGATTGTAGTTTGGAAGCCAGTTTACAGGCATTCAGATAATGGCCATGTGCTAAAACCAGGGAAGTTTTCTTCAGACTAAAATCCTGCTGTGACCTTAATATGCCACTCCCAAGCCCTACGGGGTAAGTAAAAGAGGTCACAATGAATAATAGCCTATTTGAACTACTAATGTACCATCTATGGGAAGGGAGAGAAACATTAATGTGTATGTCACCTTCAGGGATGTGATGTTTGAGGTAAGGATAGAATCGTAGCTTGTTAAAGATAAGTGGATTCCGTAGACGTTCCGTGGGTTTCTATGCTGAAAATTAATGCAAGTCCATATGCTATTGGCTATTACCCCTTCCCTAACCTTCTAGAAGAAGCCTGACAGGATGCTGAGGCAAGCACCCTGGGGCTCATTAGCACTTAGGCATGACATATCTTTCAACCACACTCAATCTTTATCACAGGTTTTCAGGGGAGGCCAGAATGGAGCCCTCAGAAACATTTGTATAACTATTAACAAGTACTTTGGAGTTGATGTTAAAAACAAGCCAATCCAGTCAATTAATGCGTGGCTCTGGAAATACCTGTATTTCATGTAACTCTCATCCCCTCCGGGTTAACAATATGCAAGTTTTGTTTTGTCTTTTGAAAATCAAGTTTTTAGTTCTCACAAGTCAGAAATATTGTTTATCTGCTGAACACATAGAAATTGCTGAGAAGTCCGTGAACTTCATTGGTCTCTAGCATTTCTGCACAAAACCAAATTCACTTTCATCTAGCCTATGCATCTAGCCTTTTGGGTTTTCCACATAGAGTATCACGTCATCTGCAAATAGTGAAAGTTTGACTTCTTCCTTGCCAATTTGTATACCCTTTATTTCTTTTTGTTGTCTGATTGCTGAGGCTAAGACTTCCAGTACCATAAATAGTAATGGTGAGAGTGGACATCCCTGTCCTGTTAAAAGCTGAGGGAGTACAAACGATTCTGAAATGCTAGAATTTGTGATTAAATTCAGTGAAGGTGCTGAGGATGCCTATAGAAAATCCCAGAAACTATAAAACGTGAGATACGCCACAGTCATTGAGAAATCTAAGCTCAAATACTTCAAAGTGCTCATGAAAGTCATGTTATAAATCTGTTATAAGATGGCCTTTTGTTTTAATGCCAAAAAGTTGTGGAAGTCCTCTGTGAAACCCTTATAAAAATTCAGTTAACTTTTGTGCAAAACAAAAGAGAGCCAGAAAGACTGCCAAGACTGGGATCATTATCCCCATATTGGCCTCATGGTCAAGGAGAGCCAAGTACTCAAACTAAGCCAAATACTGTACAAGTCAGACTAACTTGCAGGGAATTAATAGTACCATAGAAGGCATTCTTCATGCTTCTCTGCCTATGTGATATGCAGTTGTACTCTATTCCAGTTTTTTTTAAGATATTCAAAATTATATAAAGAAAATGGATATTTAAAAGCCAATTCTCAAACTAATCAATCTGATGGCTATCTTTCTCTCTTAAAATACTCATCTATATTGTTCACTTACATACTCACATTCATACTGGTAACAGTTGTTTTCTTGACCAAATAGTAGGAACAAGGTCATATTTCTCTATGAGCTCCTTAGGAAATTAATTTGATCATAACGTAACTTAGTATATTAGCATCCTGACAAATATCCTTGAAACAGTCAGTCAGTATTAGGAAGTAATTAGTAAATGTCATATCACAAACTTTCTAAAATGACTACTTGCACCGTGAAACTGTAATTTATAATTTGATGTGATTCTGGTTGAGTAACATGAGGAAAGTTCTTGTTTTCTTTCATGTTACTATCTCTTTGAATATACAGTTTCCAAAAAGGGGTGTGTTTGTTCATTTTCATTGGGATAGAATATTTCTTTGAAAATCACCTACCTTCTTCATTTTAGGTGACTGTTGAATCCATTACTGGTAAACCATGATATTGCTGCACTTCCAAAATGAACATACTTATTTACCAGTGTCCCACTAATTTTCTGAAGGAACTGTAACAAACTCTATTCTTTTTCTTTTATTTCCCCTTCCTTCCTTCCTTTCCTTTTTTCTTTGAAAAATTACCCAAACTGTGTTTTTATGAAAAGAGAAGAAAATGGAACAGGATTTGAGCTATTTCACTAGTGTGTTCTAGGACATAACAAATGAAGAACAATGCTGAAGAGATCAAACTGATAGATTTCAGATCCTGAAACCCATAATTGTATAAAAGCTGCATTTTGGGGGGTGCCTGGATGGCTCAGTCAGTTGGACATCTGACCCTTGATTTTGGCTCAGGTCATGATCTCACGGTGGTGAAATGGAGCCCAGTGTCAGCCCCTCACTGGGCATGAAGTCTGCTTCAGAATCTCTCTCCCTCTTCTTCTGCCCATCCCCCACTCACACACGCGAACGCACCCCCGCACGTGCTTACTCTCTAAAGCCACAATTATTTAAAAATAAATAAATAAAAATAAATGACAGCTGCCTCATAAAAAAAAGTTCACTACCCATACTCTTCTTGAGCCCAGATTTTCTTTTGCCTTTCCTGAAGCCTCTGCTACCCCATAATTGCTTCCTTGCCAAGGGGTAAAGTCGAAGGAAATGTTAGGTAGAAAGGTGACCGGCATGGTCAAAGAGAAACCACGCGATTTTAATTGGATAAACCTTTTTTTGTCAACAGTTTTTACACCTTTCAGTATAGCTTTTAAGGATTACATACAAAATATTTCAGTAGCGGTATGAATGTGTTTGTTCAAAACACTGCCTTGACTTGAATATTCCAGTATTCTTTGTGGTTGGTCAACTTGAAGGGCAGTGACGATCTGCTTCTTCACACTGCTGCTCTGACCAAGTAGCCTCCATCCCTTCCCCCATGATCCCCACTTAGTTTTTCTGGATTGCTCTTTCCCATATCTGGTTACCATGGAGAAAGCTTCACCATCAGCTTCTGTTTCCAGTTACCAAGTGGTTGTTAGTGCATTGCTTATGAAAATGGTTTCTCTAATGCTAATTAGTTATAGCAATGAAATTAAAAGCTGTGCCTGCTTTTCTTTACTGATACTCTTTCAGATAAAGGATTGAAATTACTAATTATACTTTTTGGCAAAAGAAAGCATTCACTTAGTATGTAATGAGTTTGACTTTAACTCTTTTCTTACCTTCTACCGAGGATTCTGGTTAGTGGTTTTCTACAAAGGAAACAATATTTCCTAAATCTCATCTGCTTCCTGGAATGGTGTAGTTGGCTCTTTGTGCACTAAAGCCCAGATCCGTCAACCTACAAGAGACCCATTATCACAGTGTTAATAATACCACTGTAATTAGGGATGGCTGGGTCTCTCCATCGGTTAAGTGTCCTATGGGTCAGGTCATCATCTCATGGTTCGTGACTTCGAGTCCCATGTTGGGCTCTGTGCTGACAGCTCAGAGCCTGGAACCTGCTTCAGCTTCTGTGTCTCCCTCTCTCTCTGCCCCTCTCCTGCTCGCACTGTCTCTCTCTCTCTCTCTCTCTCTCTCTCTCTCTCTCTGTCTCTCTCAAAAAGAAATAAACATTAAAAGAAATTAATAATAATACCAATATAATCAGATTCTGTTTCTGACAGTAACCAACTCTGATTGCTAGCAAGCTGCTTAGGCTCTCTATGTCCTCATATATACAATAAAGGAATTAAGACCCATTTTTCAGGATTATTGTGAGGTAAAATGGGAAAATCAGGCTGACTTCATGGCAAGTGACCTTAGAGGGCCCCTACATGGTTGTCACCATCTTGAAATGCCAAATAATTTTCAAATAAGGGCTCTGTATTTCCATTCTATACTGGTTCTGCAAATGACATAGTCAGGATAAGCCAGGCTATGCCGCAGTAATAACCAGTTCTCCAAAATCTCGGTGCCTTAACACAACCAAAGACTTTCTCTCTTGTGCTACCCGTCCAGCACACATCACAAGGATGCTCCACACACCCTAGTCATTCAGGGATGTAAACACAAGGATCTCATTTTGACTTGAAACTCCCTGACCTCTGCAGCAAAGGAAAAAGCACAAAGAGAATTGTGCACCTGTCCTTAAAGTCCCTGCTTCTTTGTCCACACTCCTTTGTCCAGAGAAAATCATACAGCCTTGTCTAACATTAGAGAGTAGAAAGTGCTTTCCTTCCATGCACCCGGACAGCAGAGCTGGCGTAGTTGGTGGACAGAGCCAACACTATCACAGGACGTGGAGTGCCTGCTGACATCTGCCAGTTGCAATCCAGCCTTGAGAGTTCAGCACTTTTAAGAGTTTACATTTCTCCTAAAACAAGCCCAAAGCAAATTACCTGAAAGTAAGATAATGTATCTTTAAAAGAAGCCTTAAGTCTCTTATTTTCCAAGAAGCACAAGATTCCTTTGACTGTCACCTTCCCTGGGGATGGAGCATATGCTGAGAAAGCTAATGTTGCAGTGTTAGGACTAAATCCTTCCTCACTGAATTAAAGCACTTAAACCAGCAGTGCTGATTCCTTCATTACACTTTCGCAAAATCGAAATGGCATTGCTGTTTGTTTTATGATTGTAAAATATAACTGTATACCACATTCGAACAAGGTGAAAAAGCATGGAGGTAATGCACAAAGTAGTAAAATCAGGGGCGCCTGGGTGGCTCATTCGGTTAAGCATCCAACTTCAGCTCAGGTCATGATCTCACGGTTCATGAGTTCAAGCCCCTCATCAGGCTCTGTGCTGACAGCTCAGAGCCTGGAGCCTGCTTCAGATTCTGTGTCTCCTTCTCCCTCTGCCCCTCCCTGCTCATGCTCTGTCTCTCTGTCTCTCTGTCTCAAAATAAATAAACATTAAAAAATTTTTTTAAAAGCAAAGTAGTAAAATCACTACTCATTACTCCTTCTTTGTCTTTCTAGCCATTTTAGGATGCACATCCACACTTGAAAAAATTTTAAATATTCATATTATTATACATATTGTACATAGTGGTTTTATTAATTGTTATTTCATGGACATATGTGTAATAAATATAGTTATAAAAATATTATTTTTTAATTTCATCATTGTGATAATCACCTGATATGCAATCACATGGTACGTGTAAGGATTTATTACCCCTGTCCTCCTGTTCCCAGTGATCAGTTCTAGAGGTAGCACTTAGTGGTTTTTCTCATTCCAGAAATGCTCCACACATATATAAGCGAATACAAATATTTTTAATTTTCCACCCACATTGTTGCATTTTAATATATAAATTTTTTAAGTACTATGTAGTGTTCCATTTTATGAATATATTATAATTTGTTGGATGAACTACCTATAGATGAGCTTTAAACTTTTTTGCTATTATAAGCAACTTTGCAAAAAGTATTTTTGTGCATAAAACTGTATTTACTTGGTTACTTTCTTAGAACACATTTACAGGAGTAAAATCCTGTTTCTGATTACTAAAGACTATTCTAAATATTTATTATATCTAATGACTATATCATTTTTTTATTTTTTTAATGTTTATTTTATTTTTGAGAGAGAAAGAGAGTGCAAGCGAGGGAGGGGCAGAGAGAGACGGAGACACAGAATCTGAAGTAGGCTCCAGGTTCTCAGCTGTCAGCAGAGAGCCTGATGTGGGGCTCAAACTCACGACCCACAAGATCATGACCTGAGCCAAAGTCAGCGCTTAACCGACTGAGCCACCCAGGCGCCCCCTATATCTATATCATTGTACTAGTGTATCTACATAAAGCTATTACTTGCTTATTTGATAAATCATCCAGAAATTTTGTGGGAGGCCACTTATAGCTATTTTGAGGAGTATGTGAAATAATCCTTTCAGAAGTACTTCATAAATTATTAATACGTGTGTAAGTATAATAATGGTCAGTAGTAATTATTAATGTTGTTTATTTTATAATATGGCCTATCTACTTATTTTATTAGCAAATAATAATAATAAAGTATATAACTGCCATATGTTAATTTCACATTCCAGGGGAAATGGTACTACAAAGAGAGGTGTAATATATACGAATAAGCATCATGTAATCATGGAACTACAGGATGAAAAGTGAGTGGTGCCTGGGTGGCTCAGTTGGTTAAGCATCCAATTCTTGATCTCGGCTCATGTCATGATCTCACAGCTTGAGTTCAAGCCCCATATTGGGCTCTGTGCTGATGGCATGGAGCCCGCTTGGGATTCTCTCACTCCTTCTCTCTGCCCTTCACCTGCTTGTGCTCTCTCTCTTTCTCTCTCAAAATAAATAAATAAACTAAAAAAGAAAGAAAGAGAGAGAGAGGAAGGAAGGAAGGAAGGAAGGAAGGAAGAAAGAAAGAAAGAAAGAAAGAAAGAAAGAAAGAAAGAAAGAAAGAAAAGAAAGAAAAAGAAAGTGATGACAACCACACATCACAATCTGCCCAGGAGAGGCTGCTTTATGCCTGTTGTTCTGGAGCACGTGCTGTCATGCTTCCCTTCACTCTCAAAATCATGCGGTTAAACCAATAAATCATATAGTCATCCTACTTGTGAGTAAATTAACCACGTCCAAACCTTGGAAGAGATATCCTTAATCCATGCAAGCATACTGCCATTGCATCGTCCTCCGAAGAGCTGAGATGCAGCTATCTTTGTTAATTCAGTTCACCGCAACATGGTTCACATATAATTATTTATTTATACCTTGCTCAAATCTAGCCATTGAAGGCTACTTTTCATATCATTCTTTCTTGCATTAGAGACTGGCCACCATCTTCCTCTACATTCAATCCAGTCAGTGATCCCTTTCTCTCCCAGGTTATACTGGAGAGCAAGGATGGAGTTGCATAAGCATTATCAGAGAATTTGCTGCCATTATCAGGATAGTTCTGCTATCAGTAGGGCTTGTGCACCCTAATAATATGACATATATATTTAATTTTTCTGATCTTCATATTTTCTCATCTATCATAAGGAAAAGTGAAAATTACTTTGAAAGCATTCTATATAAGAACTTGTTAGCAAAGCAGTTTAACCATTCATCTTTTCTATGACCATCCCCCCGAAAAAGTTAGGTAAAATAAATTTGTTCTACGAGGCTGCAGCTGAGTTAAGGGAAGACCATCTTAATAACCATTATTCATTGGCCTTACGCTAAGAAAATTCCTAACCATTTGCGTTTCCCAATACAAAGTGGCCAGTGGCCTTCAAGAAGAGTCACTTAATGTTTTCAATGCTTTTAAAGCAAAATGATCTCCTTTTAAAATGCTAGGTAGGAAATTCCACAAGAACAGTGTTCTCTGACAATTCACCACGCTGGTGAGTTAAGTGCTCTTGGCCTTTCCTCAGGATAGCTCGCTATTCAACATCATCCAAGTTAATTAACAGACATAATGCTCACTTGCTTGCCGGTCTTACTGCCTAATTAGAACTGCATGTGTTGCTTTGCATCAAAGCCATTTCACCTCAGCTCACCCACCAGTTACTCCGTGAGCAGTTCCTATTAGCTGGCTCTCGATTTCCATCCCTTCCTTTTCACGCTAGATAACTTCTTCACAGAGGGTGTGAGACGGTTGAAGCATGGTCTCATTCCATTGTAATTATGGAACGTCCCAGTTAGAGCCAAAGAGTGTGGAAATTTCACACTCCTTCCAGCACGTCTCCAGTGTGCTCAGAAATTGATCACTGTGTGAGGGAACCACAAATGCCAAGGGGACAGTCAGTGGGTTCTTCTGCCTCCCGGCAGCCTTGACTTCCCCACAACTGTCCTTTCGCCGGTAGCCGTTTTTAATGGCCTTTTTAATCGCCGTCATCAACAGTGGGGAGCCCTCAGGAACATCTTCTGCTTTCAGAAAAATTTTTAACATGAGTTGGAAACAAATATTTGGAGTTTCTCAGGGAAAAGCTTTTTAAATGTTTGGATTCTATCTTTGATCTGGGTTCTCTTTTAAAACATATTCCAATTATAGTTGTAAATAGTGACTTTATGAATAAGACCTTAGAGGGGGAAATTACTAAATATTACAGCTAAATTTTTTAAATTATGATTTTCCACAGATGTGTCAGAAGCATCAACTTTTCCTTAGAATCTCATTATTTTTTAAAATGTTTATTTATTTTGAGAGAGTGCATGTGCACATGCGTGTACATGAGCAGGGGAGGGGGCAGAGAGAGAGAGAGAGAGAGAGAGAATCTCAAGCAGTCTCCTGCTATCAGCAGAGCCAGATGTGGGGCTCGCTCTCATGAACTGTGAGATCATGACCTGAACTGAAATCGAGTTGGACGCTTAACTGACTAAGCCACCCAGCCATCCCGAATCTCATTATTTTTTTAATATAAAATATCAAACTCCTAGAAAAGCATTCCTAGCTATTTTCTGCCATGGGACCCCCTTTGGCAGGTTGATGAAAACTTTGGGCATTACCTTAAGAATAATGGCATAAAATGAAACATGTAAAATTCAAAATCAGGTTATGAAAATAAATGAAATTTGTGATTTTTAATATGTGTTTATTTACTAATGCATTAAATAATAATACATTTAAAATATAGGAAAATTAAAATTAAATCTTACTGTTTAACGACCTGTCAGTGCAAAGAGCCTTCCTGCTTAGTTGGAATGAGAACATTACACTATCCTTGATCACTTCCTTCCCCGTAACGGTCAAGAAACAATTGTAGATCAGAACCCTGGAAAGCAACATGTGTCTGGGTCACCAATGAAAGAAGAGGAGACTCCCGCATTTGTCTATAGTTCACAGCTACATCACACAAGTAAACGGAACATCAATCACATGCAATCCATTACAAATAGAAGTAATAACAAACATAAATGACATTTCAAGCTCTCTGCAGCAACTCCAAAATGATACAAAAATATCTGTGATTCTTATTTATGACAAAGTCACAGACATGGCCAATACTAGTGACATTTTTGCCTACATTTGCAATTTTTTTAAATGTTCAACTTCAGGTAGAAGTTAGGGAGCATAAATATGTAACATTTTCCCATCCAAGTTCACAGACTCCATGGGTTCCCATTAATATCCCCCCATGCTGTGAGAAATAAGACAGTCTGTGGTTGGAGTAGGAACGATAAGTAAGATGAGGGAGAATAACCATTGGGTATCCAACCCCCAACCAACTAAGGGTTACTGAGAGTTGACCGCATAGCAGGCACTGTGCTAGGCATTTCCATGAAGTGACTAATTTATTCCTCACTTGGTGGCCAGAAGTTACACCGTGCAAGTAAATGATGGAGCCATAATTCAAATTCATTCTACAGGACAGGTGGAATGACTTACCCGTGACTTTAGAAAAAGCCAACTGGCCATGCTCCACCCCCTTTTTTGTTCAGGAAGCAGACCCCAGGTTCTGCTGTTTTTCCAGAAAATCTAGCTCTGCCATGCATATGTGGGTAATTCAGTTCTGGAATTCAGTATTAGAAAACCACTAGTCCACGTGTGTTAAGACACAACCTCTATCTTCACTGTTTCATATATAAAAGTGACACCCTACCTGACCCTACTTTCTTTTCAAACTCAGATGAGGACAGCAGTTGCCATTTATTGAGTTTCTTTCAACCCCAACACCTTCTGCACTTAAGCCTCATTCCTCTCTAAAGGTGTTTGTTCCATTTAAACAGTGTTAGTGATTAAAAGGCATTTCTTTCTATCAAGCTAAACTCAGCCTCCCTCTGTTGTGCTGGAGTTATCAGAAAACTCTAATCCCACTGTGAAAACAAGAAACATTGTTTGCACCTCTTGGCATCCATTACTATCTACAGAATATTAACAACTGGGCCAAACACTCTCATCCAAACAGACAGATAGACATCCTTTCTTTCTAATATGCTAAAATATTAGATTAGGTTTTCCACATATTTCCCATGAGAGGAAACTTCTCCATCTGCTGCAGTATTTTCTAATGTCTCCCAAAGTTGATGTTAAAATTAAATGGAATCCAGGTGAAGTCTTGCTATAGTATAGCAAAGGAAAAATATCCATTGCTTCATTCTGTGCCTTATCTCTCTATTAATATTACCTGAGATTAATTTTTTGTAGCCACATTATACTGTTATTTCTCTTTATTACACCTGCTGTTCTTAAGCTAGGGCTCCCATAGCCAGTTGAGCTATTAGGTACATTCTAGTATTGGGATTCATACTACTCTTTAGAAGTTTGCTCTGTTAATCTTGTTACATTAGCCCATGATTTCAGACTGCTGGGGATGCTTTTGAATCCTGATTCTGTGTTCAATGTGCCTTCCAATTCAAGGTCATCTAGAAATTAGCTCATCATTCTATCAATGTCTGTTTTCAAGCTCTTAATAAAAATGCTTAGGAGGGATGCATTCGTCATCACCCACTCCATGGATCTCCATTGTGATCTTTTTCATGTATTGAGAGTCTGTTTTTTCAATTGGTTGGGTTAGGTTTTTGTATACTTCCAATGTCTAGTCAGGTGCTAGCGTTATACTAGTCACTTAATGAATACTTGTAGCTTTGAATTCATGAACGAACATTTTTCTGATTGCAAAACTGCTTACATATATGTATATCTATGAGTAAAAGAAAAAGGCCCCCAGTAACCCAAAAACCCAGAAATTGTAAACTGTACTAGTGTTTGGCTGTATTTCTTCCCAGACATTTTTAAAGGATTTTTCTTTCTATTTCTTTCACTCTGTTTCCCTATCTCCTGGTCCTCCTCAGCTTCTGCCTTTAATGAAAGGGAATGATTAAGTCCAGCCCTAACATGTGGAGGATCTGGGCTGAGAACAAATACAGGTCCACATATCCACATCCGAATATTTAAAACTTCTAAAGCAAGCTAGCACACTGTTAAATAAAAGCCATTCTATCCTCTTTACCTTGGGAAATACACCTTCATGAGGACCTGGTGGGTGGGATCCTAATTGAGAATTCTCCACCCCTCAGAATTCTTTACAGAATTTAGTGGAGCTGGAAGAGCTGCCCCAAGAGTCTCCCCTTGTCTGGTTCTGCCATGTCCACACCCCCAGCACACAGCAGCTCCTTGGCTACCTCTCAGACTAGAGGTGGCGCACACTTGGTTGCAGTCAACCAAGTTTGAGGGAAGCTGCCTGCACAAGCCCTGGGATCAGGTCCATGGCCATTTGGGCAGGGAATCTGGGGGCTCTGGATACCTGGAGCATTAGTCTGAAGAGATAATCCAGGATAGTCTCCCCATCTCAAGATCTTAAATTTTTTTTTTCAACGTTTATTTATTTTTGGGGGGGGGGACAGAGAGAGACAGAGCATGAACGGGGGAGGGGCAGAGAGAGAGGGAGACACAGAATCGGAAACAGGCTCCAGGCTCTGAGCCATCAGCCCAGAGCCCGACGCGGGGCTCGAACTCACGGGCCGCAAGATCGTGACCTGGCTGAAGTCGGACGCTTAACCGACTGCGCCACCCAGGCGCCCCGTCAAGATCTTTAATTTACTCATTGCAGCAAAGTCGCTTTTGCCACATAAGGCACCGTAGGCAGGGTTCCAGGGATGAGGCTGTGGATGTCTTTGGGGAGATATTTTTCCCATATTATTGTGGCCTGCCATAATATGCCAAATTTGACTACTTGATAGCCTTTTGCCAAGGAGCCTTTGGAGAAGCACATCAAGCAATTTTACTTGCCTGATGAGGAACTCCTAATTGTATACTGCTTGTCCTTGAAGTAAAAGGAAATGTCTTTGGTAATCAGCCTACCAGTTAACAAAATTTGTATTTGGTGCGTCATGTGGGAAGGACTGAACCACACTCGAGTGACATCCACACTGACAGAGTGAGGGCCTTAAACTCTAAGCACACAGACTATGCTACACAGAGAAGCACATGTAACTAAACACTGTGCATGAGTTCCCTGTTTCTTCAAAGGAACATACATGGGTACCCCAAGGTGCATACCCCAAGGTACCCCGAGGCTGGGTCTACCCAGGTGGTGTCCCTAGTCATGGATAGACAAACAATCCTAGGCCATGATGGGAGGGAGGGGGGTTGGTGACTTTTCATTCAACATCAGGCTTCCTGAAATAGGAATTTTTGAAAGAAACACAGATGATGTTGGGCAAATTTCAGTAAAAATGAATGTCTTTTTAATCTTAAGTTTCTAAAAATATTAAGAAGCACATGTCAATAAATGAGGGATAAATGTAAAGTGGAATCAAGACAAAGGACTCAAGACTGGTGACAAGAAATACAAATACAAGGAAGTCAGGAAGAGACAAAATAAAGTAAATTAAAATCAAAGTTATTTAGGTTACCTGTAGATTCCTTACTCTCTGCAAGGAGTCTTGAAGGGGTGTCTCTAGCATTTAAAATACTGATTCATATAAATATATACATGCATACATACATACAAAGGGCAACCGAGGGCAACTCATATAGTATTAAAAATGTTCTGATTATTTTTTATTGCTTCCACATATATTGTAGGAATATAACTATCATGAATTGAGGTACCATTGCTATTTAAAGGAAGTTCTATGTAACTATTGCGATTGACCATTCAAGGTTATGCAAGCACTCAGTGCTGTTATTTAAGGATTGGTCTCTGCAGACCACAGCAAGTGCGTGCACAGTGCGAAAACTTCTTCCTGTGATGCTGCCTTCTCATGGGCCTGGAGGTTCTGCCTATTCGTTCTCAGGAATGAAGGCTCTTCCTTCCTCAGGCCTCCATCAGCCTCCCCAGAGTTGCCAAGACAACAACACCAATCTAACCTGTCTTCTTTGGTGGTGGCCACAGTTAATGACAGCCAACAAGGGCAATGTATAACACATAACCTTATAATTGAGTTACTTGAGTACAGCATGTGTGGAGTCCAACTTTGGAGCCAGTCCTTGCTTGTTCCTACATAGGTTCTCAGCCTCTACCCAGGGGATCCACTTACTCCTCCATTTAGTCTCATTCTTCCCAACTCTCTGAGGGTCAGTCCAGACCCCTGAGGTTTCATCCAGAGCTTACTCTGTCTCAGTTGCCCTTTTTGATGAAACTACAGTAAATAATTTGTTTCTTTTTTTTTTTTTAATTTTCCGCTTAAAAATTCTTTCCTTGCCTTTTTTGATTTTGGTGGGGAGATGGAAATAGATTAAAGATTTATTTTCTAGGGGGGCCTTATTTATTCTAATAATAATAGTTCCATTACCCCCTACTAGCGTGACCAGGTAGGTTACAAGCACACAAGTGTGCAGAATGGAAGTACTAAATGCTTATTGATGGACAGTGTCCCTGTCTTCCACCCAATCTGTTCCTACAAGAGTGTTAATATCTTATGAACTTACCATATTATATCTAACAATTGAGCATTGACAGCATCCCAGAAGCCTCCTCCATGTGTCTTCCCAGCCAGTTGTAATCACCATTCTCACTTCGATCACTGTCAGTTAGTTTTGTATGGTTTTGAACTTCTTCTTACATATATATATATATATATATATATATATATATATATATATATGTATGTATATACATATATATATACTCTTTTATATATTTTTTTATTATATATATATATATGTATATACACACACACACACACACACACACACACACACACACACTCTTTCTTGTCTTTTTTTGCTCACCATAATGGGCTATTGGGATATTCAACCACCTTGTTGCATGTATTTGAATAAGGTTGTGCCCTTTTTTATGGAGGTATAATTGACATAAAACATTGTATTAGTTCCAGGTATACAACATAATGATTTCATATTTGTATGTATTGTGAAATGATCACCGCAATAAGTCTAGTTAACATATGTCACCAAATATAGTTACAAACCTTTTTTCTTGTGATGAGGACTTTTAAGATCTACTCCCTGAGTGACTTTCAAATATGCAACACCATATTACTATATCACACATAGTAACTGTGCTGTACATTATATCCCAGGACTTATTTATTTTATGAGTGTTTGTACTTTTTATTGCTGTATGATAATCTTTGACATGAACACCAAGCCCCTTCCAAATCCATTCTCTTTACTCCTCCCACATTGATTTTTCTCAGTTGGAAACTGATGTAGACACTACCTCTACCAGTCTAAGGCATAAAGTCCATGCTCCTCAGCATTGTGTGGGAGGCCTTTCCACCCACCGCTCCAGCCTCATGACCCACAGTGCTCCAGCCCTCACGTTGTACTCAAGGGGTGCCCACTTTGCTTGTCATGGCTCTGTGCCTCACTCCTCTAGAAACTTTCTTACAGACTGCCCTTTCTACACCTGCCACAAATCAGTTTTTCCAGCCTCACTTCACCTAGTATATCAGTTTTAGCTTTATGATTAGGTTTGGCTGTTAAAAGTTTTTAAAAAGTAGAGGGTAGGGAGGTTAGAAGGGACATAAGTTCATGCCTCCTCACATAGGGGAAGACTGAAAGTATGAAATTAAGAGATAGTATCAGGCCTGCATTATCACCAGGGACCGAGGCCCTTTATTTCTAAACCATCTCTGAGCAAGTAGTTTCCTGGGAGCCCCACCAAAACCTTCTGCTTATAGCTCATTGACCAGCAAGTAAGGCAGGGAAAAGTAGTCTTTTTCTGGGCACATCACTGAAGTTCTGTTAATGAAGAAGGAGGGAAGCATGGGGATCAGTTAGGCATTAGTGGTCTGGGTCACTCCTGGCTGGCTCCTTCAAGACCCATCTCAGGCACTGTCACCTCCAGAAAGCCTTGCCCATATTCCCAGATGAGGCTCAACACTTCTAGTCTGTATTCTGATAGCAATCTGCACTTTAAGGCATTGTACTGAAATTATTTTTATGTCTTCCCTACTGGACTATAAGATTATAACGAGAAGCCTGTCTGAGGAATCATTGTGCCATATGCCCAGCACATATGAAAACCTGGTAAATGTATGTTAAGCTGAATTCATCTGAAGTTAATAATTTATATGCTCCTCTATGGGCTGGAATTGTATACATATTATGCATATTTCTATCAAATGCCTAACACAGTGCCAGGCACGTAGCCCACCCTTAATGGCATTTATTGATGAATGAATCAGTGGATTATAGTTAAGACTAAAAGGCATAGATGGAAGAAGTCTCTCTCAAAATGCTGCTTCCCCAGCACATTTAAAGAGACAGCTATTCATCAGCACTAATGGTTCCCTTAACAGCAGGACATTGATGAGCAGTAATGAGAGAGGCTTCTTAATCCAGAGGCAACATCGAGGGGAAAAAAAGTGAAATCAGTGGCAAACAAATCTAGTTTCTAGAATGTAGAACACATTGCAGAGAGAAGGTCGGCTTGTATATGATGTCTCTAATCCAGACAGAAGCTCCAAATCTATGTCTCTTGACTAGATTTCATTCCTTTACCCTAAAAAGAATGCTTTAGTTCTGAAGAGCAGAATCCAGCACTGTCTAACTTTGCCTGAGTGTCCCAGAAAGGAAGCAGCTTGTACCTAAGACTGAGAACCACATCCTCACTGAGAAGACCCTGAGATCCCTCTTAGTCTCATGCCATACTTGATGGCTTTAAAACAAATCTGTCAATCACTTGTCAGAAAGCCTGTCATTGAGTGTCTTTGCATTTCCGTGTGTCTATGTGTAGACATCTGCTCTAGAGATATGTATGGCCATGTATATATTTAAAGTTAGGCACTCATCTCACAGTGAGCGTGTTCCTCTCCAGAAAGGAAGGCACATCTCAGAGGTGTGCTGGCTTATCTTCTCATATGCACTCTGTACTTCCAAATCCTAATACACACAGCCTCTGGGTTTTTGAGTAAGTAGAACTGTTTAAGCTTCTGCCTAAACAGATTAGAGTGGATGAGAGCAGAAATGAGAACTAGGTCTCCTTTAGTTTTAAAGGAGAAACTTAAAAATATTTTCTAGATTCCCATCGAGAACAAGTCAAATAGGATATACATTTTTGGGGTTTTTTTTTTAACCCATTGGAGATCTGAGAATGGAAAAAAAATTAAATGAAAAAAAATTTTCTAAAAGTAACAAGTTCTTATTGGAGGAGAAAAGACTCCCATCTATTTTCAAACTTGGTAGGGTAGTAGGAGAAGGAGAAATCTGCCACAGAGGGATGGGAGACTAGCTGGAGTTTTAAAGGACATTTAACAGATACATGTGACCTAAAGTCACCAAGTAGAATCTGAAGACCCAAAGAATGGGTCAAGAAAGACAAAGAATGAGTCTGAACCCCTCAGGAGTGGGTTTGCCAAAGACTGGGGACCAAGCAGGAGAACTGAGAGACATCCCTAGCAGGCACATCATGCCTTCACAGAATGCAAAGCAATGGCTTCCAAAGGTCAGGGGCAGAGCAAGGCTGCTGAGAGAAATACCTATGCATAGGCCTGGGCCCTCACTGAGAGTACTACAGAAACCTCTCAGACGATGAGCCAGGCGTCAGGATACATATAGATCTTCTTTAGTGCACAAAGCCAGGAACAGCACAAGTGAGCAAGAGAATTCCATATAGTGACTAAAAATATATCCAGGCTTAAAACAGGAAGAGATCTCCTGTAGTTAGAAAAGTTGAAACCTAGGGGCGCCTGGGTGGCTCAGTCGGTTAAGCGTCTGACTTCGGCTCAGGTCATGATCTCACGGTCCGTGGGTTCGAGCCCCGCATCGGGCTCTGTGCTGACAGCTCAGAGCCTGGAGCCTGCTTCAGATTCTGTGTCTCCCTCTCTCTCTGACCCTCTCCCATTCATGTTCTGTCTCTCTCTGTCTCAAAAATAAACATTACAAAAAATTAAAAAAAAAAAAAAGAAAAGTTGAAGCCTAGGCTATAAAGAATTAAGAGCTCTCTGGAGTCAGGCCATGTGCAGATTTTTTTTTAATGTTTATTTATTTTTGAGAGAGAGAGAAGCAGAGAGAGAGCAGGGGAAAGGCAGAGAGAAGTAGACACAGAATCCAAAGCAGGATCCAGGCCCTGAAGTACCAGCACAGCGCCTGATGCAGGGCTTGAACTCACAGACAGTGAGATCATGAGCAGAGCTGAAGTAGGTGCTCAACCAACTGAGCCACCTTGGTGCCCCAGGCCATGTGCAGATCTAAAGCCCTGCTGAAGGGAAAGACCTGATCCTTCCCTCCAAACATTGAAAACTGGTGGTGAACTCAATCTAGCTAAAGCAGCAACAAAGCACAGATACACCTCAATTACACATCACACCAACAGTTTGAAAGGAAAAGAGGTATGCCATGTCCTGGGAGTAAAATAAATGTCACCTAATTTTGTCTTACTGTTCTCTTACACACAATATCTGGCACAGAGCTGAAAAATTATGCAAAATGCAAAAAAGCAAGAAAATGTGATCCATGGTCAAGAGCAGAAATAGTCATTAGAAATAGAACCAACCACAGGAATGAGGATAATTAGACACAGATTTAAAAATAACTCTGACAAATATGCTAAAATATATTTTAAGTGATGGAAGCTTTATTTAATAGGAATTTTTTTTTTACCATAGATATGGAAACCATGAAAAAGAGCCAGTTGGAAGTGCTAGAAATAAAAAATATGTTTTCAGGATTGACTTTTTCCATACGTTAACAGAAAACTAAAGAGCAGAGGAGGTATTCATGATCATGAATAGAGGTGACTATAAACTACTGAAACAGAAATACAAAATGGAAAAAGTGATGAAAATCAAAAAGACCTAAGATCTGTGGGACAACAACAAAGGGTCTGACATACATACCAAGAGTCATAATGACATCCATCTATAATGATGGATAATTTTCCAAAATTGATTAGAACTCTAAAACACAGATCCAAAAACCGTAACAAATCCCAGGCAGGATCAATAAGAAGGAGACCATACGTAAACACATCATTGTCAAAATGCTAAAAACTCAAGATAAAGAGAGAAAGCTTATGAGCTACCAGAGGAAAAAAGATACGTTACACACAAGGAACAGGTATGAAAATGAGGGTTGACTTCCCCATCAAAAATAGTGGAGGCCAGGAAAGGACAGAATGACACTTTAAAATATTTAAAGAAAAAAAATGTCATACTAAAATTCTATATCCCCCCCCCCCCCAAAAAAAACCCTCCTCAAAATAAAGGCCAAAGTAATGACATTTTCAGACAGACAAAAGCTGGAAATTCATCTTCAGTAGACTAGCATGAGAAACTGAAAATGTAGATCAGATGTAAGAGGATAAAAAAGAAAATCCTAATGTCAAGAAGTTGTCATTACCGAGAGAAACAGGCCAGAAAGCAGGCAAGTCCTCAAGAGGAGCCACCATGGTCAGCAAACATACCTGTAAATAAGGTCAGCGGAGCCCCAGGGGCACCACAGCCTGAAGTACATCCCACTCAGGCAGGCCTACTTACAGGAATGAGGACTGATCTTCTAGAACTGTTGTCCTGGTGCTGCCACGGTCTGTATGCGTCACAGGGCCCGAGTTGATGATTCAAAGGGCTTTCTAAAGGATCATAAATATTTGACCTTTGACTGCAAAGTTTCAGTCTATAGGGCCTGAGAAATTGGAATATTCTATATCTGAAGACAACATGGCCAGAGAAAGCATTTAGTAGATGTAATGCAGGTTGATCCACAGGTCCTTCAGACCTTGGTATTTGGTATCTTCAGAAAGAGTTACCAGATCCCAAATGTAGTCTGTCCAAGATCAAGGAGGGGCAGGATATCACATGGTCATTGTAGGATTGCTACTATCTGCTTGGACTCAGTTGGCATCTAGCAAACAAGATTCTACAACAGGCTAGGGAGGATGTGGTCAGGACCCATAGGCTGGGCACAACTAGACAATAATAATCCTGAAAGCTGAGAAAGCACGGGCATCCTTGCCAAGGACGGGTGGGGGAGACTTCAGGAAACACACCAGCGGAAGGTAGCACTGACCTGGCACCCGCCTCCCAGAGGAATTCTTCTGGGCACAGCAGGCCACCTTCTCCAGTAATATTTCACCGACCATCCCAGCCAGAAGTGCCTACTCTGACCAGGGAACTCATTAGTGCTCAGTTACCCAGAATTACCATTAGACACTTTTTTCTTTATGTAGTATTTATGTAAGTACGTATCTCTGTGCCTTTCCTGACACTTCTAGTCTGTTGTCATCTGCTCTACACGGGACTTCTAACATCTTTATATTGCCTTGTTTATAGTGAGTGCTCTATGTAACAACCAAACAAATTGAGCAAGACAATTCTGAAGAAATGGAACATTTTATTGGCCTCAGGCTATGGTCTTTGTATACAAGCGATATTAAACTGGTTTTGAACAAAAATCACTGATTATTTCAAGAATGCCAACTTAAGGATGCAAAACATACTCCATGTATTTTTCATTGCTACCATTCTCTAGAGAATCAGAGTAATATTTGCCAGCTACAAAATATTTTAGTAGCAATTCTCAACTAATTCAGCTTATTTTTCAGCAAGTCAACCTCTGCTAACGACATATTACATTTTGATTCTTTTTTTTATATGATTACCCTGGGGAGACCTTCAAAGTAGACCTTTTAATAAGGGTTAGCTATACTGCTGATAGAACATCATGGTGTCAATTCACTTGAGAGGATATTTTTCCAGAAAGACACACTTTAATGACTGGTCAAACATACTAACCACCTTATCTTTGCTTTGGGCCATATAACTAATTTAGATAGTCATTAGCTTCTAGGTAATGGAAGAGCATGTGCTACAATACTAACTGAATACCAAATCAGGCCCTAAAATGCCTCCTCCTGTGGACAGAAAAATGCCAGCTTACAAACCAGAGCTAGCTGGAAACCCAGGTCTTCTCTAGACATTGTGATAAGAATTTTTTTTAATGCCGTATTGTGAAAGTTGTTAAGCATAAATAATCCCAGGCTCACTTTTAATCTGATCTCTCGAGATAGAGTAGACTCTGATTATACTGGGAGAGAGTCTATGGATGCAAATGTCATGAAATGAAGAAGAAAATAAAACAAATCACAGATATGTGGGTCCTTACTGCATGAGTCTCAGCTCATTGCAACCACACCTGATACCT
The DNA here is from genome assembly GCF_022837055.1 of Prionailurus viverrinus. Lineage (NCBI taxonomy): Eukaryota > Metazoa > Chordata > Mammalia > Carnivora > Felidae > Prionailurus > Prionailurus viverrinus. The sequence goes on along the minus strand of NC_062565.1, from coordinate 145,423,029 downwards.
TTGAATGCTCCCTCCTCCACCAGCTCCTGTCATCCCCCTCTCATTTGCCTCCCCAACCCCTTTTAACACCATCTTCACAGTCTACATCAAAAGCTCATCTTCTACCTGCGCTTTAACTGTGGCATTTTCAAGGGGACCACCCTTGGTCCTTCACTCTTCTCAAGCCAAGTCCTCCTTCCACCCATCTCATTTATATCTGTGGCTCTCATTCCTGTCTATCATTGATGTACCCCCATCTCTCTAGTGAGACCACTCTCTTGAGCCCCAGGCTGATACTTCAAGTTGCCTACTGGAATTCTCCACTTGGAATTTTTTAAACACATCAAATACAAAATCTCAATATTTGAACTCATTTTTCCACCTTTTCCATCAGCCACATGCAAACCTGCCCTAATTCCTCCAATCTCAGCCCTTGCAGTGCGTGGCACCTGTGATCATCCACTGGTGTGTTCTAGACTCTTATCCCCAGTAGGGGATTGATCACTCATTGATTCCAGCTGGGAAATGTTTCTTACATCTATCTCCTCTTTCCTGTTAACTCAGGGTCCTCCTATCCTCTGCCTCAACATCTGCAACAATCTACTTTCATCCTGCCTAGTGTGTCTTCCCACTACTCCATTCTTTATATCACTACTATTCGGGTATGATCATAACACACTCCATTCAGTGATTCCCAGTAGGCTAAAAATCTAAGCTCTCAAGTATGGCCCAGTTTGTGTCCTGAGCCCTCTACCATATTGCCTCACCTCCCTCTCTCCTATTCTTTTGCTGTTCCTGTCATCTCTAGCTGAACCTTGTACTTAACCCACGCTGAGGCATTTCCAGTTCTGGAACTCTCTGTGCTCTTTATGACTCCCAGACCTCTACATATACTGCTGCTACTGGCTAGCAAAACTCTTTGTCCTTCTCTGAGGACAAACTTGACCTTCATTTCTGTACCTAGGAGGCCTGATGAAGGTGAAATATTTATTGAGTTAGTAGTAAATGCTACTAATAAAACATGACTCCTGGTTGCTACATTGAACCCTAACAGCCAGGACTGAATGGAGGGAGCCACAGCTGTGGACCTTCCTAAAAGTCACGCTTTGGAGGTAGAACTGGTGCCTTCCATAGCTTGAACTTATATCCAGGGGACTCTTACCAGCCCACTTGGGGCCTGGAACTTCTATCCCAGCTTGGCTACCTCACTCACCAACGTGATCTTGTTCCCCAAACCTGTGTGGTTATTGGGGTTCAAAGAAATGTTTTCTGACACTCTCTCCTGGCATGCTGTGCTTCCTGTCCTATATCCTTCTAGGCGAATCCAGTACCAGGTGTGACCTATTATAATCCTGTGACTCTAAATGTCCAGCTGGGCCTAAGACCACACAGAGGCATACTGCACCTCCTTCTCCCATGACTCCCAAACCACAGATAATTCGTTCTTCAAGATCTTGGGCAAAGTCACTCTCCTCTGTAAACACACAATGCCCATCAAGCCCTTCTCACCCAGACATAAATAACAATTTCACTGCAACTACTATAACTTCATAAAATACCACAGATGACAGGTTTACATAAATTTTGGTTGTGTTATCTCCAAGGCTAAGCAGAAAGCTTCTTGAGGGCAGGATCAACCACTATTCATATATGTTTCTACTCTTCATATACTGTGCCTGCTACATCCTGTGGCCACATAATAAAAGTTGAATGGATGGATGATGGTTGAATTTAAGGAAAGGAGGATTTGGTGGTAAAATGTGTCCTTCCATGTAATTATTTCTGCTGACCCAATTCTAGACTTACAATCTCACCCTAGGGGGTAAGGCATTGAAAGCTTTTGTTAAACTATGAAGGAGAAAGACGCAAAGATAAACCTAAACTCAATGTTGTAATTATATCCAGAAGTACATTAGCCACTTTCCTGGGACCTTAAAGAACTCTACCTATAAGTAGAAAGTTCTAAACAGAAGTGAGAAAATGAGGAAAAAATTTTGTTTGTGAGGGAGTTCCAGACAGTAGAGTAGAGGCGGGTCTCTGAGAAGCTGGGGGATTGAGAAGACCATTGTGCCCTGGAGGCCCGAAGTTCCAGCCATCCCTATAGACAGATCAAGGGATTTAGGAAACTCCATCCTTCTCATACATTTGCTTAGAACCAGCAACTTGCACTTCACTAACAAGAAAGAAAGGTTGACTACATTTGCAGACCGACCCTTGGTGTAACAAGTGCCTAGCTTGGACTGTCTCAAAAACAAACTAAAACCAAATGGATCATTTAATTGACACCATATTCTGGAGTTAATAATCACCTTCAGTGCATTTCTCAAAATGTTCTCATGATTTAGAGAGAGAATATAGCATTTCCTTCAGGCTGCAGACGAGCAGGAAGAGAACCCCACAAAATACCTACTGTCAAGTTTGATTGGGTTTCCAATGTAATGAAACTGGGGTACAAATCTTACCTGCAATGTGGCAGCCACCTAGGACAGGAGCAGACACACCACATCTGAAAGTGGCTTCCTTTCAGCCCCTCACCCTCCAGCAGGAGCCTGGACTACAGGTGACACTGTCTAAGCAAAGAAGGCACCTGCCAGATTTCGAAAGCTCAGCCTGGCCTTAAAGTCACTCCTGGTGGCAGTGGTTGTGGTTCTTGTTTTTATTACTGTCCCTCCTTCAGATAAGCTGAAGGGGTTTAAGGCTCTCCAAATAATTAGTCACTGTAGCTTTAGAAACATACCAAAAATGGATGCTGGTGAGTATAAGGTTTAGACGAAAGTAATCTGAGTCATGGTAACCATGTGCTCCTCACTTTGCCCCAAACCTATGAATTTCTGGCAAAAATTTTTCTCCTTGGACAAGCTTGCCTACCAGCCTGCTGCAGTACTCAGCAGACATGGAATCAGGGTGAGCACGAACCTAATAAACTTACTTTCCATCGCCCTGTAGAAGAAGAAGAAAACAAACATGTTTTTAAGAATAACCTTTGTGCTTAATGACTGAAATGTTTCTGTGCTTTGGAAATGCTCCTTTGCTATTAAATCAAGGGCGATCATCCTTCATTTAAATATAGGAAGGAAATAATTGATGTCTTCACATTACTGAGCATTTGGTCTAAACACTGGCTCTGCAGTAAACAGCGTGCAGACATTTTAGGAGACAGGCAGCCCATAGGAGGTAGACAGACTGCTCCCTCCATCTCAGCAGGGGTCACAGTGCTGTGATAACACGCTTCCACGGTCACATCAGTTGTGCTGATGGCCTATCACTTCAAGCACACCAAACGCCCAATGGAAGTACTTTGCAATTCTTTCTGCTCAATAATTAAAATTTCAATCATATTCTCCAATAATGACCATGTTTAAAGAATGACAACACGTTTTTAAAATCTGTAAGTGGTATGAGAGACACCCGACCTTCTTTAGACAGAGAAGCAGCTTCCCTGGGATTTATTTATGTCCTATCACCAAAGGTTTCCTTAAAGGAGTCGGCCTTTTTTAGCAAAGAAAATTTGAATGTAGGAAAGCAGTATTTGTCTTTTTTCTTCTAATGTGCTCATAACAGGCCATGGTGTTCTATTTTTCTCTCCAGAGTTTTGAGCATCCCAAGTAATTCAGAAGGTAGTCATTTTCTGCATGGTAGTTCAGCTTGTGTCACATAATAGCCCACAACCTTTGAAATACTAAATCACATTTTTTACAGGTCTTTTGATTATTATCATTCTTTTTCCAAATAGCTACAAAGGAAGGACAAAAGAAGACTGCCTTTTTTATTAAAACTTCTGTCTGTGGTTTGCTACAAAGTGTTAGCCCCCTCATCATGAAAGTTTAAATAGTATGATAAAACACATATGAAGCTGGTGATTTCCAGTCTCTGTATTTTCAGATCCAGTCTCTCCTCTAGAAGCATATTTGTGCCCAACAATACATTTTTATATTCCTTGATCGTGCTGTCGGCCCTTTGTCTCAAGCTTTACGTGAAACACGTCTTCTGCACTCAGATCGCACAGCACTCATTCATGCGTCTGTCCATCCATTCACACAACACTCATTCATGCGTCTGTCCATGCATTTACCCACCTTCCCATCCATCTATACACTCAGTAAACATGTAGCATCACTGTCCTAGGCACTATATGTAGATACCAACATGGCTTTTGAATTATTTCATGACACCCATGTATCCTTTGAGAATCCAGTTGGTCATCCAAAGGCAATTGGAAGTAAGTCCTACTGAATTACTGACATTGTTGATTCCTTTGAAATTTATGATAGAAATTATTATAGTTCTGTGTTCACTGGAGGTGCATTAAGATTTGATATTAATATATTTTTTTAAGTAGAGGAGCCTGGAATATTTGAATACTATATTGGCATAGCTGCCCATCTTCCCTGTGAAGTGTCTGAGGGAAATATATGTGCAAGAAAAGTAACCGAATAGTTTATTATTAGCTAGAGCTTTATCCCCAGGCCCTATGGGACCACACCAATAAACCAGGTTGGACCAAGTGGAGAACTCCTGAATTCCCCAGCATCAAGAAGAAGAGACCTTGAGTATAAAAAACTCTCAGTGTATATGTGTTAAATGAGCAAACAGGACTGTTCTGTTCCGCCTTGCTCTCACACTGCCTGTCCATGCCCAAACCCAAGTCCCAGGAGTCAGCACCCTAGGACCACCACCACCCTTACTCACAGTAAAGGAAAAGGCTCTCAGAGGGTAAGGACTTGGTTTTAATGTCAAACACAACCCCAGGCCTCCTCCAGCCACCACAGTGGTCCAGGTTTGCAGAAGAGAAAAAAGTTTCTGAGCAATGAGACCAGGTCTTCTCCTGAGGAAGCCCCTAAGTTCTCCTGCCACATGGGTAAAAGAGGAAAAAGAGAGGAACACACATATGTGCCCCAAACCCTTTTACTCTGTGACCACTCTTGCAAAGCAGACCAATGGTAGTGTACTCAGACCCAAATAACAGCCTTTCTCTTCTGATGGTACAATGTCTTGCCCTTGATCCTGTTTGTACTTGGGCAGGACTAAAGCCATTGAAGCAGGAGAATGGCGGGAGCCTTTATCACTTCCCCTAGAGGTCAGAAAGAATTTTCCTGAGGGAAAAAAAATATTTTTTGAAATGTTAATTTTGAAATGGAAAAATCCACAAGCGCGCATGACCAAACTAGAAAATTTTCCATGTTTCTTTGGTGTATTTTACCTGCTGTAAATTACCTGTGTTTATTTCTATTGACCTAACGTTTCTAGAATTTCCATGAGACCAGGGACCCAATGTGACTTATTTAGTTACATCAATGCCTACACATATAGGTATCTATAAGAGAGAAATGTTGAGGATATTTTCATTTGAAATTTTTCTACTTACTGATGACAGTTAGTGGGCAGATATAAACAGCAAGTTATTCACTCACCAGATATTCATGGAATGTCTACTGTGTGCAGAGCACTATGCTAGGTGCTTAGAGCACAGCATGTAGAATGAGAACAAACTGACCAAGACCATGTCTTTGAAGGCTATGTTCTAATAAGAGAGACAGAAAATAATAGCAATATATAATATAATGTCTAAAAACCCAGCGTTTTGAAAAAATATATATAGCCCGGTGGGTAGAAACTATGGAGGACTCGAGACTACTGGGGGAGGCGAGGAATGGGGTAACTTCAGACAGGTAAGGTGATCTCACTGGGAGGCAACATGTAAGCAGAGACCCAGGTGAAGTTAAAGAGCAGATCAAGTCACACGGAAATCCCAGCGAAAGGGAACTGACCTCCAGACAGGAGAGTTGAGCTAATAGAGTTTCAGTAGCCCTGATCTTGCCTTTGGATTCTGCATGCTGGCTTTGGTGCATTCTGACTCACACATCCTAAGCTTCAGTGTAACTTCAAAGCTTCTGCAGGTTTCCCCTAAAATAATCTTGGGCATCATGCAGGTATTAACAAGCTCAAAAATCCAGTTATTAGGAAAGTTCTGGGCTATCATTATCATTTAGTAGGGAGCATACAAGAGAGACCACACCCAAAACCCTGGAAGCTGGATACAAGATCATGAATGGCCTACTTCTGCCTACTCAGTGAAAGAATGGGGAAAGATTTCTTGAACAGTGAAGTTTTCCTCAAAGCCATTCCAATGCCAACCAGTTCATCTCGCCAAGAACTTCAGAGTATGAAGAATTGTCCATCAGACAACCTAAGAGGAACCACAGTTCTTTCCTCTTGTGTGCAGGACCCAGGGGGACCCAGGGAGTGAGCTCACAAGGAATAGGTTGCATGTCATAACTCATGAGGCAACCCATGCTGCCTTTCTATGACCCACGGGGACATCACCAAAACATTGTTGACCCCCCCCCCTCACCAAGCAACATTTATGTGAATTTTTATTTTTAGGCCAAGTTCTTTCCATCTCCTCAAAAAGAAATGAAAAGAAGCCATATGTGGTCTGTGCCTGAAAAACCATTTCTTAATGTGTGTACTTGTTGGCAAGACAATTAACATTGCAGACCCAAGTATTTTCTATTCTTCTGTTATATATTGTAGTGAAGAAGAACAACGTGCTTTTAGTTCCTCATTTCACTAAACGGAAAATAAGACATTAATCTTCCTCCCTGAAGGAGAATTCAACTACCAATGGCCACATTACTGATTTGTCCTTAGTAATATGTGTAGCAACTACTAGCCTTCCCAGAAAGAATAATCATGAAGTTTTCTCTCTTGGATTGGAGGGAAGGAAGAAAGGATAGAGGAAGGGAGGAAAGGAAGGAAAAAAAATGAAAGAAAAAAGGAAATCATTAGCCAGGGTTCTCTATATTGCAAAGAATTGACTTCCATGAGAGTGGGGGCTGGCAAGGCTGAATTCTGTCAGGCAGGCCAGCAGTATGGAAACTGGGCAGGAGCTGATGTCTTAGAGCAGAATTTCTTCTTCCTCAGAAAAATCTCAGTTAAGGCCTTTCAACTTGATGAGGCCCACCCATATTATTGATGGTAATTTCCTTTAGTTTTAAAGTCCACTGATTGTATATCTTAACCTCATTTGTAAAATACATGCATAGTAACACCTAGACTGTTATTTGGTTAAATAACTGGGTACTATCACACACACATACATACACACACACACACACACACACATGTAACTTATGAGAAATTCTATAGCATAGTGGTTAAGAGTAGGAAAGACATAAAGGCAAGATTTTAAGCCCAGAGAGTCTGACTCCAGACTTCTCACTTTTTACCAATACTCAGTACTACTCAGAAGTTCAAGGTTCAAGCCCTTATTGACCACAAGGAATTAACTGTTCTATTGGTTTTTAAACATTCAACAAATGGATTATGTGGATTTGAATGACTTTAGAATTTGTGATTGAATTATCAAATAAAGCCGTGGGAAACATCCATATTTAATTAGAAACATTTTAACAAGATCCATATATGAGTGAAAACATATGACATCTATCTTCCTCTGACTGACTTATTTCACTTGGCATAATACCTTCCAATTCCATACACATTGCTGCAAATGGTAGGATTTCATTCTTTCTCATTGCCAAGTAGTATTCCATTGTGCATATAAACCACATCTTCTTTATCCATTCGTCAGTTGATGGACATTTAGGCTCTTTCCGTAATTTGACTATTGTTGAAAGCGCTGCTATAAACATTGGGGTACAAGTGCCCCTATGCATCAGCACTCCTGTATCCCTTGGGTAAATTCCTAGCAGTGCTATTGCTGGGTCATAGGGTAGTTCTATTTTTAAGTTTTTGAGGAACCTCCACACTGTTTTCCAGAGTGGCTGCACCAGTTTGCATTCCTACCAACAGTGCAAGGGGGTCTTGAGAAACTTAACAGAAGACAACGGGGGAAGAGAAGGGGGGAAAATAGTTACAAACACAGAAGGAGGGAGGCAAACCATAAGAGACTCTTAAATACAGAGAACAAACTGAGGGTTGAAGGGAGGGGTGGGGGAGAGGGGGAAATGGGTGATGGGCATTGAGGATGGCACTTGTTGGGATGAGCACTGGGTGCTGTATGTAAGCGATGAACCACAGGAATCTACCCCAAAAACCAAGAACACACTTTACACACTGTATGTTAGCCAATTTGATGATAAATTATATTTCTTTAAAAATATAAAACATTTTAACATCTGAAAAATGTGTGTGGCCCCATATAAAATACAGGATTTTACTGAGTCCAAAGATCCTGAGATGCAAATATATTTACATCTTAATAGTTCAAAATTCAGTCAAGTGATTTACCCGCTGGGTGGGAATATATATATATATATATATATATATATATATATATATATAAAATCTCCTGGGTCAGGGGCTCCATGCTCACCTCACTGAGTTATGGAATTATGGAATCATCATCAGGGCAACTATATGTAGGACTCAATAGATCCTACATGGGTCACCATCAAAGGATTCAATAGATCCTACATGGGTCACCATCAAGAATCTAGTCAGCGCCCGGGTACAGTGCAACCTCATGCAAGCTGAGAAGACAATCTCCAAAATTATATTTTATATATACATTTAATTATGTAATTGTGTGGGATAATGTAATCATTTCCTTAGTGGTTAATCATCTTTCATCTTTGTAAATACTTAGAATTAAGTAGAGAAATGTTTAAGAGAATCAAAACTAATACTTTATTGGAGAATAAATTGTAGAACTAATACTTTATTGGAAAGAATTTATATTTACTCAAAATGTTACAAACTTGTAATAAAGGAATGTGCTTAATAAAGGAAACAGGTCAGCCTTGTGACTTAGGTTGAAATACCTAATTAAGTAATTGATTTAGACTTGAGATAATAAATTGAACTCTTCGAGTTTGCAAATAGTATTGAAACTTAAGAGAACTTAAGACTCACCAGATTTACTGATTTATTCACAGGAGTTACTTAAGTCCTCAGAAAAAAAAATGTTTAAATCTGACATCAGAAGTACATAAGATGGGGCACCTGGGTGGCTCAGTCGGTTAAGCGCCTGACTCCAGCTCAGGTCACGATCTCGCGGTCCTTGAGTTCGAGCCCCTCGTCGGGCTCTGGGCTGATGGCTCAGAGCCTGGAGCCTGCTTCCGATTCTGTGTCTCCCTCTCTCTCTGCCCCTCCCCCATTCATGCTCTGTCTCTCTCTGTCCCAAAAATAAATAAACGTTAAAAAAAATTAAAAAAAAAAAGACGTACATAAGAATATGTGGAACTTATAAACGCAGTCCAAAATACTGGAAGTTGGCACCAATTTTCTACAGAATTGAGAGACTTAATTTTTGAGGGCTCCACACAGCTGGCCAAGAGACAGCAGCCCCCTTATTCTCTTGGTCCTGCTCATTGGCCAGCGGGTGTCGCTGTGTCTGCAGTTCCCTGTTTGCACCTGGATCATCCAACATTTACCTACATTATCCATTACCACTGCCCCTGGAATTGTCTTGCTCATATTCCTGAGACAGGGAATCTGGCCAGAATATCATCTATGTCATGCCACATCACAGGTCACTGGCTACCCACCTAAGGATGACTGAGTAGGCTGCCCTTGAAGCAGAGGCTGTGGACAACAGGGTCCTGAGAGGGGCCACGAGCAGGTGACATCCTGAAGGTGTCTTGCCTCAAAGAGTAGTGATGGGAACAGAGAAGTTTTCCTCTGTGCTCTATCTATACTAATAGGGTCATCTATGGAACTTTATAGTCCAAGATCAAGAGGGAGCTGACAGAAGATGATGCTCTCTGAAGGTCTTCTCTTACCTTTTGAGACAAAAGCTGGAAGCCAACTGTGGGGAGGATGAGGAAGGGAAACAGAGGTGGAGCCTTGCCCTTGACACTTCTCCTGGGTGGGTGTGGGGGAGGGAGCAGTGCATTTAAAAGAAAGTTACCAGGGGGGTGCCTGGGTGGCTCAGTCCATTAAGCATCAGACTCTTGGTTTCAGCTTGGGTCATGATCTCATGGTTTGTGAGTTCAAGCCCCACATTGGGCTCTGTGCTGACAGTGTGGAGCCTGCTTGGGATGCGCTCTCTCTCTCTCTCTCTCTCTCTCTCTCTCTCTCCCCTTCCCCCACTCATTCTCTCTAAATTAATTAATTAATTAATTAACTAACTAAAAAAAATTTAAGGATGTTACCAGTGCCCACCAAGGACGTTTGTTCCCCAGGCATCTTTTTTCTGCACTTACACTCTTTGATTCCCTATTCCTGTCCATGTAGGATGAAAGCATGGGCATGGATGCTTTACGAACTTGTAAAGGACTATTGGTTTCAAAGGTACCTTCAGCGCGCCCTGCCTCTGCCCCTCCCCCAGCCTTCACCTGTTGCCTCTAGAATGTCAAACCTCTCCTGCAGGTTCTGACTCCTTTGAATCAGAAAGATAGATATCCTAGATAGATACCAGTTTTTCCTGGTTGTCCTCTTCTCTTTGTGTGCTTGTTGGCCAGTTTATTTGATTTTTACTGTGACTTAGATTTCCATGGCAAGTGAATAGAGAAGAAAGAGATCCCTTGTCAAGCAGACATTTAGCAGGTCATGGCTTAAAGTGTTTCTGAGTCACCTCCTTCCAGAAAATACCCATTCCATGGGGCACATGATGAGCTACGGGACAGTGTGTAGTGATAAATGAAAAGGGTCTTTTTCTTTTATTTTTGTAAACCCTGAATGTTTTTTTTAATGTCCCCTAATTACTTGTGTTTCAAGTGGTCATTGAAGGTAAGTGACCTGGGTTGCAAGTTGTTTTGCTTAGAAGCCATACTAAATCATGGGACAAAATCCAAACGTCACATTTTGAAACCAGAGTGTTGCTTTTTGATATTGACAGAATTGACTGAGCATACAATTCTAAATTGCAAGTATAAATCAAGTAATTGTAGCAATAATACATAGAGCTTCTTTTCTGTCAGGTTGGTCCAGATCGATAACCACAAACCATTTATCCAAGATAATGTTCTCACCTGAGCCCCGATAGCCTCATTCATAATGCCCGTAAGAGAGCCATCCACCCCAGGGTGATGACTGTCTTCTCTGTATCGACACTTTATCATCTTATTTTGAACAGACAAGATCTCAGACCCACCACCTTTTTAGTGTGACCTTGCGGAGAAAACACTGGGCTTCCTACATTGCACAGAACCCAAAATCACCCTCTGCTTTGAATGCTTTTATTTTCAAGTAGTATGTCCACTCATTCGGGAACGTGAACATGGACTCCAGCTTATAAGGATTGCCCAGCCACTAGACAACAGGGCATGGGAACCGCCAACGGTCCCGGGTGCTTAGCTTCCCAGAAGCGCGGGGAACATCTTTGCAGCCAGAGACATCCAGTATCCCTCCCTCAATAGGATAAGCTGCCCGAAAAAGCCTTGCACATAAAACTGTAATAAAAGTGCAAAGGCTGGGATGGAAAATATATGCGTGAACCTCAGAACAGTTGCTACTAACCTTTTACCTCTTACAAATTTGAAGCATAAATATTCCCCTGCAAAGTCGGCATTCGGTCAGCCTGAGGGGTGGGTACATGAGTGCTTACTGCCTTCGTCTCTGTATTTTCTGTGTATTGGAAATATTTCGTATACTATATAGATCTTATACATGTAAAGACGTGAAGGGAGAAAGAGAAGCGATGGCAGAGGGGTATGGAAGATTTTCCCCAAAACGGTTTTACTTATAGGGGCCGTTCCTAAACATAAGCCAATGCACCGAAGAGAAGTTACTCCTACTGAAAACAAAATGTAAATTCTCTTCTACAGAGTTCAGCTCTGAAAGGTTTGGAGAATTATACCGTCGGGGAGTTTAGAAGTGCATTTTAGGTTGTAGCCACAGGAAACCCCAGATTAAGCGTGTTCTAGAGAACTGAAGAATTCAGACACCCAGGGAAAAACTGGTCAATGAACAGCAGTCCCTTCTCTGAGTGAAAAGGCAGCACCAGGTTACCTTCTCAGGGACACTTAGCTGTCCTGAGAGCAGGTAGGATGTTGCTATAGAAACAGCTTGGCGTGGGGTGAGAAGGAAAATGGGATTTAAAACGGGTATTTTCCTTCAATTGGGTTCTTTCCTTAAAAATAATTAAGAAGTCACCTGCTCTGCTCTGGAATAAAAGACATCCTGTTTAGCCTTACGAAAACAAGCTCACCTTTGCACCTGGGAAGGAGAGACTGGGCTGCCGTGGTGCCCGGAGCTGCAGAGAACAGTTTCTAAGTGCATTTAGACACATTTAGTAGGTTTCTGTGATTGTCGTTTTGCGTGGATGTGGCAGGAAAATGCGTGGATCATGGAATTAAATGGGAATTTAAAGAAATGCAAAGAGATGTCTGTTGTGCCGTGGTAACTTCCCACGCGTACCGCCCCCACACTTGGCTCTTTATTCCGTGGAGGAGGGGGGCTCTAAACGAGATAGGGATAGATGGTTTCATCTGTGCAGAGCTTTAATTTGATAAAAAGGGGAGGCCTCATAAATCACGGGTAGAAAAGAGGCTCCATTTAGTTTAAACTTTAAAGTACAGTTCAGGTTAACAAGGGTAAAAATAGGCTGCTCTAGGAATGGGCATGAATTCCTTCCATGGTACTCAGATCCTGGAAGCATCCTATCCCTGGTATGCTTCTAGACGAAGTTGAAGCTGGCTCAGTCACCAGGCCCCAGGGCACCAGAATCGGGGTTCTTCCAGGGCTTGGCCCTCCTGTGGCGGGTCGGGAGTCCCAAGCCAGACCCCTGTGGGCCACGATGGCTGGGCTGGTGCCTCCCAGCTCCTGCAAGTCACACATGGAAACCAAAACCTCCCCCAGAAGACCCATGACCAATGTGACCACGGTGCACCACGGAGCTCCGTGCTCAGCTCCTGCAGCCTTCGTGTCCTGGGTGATAGCAGAGGCCGGAAGCTTCTCCTTTTGTTTGAGCAGCTGCCCTCCTGCCCGCCTCCTGCTTCCTCTCTGGCTCCTTCCCCTGCCCCATCTCCCCAGAGCAGCATTCCAGAACACCAGCCTCCGATCTTTCCCCAAGGAAAAAGGAACTCACTCCCTGGATGGAGGCTGCTCTAGAGAGGCAGTGGGGAGACTGGTGGGCCCATGGAAAGAGGCTGGGTTCAGCCCACTTCTCACCTAGTGATGGGGCCACAAGCCGACCCAAAGGGAGACTGTTGACAGGTGTGGAGTTGTGCCTTGGTCAGCCAGCCTCAAGGATGCGGCACTCATCAGACGTGGCCACAGAACAGGTGGGCCCACAGAACAGGTGGGCCTCAGGTGGTGCTGGCCCATCCATCTGCTGTCAGCCACTGGGACTGCAGCCAATGAACTTAAATGCTTTAAAGTCTGGGAAATGGGTACGGGGGGCCTTGAAACTTAGGAGTGTACCTTTGTTCACTCAGACGTGTCTATTCGCAGGAGAAAGAGGAAGGTGGCCCTAAGATCTCAGTTCTCTGGCCAGAAAACGTCTATCTACCCTTCTTGAACTGGCAGTGGTGCCCTCACTCCAGGCCCAGGTACCCTCCGTCCCCTGCACCCATTCCTGAGCACCGAAAGTTTGTCTCGGGGTTTGTTTCATTGTCCTCTCCCTCCACAGGTCAGGCAACCTCCGAGTGGTTAGCATAGTTTGGTTTCCGCCTCTCTCTCTCCCTGATCTGGTCCGGGAGACACAGGTGCAGGGGGATGTGTGCCACCCGCGTGGGCTTTCTGTGAGGCTGAGCACATCGGGTTGCAGGGGTCATGGGTGTCCGGTGAAGGAGGTACCAGCCTTGACTTCAGGCTGCAGAAGCCCAGCATAGGCGCTCCCGGAATCCAGAGTAAAACGCAGGCAGGGGCTACCTGGACATAAACAGATAGCAGGGTGCCCCAAAGACCCTTCCTAGATCAGACCGCACTAACAGTAAATGAAAATGCAGACGAGAGCGTTTGGGGCTTTGTGGGGTTTTTAATAAATGTTACTTACCTTAGCAAAACAGGAATAAATCCATTAGACTGATAACTTACACATACCTCTGGCCAAAACCCCGGGAAGGCTTTTTCTAAAGTAATTGAAATGCAAAATAAATTACATGTAAGGAATCTGCCCATCCAGCATGTCAGGAGTGTCATTTCATCCATCACCAGAACAAATGTCTTCACCGCCACACAGTAGCTCTTGTCCAAAACTCGCTTCTGCTCAGAAGCCCCTGCTCCCCGCAGACAGGCTGAGCACAGTGAATTAGCCTCTCAGGAGGAATTCAGCTTTTCAGAGCACAACCTCACCACATCAATTAATATTTGTGGACCGAATGCCTGCTGTATATGGGCCACTAACCAGGGGGCTGCGGGGACTTTTCAGAGCATGGCAAGCACTAGGTGAGCCGCTAGTTCACAGCCTAAATGGGAAAACAACGCTTGGAAACAGAAACGTCGTTAACAAGTCCACCAGATCCGATGAACTTGGGGGCTTACGCACCTTGCTGGAGGAAGTTTGGTTGTTTGGCTAAACACATTATGGATCATGTTCTTGTTCATCAGAGAATGTGTCTTTGTGGGGGAGAATCTTAATCATCTCTTAAATGGTGGAGACAGATATGCAGTTGCTGAGAGAGCCTCTTCCTGGCACAAGTTTCCCGAGGGAGCTCAGTGAAGACAGGTGTCTGAGCTGGAGTCCCCACCGCCTGGGGCTTGGTCTGCCCAGTTCCAGCACATGGGAGCCAGACCGCTCACTGGCCCCCAGCCGGCCACCCACCCACAGGATTCAACTTGGAACATCTAAAGCCTAAACAAAACCTTGTGGTCCATTCACATTTGAACGGAGTCCTGTATAAATCAAAGATTAACAGACTACTCACACTAGCATTTTCTTACCTTTGTCATGTAAAGTCACAGAATCCTCAGTGACTACAGTTCAGTAGTGCGTTTATTACGGAAGCTGAAGACCACTAAGAGGGGCATCTAGACCAGCAAAACGCTCAGATTCCTCCAGTCTTTCCATTTATGCCTGACTCCGCCTCCTGGATACCAGCATTCGTGGGAGGGATGTTAGCAGCTGGAGCACATTGATTTTCACCAAAGATAATATTGACCAAACATTACTGTGCAGATTTGCAGATTTGCGGGATTTGTAGGGGGGACACTTGGGGAGGTGGGTATGACCATTTTAAAAAGTGCTTGTTCCTATAAATGACTGTTCACCCACCTCTCTCTGGGCCAACTCTTTATGGTTAATAATCTATCCAGTGTGATTTACACACCTGCTGTCAGCTTGATCCTTCATTAAGGCACTGTGGATCTAGTAAGATAATGAGCTTTACCTTCAAGGGGGCATTTAATGATTACCTTTCAGAGAGTCCCTCACCCTGTCCCGTTTCCCGGTGCCTAAACCGATGCTTTAATTTAGTCAGTGTCTAGCCAGGCCCCCCGCCCCCTTGCACGCAGAGGCTAATGCACAGGGTAGGACTACAGGTGTCAGAGGACCTCAACTTCCTGATTCTAATCCCCAGTCATTTTCTTAACCTGAGCAAGTCAGTTAAGCATTCCGAGGCCCAGTCCCCCCATCTCTGAAATAGACATATTAGTAACTACTTAGCAGGGTGGCCACTGGCATCAGTGAGAGAGAGCTTATGTTAAAGTGTCAGCAGGGAAGTATGTAAGTGTTAAGCCTAGCTATTGTCTCCAGAGTTAAAGGGGAGAAAGCCCCCCTTTCCGCCTTCTCGGATGCTGTCCTTAAGCATTGATCTCTGCCTTCACCACTTCAGCAGCTTTATCCCGAAAGCACAAATGGGTGTCGTATGTAAGTGGAACCACTGAACGAACCGCTAAATCACGGGCCACATTCAGCTAGGAACTCAGCCAGCCTGTCCAGGCCAACAAAAACCACCCCTGCTCCAGGGGACCACCACCCTACGAACAGGCAGTGGCCCCCACGGCTCCTTTCCATCTCCATTCCATGGCGGAGGAAAATTCTCCCAGCCACCCCCCGCCCCCACCCCTGTCAAGCATGCAGCTGTGGGCCTGACATTCTGTTCAGTGCCTTCTTATTCTCCCCTACGAAAGTGCAAGTGGGCATATAGATTTGCAAAAAGATTAAACCTAGGACTTTGTAAATCGTATCGAGGAACGGTTTTGAATAAAGGCTGTTCGTTATTGCCACGAATAGCCCCTTCCACGGATCTGTGCTGGATTTTGAAGTGCGGAAATAATTCCCCTTCAATTTCAGAGAAATCGAAGTTTACTTAAAGATGATTAAAAACCCTTCCGACAGACTCTGAGAAGACCTCTCTCCTGACTGCTGTAATTTTAAGTGATTCAGAGCCATTTGGGCGCATGTATGTGTATTAAAGTTGGGATGAAAATGAGACTGATCGGTTCGGCCACGTTATCTCACGGAATTGCGTCATATGTCTCCATAGACGCTGCAGTGAGCATCAGACACTCACGGGCATGGCTTCCCGTTGGAGACTCTACTAGGGCTGTCTGCCTAGCAGACTGTCACCTGGAAAAGACGTGGCTCGTCCACTTCCCTGAGAGATTATTCCTCCCCAGGAGCACTCCGAGAGTCAGCTGCTCCAGAAGTAAGGTGGGGAGACTCAGGACGGATCAGCCCTCGGGCACTCAGTTGCCAGCTTCTCAGCACTTCCTGGGGCCCCTGACGTTCATTGTCTGGCCGCCCAACGTGCACCAGGGACACAGCCCCTGTCACTCTGGGAAAGCCCTGGAGCTCTCAAGACCCCAGGCTCTTTCTGGAACTCACAAATCAATAAAATTAATAAAAATATGGACTACTCGCAAGACTTCCAACCAACACCTAAAACTGAGATCAACACGTGCTTCCTTTTCAATTGGATCGGGGATGACTCAGCCTGGTGCTTTTCTGGGGAGCTGAGCTGTTCCCCCAGGCCCTCCCTCACGTGGCTCTGTCCAGCTCCTTCCCAGGGTGTCAGCCACTCCATCACAGTCATCCCCTTTCTGCCTTTGCTTGACTAACCTTCACCCCCAGGGCCCCTGATGCTGTTTAGCTGGTTTAAAACCAAAATCCTTCTGAGGTGCTTTAAGTTTAGAACAATTTTTGTTAGGAAAATCCTCTGCATCTTTACCAATGAGATTTTTCAAAAGTGAGCCCCTCTTTCTTTTTGTCTTTCAACTGACATTTTCCATCTTAAATTTTTCTGGAGACGCCATCAGGTCGGCCCTCTTACCACATTAGCCTCTGATTTGTATTCTGTGAGGCGTCGGTCTTTAATATTCCAGAAGACAAATAAAGAACCAGTGGAAAACCCAGATCCATTCGACTTTCTGACTTCGGTGCAGAATGGTGTTAGGGAGCCATCAAGAGCTTCGGGTGGGACTGGAAATTTCTCTTGGGTTTTGAAAGGGCAATTTAGTTCCAAGCAATCTCAGAATGTGTTTCTGACAGATATGTTATGAATTTTTAGTGCCTCACCTCTTGTCTGCCTCCCAGTCCGTGAGGTGGAACCACGACTTTTTTTTATTCACTTCCAGCCACTGCCAGACCCTGGAAAACGACTCCGGGTCTGAGGCTGCCTCCTCCCCGAACAACTCTATTTGTCTTGAGGTTTGGCCCTACACAGTGGCAGCTTCTGTGTCACGCAAGGCTTCTCTCCACCTTGGTCTCAGACACTGTCGACATTCAGGCCCAGACAGTTCTTCGTGGTGGGGGCAGTCTGTGCACTAAGAGGTTTAGCAGCATTCTTGGCCCCTACCCACTAGAAGCCATTAGCAACTCCTGAGAACCAAGAATGTCTCTGAACATTGTCAAGAGTCCCCCGCCCCTGGTGCGGGAGTGCGGGGTGCGGAAGCAGGCAATATCTCCCCGGATTGGGATCTTGTGGTACAATGGAAAACCCCCAGTCAAAAAATACTGATGCTCAAATTCCAGCTTGAGTGCCCTTTGGTTGGGTGACCTTGACCACATCTGTGAGAGCTCAGGACCCCCGTCTCAGGAAGGGGCTGTGAGAATCCAGCCAGAAAATGTGGTAGGTTTCAGCGTGCTTGTCCACTGAGGCCTGATCTCCCGTCCTCTGTTTTTTAGTTAATGGTAAGGATTATGTTAAAATGTGCGGTAAATAATGAAAATCCAGCTTTTTTATTTCACCAGAGGTATGCTCCTAGCCCTTGTGCACAAACTGGTTTAGTTCAGGGTAGATTTAATGCTCTTGGAGATCTTGCTTTATCATCGGAAAGGGAAGATGTTTAACTTCAGGTGGTATCTTTTATGTGCCCCTCGATAGCTGCTCCCACGCAGTTAATGGCACCCAGCTAATTATAGACGGAGTTGCCTTCGGGTTGTAAACATAGCTCTGGGTGATTGCACACTTTCATTTATCCGTCCTATTTGCATTCGTTCCTATTTGCATTTCTACGTCTCCCACAGCTGACACTTGTTGTTTAATTTTGTGATTCCAAAGCACTTTTCTGATTGCTCTACGCCTACTAGAAAGGCTCCCCATCAGGCGAGTCTCTGGCAGCCTCCTCCGGCTCTGCCCTCTTTATTTCTTCCCTGCTTTTGGAGGGGAGCCAGTTGTTGGGGGACTCACATCTGCTGCGGAGCCCGGGCATAATGAGTCATTGTTCTTCTGAGAAGCTCGTTGGTGGCAGCTCCCTTTCAGCTGCGACATTACACGGGACCTTGTCTCCTTTTTCTCCAGATTACACCTGGGGACCCGCTGCATTTTGTTATAATGACAAGAGTCACCTTTCTTTCTCTCTTACAAAGTGAGATTGACCTTCCTTCTGTCTCTGAAAGAAGCACAATTTAAAAAACAAAAAGTCTGAAGCAATCAGCTCCCGTAGCCTAATCTGAAATTACTGAAACAAAAAATTCCATTAAGAATTTAGCCCTGGCGCTGAGAACAGGCGACCTCTACCTTTTTAAGCCTTTCATGCCTTTCTGTTTCTTAAAATAAACAAGACAGCTTCGTGTGTCCTGCTTTCTGCAAAAGGTGTATCAGTGAGTTGAATAAAATGTGTGTCGTTAGTTTTCCCAAGCTACTAACACAGAGGGCGTTGCTCAAAGGAGCCATATGCATGACGAGCATTCGGATAGCTAATATCTGATTGCATTTCTATAATTTATTAATCCTGTAAAAATAAAAGCCATTGTTTAGTTTTCTATTTTCTTTTCTATTTTCACACGAGCCCTGGATTGGAAAGTTCCCTGTTTCCCCACGTGCCCTATTCTCCCTTCCTGCGGGAATAACAGACAGCAAGCAACCATGTGGGTACAAAGTGTGTTGCTCATCCTGCCTGCTGTATATAAAGTTTAACGGGACTCTCCGTGTAGACAAGTTTGTAAGAAAACAGAAACATCACCAACTCTACATGACAGACAAAACCTCTAGGACGGACCAAACTCCCGCCCCCCGACACCCGCCCCCCGGGTGGACTTTTCAGATGTTGTAGTATGTTTGCTTTGCTACCCCCTAACTCAAGGAACGTCACATTTCTGCCCTAGATACAGTCGCCCTGACTTCACTCATCTTCACACAAGTTCTGTATTTAAACAAGTAACGGTGTGGATGCTTATGTTACCAACAGTAGCAGGTAGTAAGTATGTGGACAGACTTAGACGCACGTAATAGCTGTGTCCATTACAGGAGGAATAAGGAAACGTTTATCAATCAAATAGTCAAAGCAACCTGCCTATAACGGTCACACTAGTGTTCCTATTCGGGGGGGGGTGGGGGGGGCGGGGGGCGGGGAGGAAAGCATTGCTTATTTAATATTCGTGTAACAATCACTTCTGAAACATGCTGTCCAGATATGCAATATGCATATAGTCCACACACAGACTAGCTCGGTTGAGGTGTGGTTCGTAGGCAGAGTATAACGTTAATATTTTGAGAAAGGCATTATTTTAATTTTCATTTATTAACACATGCGTACATGATGGCAGAATTAAAATGCTTATTTTTCACACAAGGACCATCCCAGCTCAGCCAAGCTTGCATTCTTTGGTCTTACCCTGTTGACTTTCTCAAGTCAGAGGGAGTCTCTTTCCGGGAGACCCACACTTCAGCCCAGGACTAACTTCCCAGTGGAGAGTCCGCTGGACCAGTGCGGCTGCCTGAGCTACTATCCCTAACATAAGCACCCACACCCTTACTTGACAAGCCCTGCTCCCAAGCTCACAAACCTTTTCCCCAGCCCCCTGCCGAAGCCCCCGTCCTGAGCGGACTCCGGGAGACAGGATACAAACCCCTTCTTTATTATATGAAGGATAAATATTCATTTATAAATACTAACATTTGTAAAGCTTTTTGCACAAATTAGGAGCTCGACGCTCTTTATAAAACAACATTAACAAAATTATTTCATTTACCTTCACGCTAACCCCCCGTGTGAGGAACTAGTGTCAATCAGGCGGGATGCATAAAAAGTGTGGGTTGATTAAACTTAGGTACAACTATTCTGGGAATTTTCGAGGGCAGGGGGGAATTTGTAACCACCTATAATGTATATCAAAAAGGTTGCTTATAAAATGTTCTCCTGCGACATCCTTTATAGTGAAATAATCTCTCTTTTTTTCTGGCAAACCTTTAAATTCAACCCAGTTTACCTTTGTCATATCAAACTGCACCAAAGTGCAGATATTATTTCTTCCTGTGGTGTCTCACCCAGCCCTGTCAGGTCACATTAACCCAGTTACCAGTGGAACAAAAACGCAATTGGCCAAAGGTTATATTTCTTTGTCATGAGCACAAGAGAGCAGGAGAACATGCCAGATGAGGGCTTTCAGCAAATTACAGCCAGGATTTGGGTTTCTTCCCAGTATTCTCCAGCCTACCCTCCCCTTCTCTCCCAGAAACGCACACGCCATGTTACCCTTGGTGGG
This sequence comes from Prionailurus viverrinus, assembly GCF_022837055.1. Lineage (NCBI taxonomy): Eukaryota > Metazoa > Chordata > Mammalia > Carnivora > Felidae > Prionailurus > Prionailurus viverrinus. The sequence continues at coordinate 145,402,274 of NC_062565.1, read as the reverse complement.
GTGTTTGCCAAATTCATGTTCTGCTTTGTTTTGTTTTGTTTTGTTTATTTTTAAAGATGCATCTATAACAGAAAATGCTGCTGAGTTTACTTCAGCATGCCAAGCAATTTAAGAGGCGCTTAGAGATTTCTCGTGTAATTACGCGTTAGAGTTTTCAGAGAGCTTTGCTATAACCCTCAGGAGATAGGCTAAAGGTGTTTTGTAAAGCCTCACTTTACAGATGAGAATACTAAGTTCCAGGGAGATGGAATGACTCGCCCTGCAGTTACGTGTAGTAAAATAAAGGCCCCAATGTGTGTTGATTCTAGAACAGTCTACATTACGGTTGAGTATTAGAGCTCACTCGGAGAGGATGCTGTCTGGAGGGACTGGGGCCCCGTTTCTGGGGTTGTTCTGACATCAAGAAGAGTCTGGGTGAGAAGCAGAAAAGCAGGGACACTGTAACAAGTGTGAGAAGAGGCAGGCAGGGTCCAGCCCCCCCACCACCATGGACAGCAGGTGTTAGCCTGCCCCCCCCACCATGCACAGCAGGTGTCAGCCTGCCCTCCCAAGCACAGCAGATGTTAGCTTGCCCCCCCATGCACAGCAGGTGTTAGCCTGCCCTCCCCATGCACAGCAGGTGTTAGTCTGCCCCCCCATGCACAGCAGGTGTTAGCCTGCCCTCCCCATGCACAGCAGATGTTAGCCTGCCCCCCCATGCACAGCAGGTGTTAGCCTGCCCTCCCCATGCACAGCAGGTGTTAGCCTGCCCCCCCAAGCACAGCAGATGTTAGCCTGCCCCCCCCATGCACAGCAGGTGTTAGCCTGCCCTCCCCATGCACAGCAGGTGTTAGCCTGCCCTCCCCATGCACAGCAGGTGTTAGTCTGCCCCCCCAAGCACAGCAGATGTTAGCTTGCCCCCCCCCATGCACAGCAGGTGTTAGCCTGCCCTCCCCATGCACAGCAGATGTTAGCCTGCCCCCCCAAGCACAGCAGATGTTAGCCTGCCCCCCCCATGCACAGCAGGTGTTAGCCTGCCCTCCCCATGCACAGCAGGTGTTAGCCTGCCCCCCCAAGCACAGCAGATGTTAGCCTGCCCCCCCCATGCACAGCAGGTGTTAGCCTGCCCTCCCCATGCACAGCAGGTGTTAGCCTGCCCCCCCAAGCACAGCAGATGTTAGCTTGCCCCCCCATGCACAGCAGGTGTTAGCCTGCCCTCCCCATGCACAGCAGGTGTTAGCCTGCCCCCCCAAGCACAGCAGATGTTAGCCTGCCCCCCCATGCACAGCAGGTGTTAGCCTGCCCTCCCCATGCACAGCAGGTGTTAGCCTGCCCCCCCAAGCACAGCAGATGTTAGCCTGCCCCCCCCATGCACAGCAGGTGTTAGCCTGCCCTCCCCATGCACAGCAGGTGTTAGCCTGCCCCCCCAAGCACAGCAGATGTTAGCCTGCCCCCCCATGCACAGCAGGTGTCAGCCTGCCCCCCACCATGCACAGCAGGTGTTAGCTTGCCCCCCTCCATGAACAGCAGGTGTTAGCCTGCCCCTCCCCACCATGCACAGCAGGTGTTAGCCTGGGATAACAGCAGAGAGAAAGGAGCACACAGGGAAATCCCGGTGAACTTCTAAGTAAATCATCTTTTCCCCCCCCCCCGGATGATTTATGGCATTGCTGAGCTGGAATCACAGACTAACACAACCTCTAGGGCAAAGGAGCCAATGAAGAGAATGCTTGCTAACAGAATGGTACGAAGCAGGGGGTCCTCAAATTATTTTCCCTGCACACCCCATACAAAATTTTGAAAACCGTGTACCTCCTCACAAGCATTTAAGTTCATCTGTACATTTCTTCCTAGGTGTTTGCAAAAAAAAAATGACATTTCTTGAATGTAAATACTGACCTTTTTTTTTCCAAGAAGTAAAATAGCACTCCTTTGAATGACTGAAGTAGGATCTATACGCTGCAGGGATTCGATATCCACATCACTCACTTTATAAATATGTGCACAAGATCTTTACCAGGGAATTCTCATCATGCCTTTCACTCTGGCATTCCCAGTCCACTCCCCACCCCACTCCCCATCCCCAAAGCACCACGTTTTCATGTTGGAAGATATTTAATGGGTCACCTAGTATGTATCTCTGTTACCAGAATATGTGCAAAAATTTTAAAGTCTTTAAATTTCTTTAGAAACAGGATGTTCTACTGTTATTATCTTCCCTGGGTTCTCATTAAAATGATTAGTACTAGGGGTGCCTGGGTGGCTCAGTCAGTCAAGTGTCTAACTTGTGATTTCAGCTCAAGTCATGATCTCACACTTCCTGAGTTCAAGCCCTGCATTGGGCTCTGGGCTCATAGCGGGGGGATTCTCTCTCCCTCTCTCTCTACCCCTCCCCTGCATGCGTTTTCTCTCTCTCTCTCTCTCTCTCTCTCTCTCTCAAAATAAATAAACATTAAAAAAAATTAGTGATTAGTTCTACACAATCAAAACAACAAGAATACTTTGCAAATTTTGATGAATAATCATCAGACAAAAAGTCAAATGTCAATGGTAATGCACATCTGAATGACATGAACAAATGCTATCGGCCTCTGGGATGAGGGAGAGTTCAGTGCAAATTCTTTTTCTGTATGTAATTTTTATTAATATGCACTAAATAACTTTGTTCCTATGAGTAGATTATAATAGAAGTCTTTTCCTAGCAGTGTCATTCCATTTTAAAAAACTCATTTGCAGGTATATGCCAGAAAATGCCATAATGGTCTATCATCAAAAACTATTTTTAATTTTCAAATTTTGGGAAGCAGACAATTAGAAACAAAAGAATTTATTACCCAGCCAGCATAGTAACACACGCTTTCAGTTTCTGGGAAGTATACCAAAAAGGCTTTATGAGGCTCTAACAAGTAACTATTAATTATACCTTTATTTTGTAAATTTAGAAATCCTTTGTTTACTTTAATATATTCAGAAAGGACTGAAAAAAATCTAAATATTGTTATTTTTAATATACCTTTGCCAGTAAAATCTTTTGATGCAAGTATTTGGCAAACTCAGTCCTCATCATCAACCCAATCAACAAGATCAGACCAAGTGGATTTATTTTTTGATGTAAATAACCATGCTAATATGAATTCCGAAGAACGTTGTGAATGTCACTAAAAATAGATATCCACCTCGCAAGACGTATTATGAAACTCAGGATCAGAATGACAGTGTCTGTTAATTTAACCATTTCATAATGCTTAAGAAACAAGAATAAATTATTCTGGTACTAAATTTGTAATAAAGGAATATTATATGTAGGTGAAATTATGTTGTTTATGAAGCAAGGATGGCCTGGAATCCCTTGATATTGCCTGTGTGTCCACATATTAAATGCATTTTGGTGTTAAGCATCTGTGAATTATTAAGAGCCATGTGCAATAATTCAGAAATGACTCCATCAATAATCAGACTTTTTCTACATATTTAAAGAAAGGCATATAGGTATGTATATATGTGTATATACATATATAAAAATATATATGTATATTTCTGGTTCAGCAGCCAGCATATCATTTTTTTCGTTAATAGGAGGTGGAAATAGTAAACACCATAATATGAAATACAGTGAGTATTGACTATTCTTAAATATTTTATGATATGATTCAAAATAATACAGGTTTTGGGGTGCCTGAAGTTTCAGTCAGCTAAGCATCTTGATTTCAGCTCAGGTCATGATCTCATGGTTTGTGGGTTTAAGCCTCACATCAGGCTCTGTGCTGACAGTATGGAGCCTGCTTGGGATTCTCTCCCTCCCTCTCTCTCTGCCCCTCCCCTGCTTGTGCACTAAATCTAAAAGGAGCCACGTCAAATTTTATCTGCAGATTTGATCCAGTACAAAATGTAAAAATTTGATAGTCCCTGAAAATATTTAAGTTACATTGAAAAGAACGAGCTGTTTCAACTGTTCAAAATGTCTTTCTTTCCAGCTAGTGTTACACCCTAGGAATGAGTATTGAGACTTACCCATCATAATTGCTTACACTGAATACATGGGGGGAAAGCCATTTCAGCATTCAGTAGTTGTCAGCCATTTTCTCTCTTCACTCAGAATCCTCCCCAAGAGCAGTGCATTTACTGACAATAGGAGAAAGAAAAGGTTAAACCATTAAACAAAAATTGAGCCGAATCTGCTTTCCTCCCCACTGCCCACATTCTACAATATGCCCGAGTTTAGAACATCCTAATGAGGGACAAAATTCCCCATATAGGTCACCTGCTCCATGCTTAACTGCAATTTCTAGAAGACCTGGAAACACCTCAAGTGCTAAGGTGGGTCTTTCATGCCTGATTATTTCCTCAAGGAAGCTTTGCCCAACCAAAATAGATTTTAGAATCATCCTTGTTTGGTGCCCAGGAGATTTTTTCCACCCCAGTAGTGAGAGTGCGGAAGGTGAAGGTGTCTTGCTTTTGCAAAGTAGAAGAAGGGCTATTTTTAAAAGAGGAACGTGGGAAAGGAAAACCCACATG